>NC_058374.1:85416041-85733333 GCF_018350175.1 Felis catus
ATTAAAGAATTTTAAAAAAAACAAAGCAGTAAAAAATATTCAATGGGAAGAAGACAGTTTCTTCAAAAAATGGTGTTGGGAAAACTGGACAGCGACATGCAGAAGAATGAACCTGGACCACTTCCTAACCTCATACAGAAAAATAAGTTCAAAATGGATGAAAGACCTAAATGTGAGACGGGAAGCCATCAAAATCCTGGAAGAAAAAGCAGGCAGCAACCACTTTGACCTCAGCCAGAGCAACTTCTTACTAAACACATTGCTGAAGGCAAGGGAAACAAAAGCAAACATAAACTGTTAGGACTTCATCAAGATAAAAAGCTTCTGCACAGCAAAAGAAACAATCAAGAAAACTAAAAGGCATCCGATGGAATGGGAGAAGATATTTGCAAATGACATATCCAACTAAAATCTATAAAGAACTTAACAAACTCAGCATCCAAAAAACAAACAACCCAGTTAAGAAATGGATAGAAGACATGAATACACACTTTTCCAAAGAAGACATCCAGATGGCTAACAGACACGTGAAAAGATGCTCAACATCTCTCATCGTCAGGGAAATACAAATCAAGACCATGATAAGATACCACCTCACATCTGTCAGAATGGCTAAAATTAACAACACAACAAACAACAAGTTTTGGCAATGATGAGGAGAAAGGGGAACATTCTCGCACTATTGGGAATGCATACTGATGCAGCCACTCAGGAGAATAGTGTGGAGTTTCCTGAAGAAACTAAAAGTAGAACTACCCTAATATCCAGCAATTGTGCTATTAGGTATTTATCCGAAGGTTGCAAAATTACAGATTCGAAGGGGTACATACACCCTGATGTGTATAGCAGCATTATCAACATAGCCAAACTATGGAGCAGAAGCTCAAATGTCCATTGACTGATGAATGGATAAAGATGATGTGGTATGTAAATATACAATGGAATATTACTTAGCCGTCAAAAAGATGAACTCTTGCCATGTGCAAGGACGTCGATGGAGCTAGAATGTATTATGCTAAGTGAAATAAGTCAATCAGAGAAAGATAAATATTATTTCACTCATATATGAATTTAAAAAAACAAAACAGATAAATATATGGGAAGGGGTGGGGATAAAGAGAGGGAAACAAACCAATCTCTATTGGTTTTAATGATAGAGAACAAACAGGGTTGATGGAGGGAAGTGGGTGGGGGATGGGCTAGGTGGGTGATGGGTTTTAAGGAGGGCACATGTTGTGATGAGCACTGCGTGTTGTATGTAAGTGATGAATCACTGAATTCTACTCCTGAAACCAATATTGCACGGTATATTAATTAATTAAAATTTAAATTAAAAAGGTGCTAACTCATTTTAAATAGACTTGTTACTAAAAATGATTATTTTGTATGAAGCATTAAGGTAGTGACAGAAGCTTTACACATATTATGTGTCATCATCTGTCAACATTCTTGACATACTCAACACTTGTAATTTGACAGTGCTATACACATTATTTTAAGTAGAAGATGAGAATATGTACCATTCTAGAGATCCTTTTGGTAGTTTTATGCTTACTCAATGCAATAGCAACTAAATTATTTTGATTTAGAATGAATTGACTTTTCTGTCTTTGGGGAACTCTAATTACCTTCAAGATAAAAGACAAGCAACCTCCTTCCACCCCAAATGCATACCTCTTTACTCTTCATGCTGCTTTCAAATGCCACCTTCTTAAGCCAATATCTTCATTTTAATTCTGGATTTATGTGTTTAAATCAAACACATACCAAGCAGTTGCAAGTGTAATGAGTTACCTCCACAAAATGAGAACCCCATGTTGAAGTTTGGGCAATGAGCCACTCTGACATTTAAAAACCAATAAAGTGGAGACATATTAAATAAAAGGAAGGGATACTGAAATACAATTTTTTTTTCATATCTTTTCAGAGGTAATTTTTAAAGCTCCTCTTAGAGTGACATAAAAAGATGTCTCAGCCATAATCCTCTGATTTCATAAGGGGCTCTTCAAACCTTCTTGACTTGTAAGTTTTTAACTCCAAAGTTCCAAAATCCTCCGCCTTCACTCACATTAACAGGAAACACATCATCACACGTCTTCACAATCAGAAGAACTCTTGAGACTTCCATCTTCTTATCTCAACTTCTGTACTTTCTGACTTACTTACGACTATTAAACCTATTGTTTGTCCACATTAAGCTTTTATTTCCTCAATCCGTGCCTATTCACCAGCCCATATGCCCCTCCGGTTTTGGTTTCCTCACTTGTCCAAATACCATAGTCGGTGTTGATGGCAAATATTCCAAGAACCCCTGTGCCTCTCCCCTCACTCCACCTCTAGCTTCATGAAGCTGTAACTTAGAAACTTCAGCATGTACATTCTCCACTCGCAGGTTTGGGGATAGGACTGGAGAAAACCATGAGCTTCTGATAGTTTTCTATACACTCCTCTCAGTTGCCACTTATTCATCTTTCAGTGAATCTTGATAATATTTCCACAATTCATTTTCCAAATTATACTCTTTGCCCTGTCAGTGGCAATTCTCCTATTTTCCTTGAATGGACCAACAATGTTTTCCTGCCTCCCTTCTAGGTTCTGTGATTGATCTAATAATTAAATTAATATATGAGAACTAAACAGGAGAAAAATGATTTAATTTACTTTGTTTAAAGTGACTTTTGATAATTAAAAGTTATTATTTATTTATTTTTTTTTTTAGAGAGGAAAAACATGCACAAATTTGGGAGAGGGGCAGAGGGCAAGAGAGAGAATCTTAAGCTCAGTGCTCAGTGCAGAACCCAACATGGGGTTAGGTTGGATCCTATGATCCTGGGTTCACGACCCAAATCAAGAGTTGGGTGCTCAACATAGTGAGCCACCCAATTTTTCGAAGTTCTCAATTTTAGGAAAGTAAAATTTACTATTTTTATTTTGTGGTTGGCCCTTATGTATCTTGTTTAAGAAACCACCCCCTACAACAAGTTGAGAAATATATAGTTTCTTCTAAAAGTTTTAAATTTCTTCCTTTGAAATATAAACTACTAATCTATTTCGAGTGGATTTTTGATGGCAGGAGGTTGAGAGTTTTTTCTTTCCTATAAACTATTACCTGAAGCTCATTTGTTGAATAATCCCACTCCTGAAGTTGACCATAGTACATCCTCTCTGTCAACCGACACAACTCCAGACAGACAAGACTTGATTCTGGGTTTTCTATTTTGTTGCAATTGTCAGTCTATCACTATACTCATAAAACATGCTTTTAAGAACTATGTTTTACTAGGGGTGCCTGGGTGGCTCAGCTGGTTAAGCATCCAGCTTCGGTTCAGGTCGTGATTTCATGGTTCGTGGGTTCGAGCCCAGTGTCAGGCTCTGTGCTGACAGCTCGGAGCCTGGAGCCTGCTTTGGATTCTCTGTCTCCCTCTCTCTCTGCCCCTCTGCTTCTCATGCTATGACTCTCTCTCTCTCTCTCTCACTCTCAAATAAAAATAAACAATAAAATTTTTTAAAAACCTATAATTTTCTACTATGTCTTTATATATTTTAAGGAAAACTCTCCCTTGTTTTCCTCCTCATCCTTTCTTGCAAAAGTCTGGGCTAATTTTAGCACCGTGATCTTTAATACAAATGTTAAATTCAATTTATCGAATCCCACGAGTAACCGTACTAGAACTTAGGTTATAATTTTATCAATTTAAGAGACAAATTTGAGGAAAGTGGCATCTGTAAAATATTCTCTTCTTATCAATAAATGTGGGTGACCTCTCCATTTTCTTAATGTCCCTCAGTAAAGAATATCAGTTTGGCCTTAAGCAGTAAATGATTCTGAATATTCAGTCAATACTGATTGAATTGACTGATTCAGTCAATTGGTATAGAACACGTGCGACCTGGAAAACACTTTTACTCTGTGATCAGATTGTAAACAGCCAGAAGATAAACTGAAAACATCAGGGAAACTTTAAAGTTTTACTCAGAGAACAAAAGCAAATTCTTTCAGAATGCTCAGGAGCCCTGCAAATTTTTTTCTTTCAAGGAGAGTCTGTTTAGGGAACATAAATATAGATTTAAAAATAGCTCTCATTTATTCATCGTGAAGCAGGACAGTTGCAGCATGGATAATTAAAAGACACAGATGTGTGCATGGACTCTTTAACCCGTGGAGCTCACATAAAGCTATTTTTGATATAGAAATATAATCTTGGAGTCCCAGAAACAGCCACAGATGCAACATTCTGCTGTCAGATGCCACATTCTGCCACTTACCATTACCCATAGACAATTACTGAAGATCATTATTTCCTATCACCTTCTGCACCAGAACATTTACCAGAGCTAACAAATAACAAAACTGACTAAATTCAAATTATCCTTCTGTTCCTCTCCTAACCTTCTTGATTTGGAACAATTAAATAGTCTAAATATAGGAGATGATTAGACTTGGATTGGAAAATCTCTAGATAACTATTTGGTTTGAAGTATTAAAGTTTTTTTTTTTGTTGTTTTTTTTTTTAACAGAACCACCCTAGAACATCAATAATTTAGGCAATGGATTCCATTATTTCTGCAAATGTATAGGAATATTTTGTAAACTGTGGCAGAGCCACATTCTCTCTTTATCCAGAGATAAACAGGGACTATGATGAATCATCATTTGCCATGAGATGATTCAACTATCTCATCAGTACCTCCATATATGAGTTACAAATTACTTCCATAAAATATGTCTCCTTAAATTTCCATCTGTAAATTCTACTCAACATTTAAGGCCCAACTAAATCAATATTAGGCTTCCCTAGTCATCAAAATAAAATGTGATTTATTTCCTCCCTTAATCCCCATGCCATCGTATACCTATCGTGACACCAACAGCATTTTACTTGTTCCTGTAATGACTTTTGGATTGTCTCATTTCACACATCTACTGTTAAGGGCAGAGAAACTATTGGTAATTTCCTAAATGGCATTTCGTAGACACAACCGATATAACATCTGGCTCATAGTCTAACACTCAATAAACATGTGGTCAGTCTGTAAATAACTAGTATACCATGAGAGACAATCGGTTGCCTCTTTTATGTGCTTGAGGTGATGCTTTGTGTATGTATACTTAATATTTAGATAACTAGAGTGTGCATTATGGCCTAATGGGAAAGGACAGGCCAGGATCCTCACTGATTCACGAGGGTCAGTCAGAACTGGGATACTGTGCTGTGATAAGCTCAGTCTATTTATGTTGACTTCATGCTTCCTGCTTAGGAGAGCTGTAAGCAGACACCTCACTTTAATTCTCCTTGCACAGAGGGCAACACTTAACCGAAATCTTATTTTTTTTTTATATCATGAAACTTTCCTAATAACATGGTAGTGTTTTTATCCAGATGTAGAAAACAAACATCTCCAAGACAACAATGGAGAACTAATATATAACCTAGTTGGTTTAGGACATAAGTGGTTCTTTAAAATAATTAATTTTCATTATATTTTTTATGAAAACAAACAGAATATCCAGGAAATGACATATTGCTGTATAGAAAGAACAGGTGCCCAGGATATTAAGCCGGTGTTAGTAAATCTGAGGAATACATGCACTTGTCAGCCCTCATAGATTCCCTTAGGTCTTGCTATTGGTCCTCCTTAAAAATCCATTGGCCACAATCATCATCAATCAAGTTTTACATATATAAATAGATTCCAAATTTATTCTTTCAACAAAAATGGCTCCTTTGTGCTTGGCAATGTGGGGCGAGGTTTTATGAACCACAGATTAAGAAAAACCTCCATTGGGGCGCCTGGGTGGCTCAGTCAGTTGAGTGTCTGACTTTGGCTCAGGTCATGATCTCATTTGTGGATTGGAGCCCTGCGTCGGGCTCTGCGCTGACAGCTCAGAGCCTGGAGCCTGCTTCGGATTCTGTGTCTCCCTCTCTCTCCGCCCCTCCCCTGCTCACGCTCTGTCTCTCTCTCTCTCTCTCTCAAAAATAAATACACATTAAAAAAATGTAAAACAGGGAAAACCTCCATTCATGAATCTCACATTCAGGTTACTGAGAAAAAGGAGCATTCCGTTAATATAGACTAGAGCTCAGGATTAAGTCAGAACTTCAGGTTTTTAGTGCAAAATTCCACAAGCATTTTTTTTCTCCTTACCATAGATGTGGCTAACTGTACCCAATTACAAACAGTTGGTGTCTTTGCTCCATGTTTAATGATGGCTTCATGGAAATTAAAGAAACAAAGGTCAGCGATGTAAGCAGTTATTTGAATAAACGAGCAGTTACCGAAGCCACTGAGCCTTTCCCTTAAAAATACACTGGCAGAAAATTTGTTTTACTTTTGCAACATTACCTTGGCATTACCCCTTGATTCTGAACACCAAATGGAATCCCTGAATTCATAGCATCATCTGTCAGGTGAATGCCATAAATGCAGCTTTCACTACCGACGGCTCAAAGTAGCTTATGTCATCGCAGTATGCAACTGTTGGCAACCTGCCAAGAGAATTGTGTATTTTAAAGTCGTGTCAAAAGTCGAAATGGTTAAAAGACAAGGCTATTATTGATTGATTGATTGATTGATTGATTGATTTACTTACTTACTTATTTAGAAAGCATGAGCGGAGAAAGGGCAGAGAAAGAGGACAGAGAGAGAATCCCAACCAGGCTCCACACTGTCCGTGAAGAGCCTGCTCCGGGGGCTCAAACTCGAACTGTGAGATCGTGACCTGAGGCAAAGTCAGACACTCAACCCACTGAGCCACCCAGGCACCCTTATAATTTATACTTGGATCAAAGTAAAACTATTAATTAAAAGATACTTTTTAACATTTTTTTAAGTTTGTTTATTTTTGAGAGAGAAAGAGCGAGCTCTCATGTGCACAAGAGCGAGGAAGGAGGGGCAGAGAGAGAGAGAGAGAGAGAGAGAGAGAGAGAGAATTTAAAGCAGGCTCTACACTGTCATCATGGAGCCCAACATGGGGCTCAATCCCAATCCCACAAGCCGTGAGATCATGACCTGAGCTAAAATCAAGGATCAGCTGCTTAACTGACTGAGCCACTCAGGCACCCCTAGAAGATACTTTTAGGTGAGACAGTATGTTATCCGATGCGTGGGAGCCTGGGGATATGAGGAGTGATCAAGTCCGCACTTGTTACTTTTGTGTAGATTATCCCCACGGAATGAGACCACTGGGGCTAATGGTTTTTGAAACGGCCCTATTCTCTCTAGTAAATTTGGAATCTACATGACAAATCTTCACTGGTCAGATTAGGTTTGGTATCCTTTATTTATATCATGTACTCTTATTTTTATTATTTTTCAAATTTGCTAAATCTACTCATGAGCCTATTTCTTGACTCCTGGTTTTGTAATCTGGAATGAGGCACCTTGTGTAATGAAATGTTTCCCTTCTTATTCGAATAAAAGTCAGTTTCTTTAAGGTTTATGTAACTTCCCAAAGTTGAAAAATGACTGGACTTTTCTAGAAGACCTTACCTAGGAAGTTGTCATTTATTTCCTAGTATTGTTCTTTTTTATATGAAAGGGACTTGTCAAAATATCTAGTCTTCAGAAAGTTCACACTGCCAGTCATTTTCCACTTAAAAGGAGGTAGGGGCAAAATAGTGGTGATTTTTGTCTCTGAATGAGAGGTGTTCTCTTGGTCCAGAAACAAATTAGAGAACAACACTAAGAGTGTATCAAGTAGGTAATGAATGTGAATTAAGTGGATAATATTCACTTCCAGCAGTTGAAATTCGAGTATGAGATTTGGAGCTAGACAGACCTCCTAACTCCACTACCCACTGCCCGGGAGACTTTATGAGTTTTTGCTTATTTCCCTACGAGCCCAGCAAGTATACAGGAAAAGCAATAATTGAATGTGTACTGAAAGGTACTGGAAGGTAAGAGACAGCAGAGCTGAGGAGTTGATACCTAACCTGGATTTCCTATGTGTCATGCCGTGCATGCTGTTTGGAGCTTACTAAACTCTCAAAGCAAAATTATAAGATACTTTCTGAAAGGAAATATACTACTTTTATGGAACTACAACTGATTTTTAAAAAATCGTTTTCGCTAGGCAGAGAATATATAATGTAAAGAAAAAAATATTTAAACATGAAGATGTAGAAGTTGAAGGAGTCATTCGACCTTGGATGGAAAACAGGAATGTTAATATTATTTTTTAGGCAATAAGGATAGTGATAGAGAATCCTTTCTCTAAATGCAAGAGAGACCAATTCTTGTTAAAACAGTTTGTTCCTTATGTCATGGATTTGCTTAGAGCAAATGACAGGCGAGATGTGTACCAGCTTTGGAGTTTGTGACTTCTTGTTGATATATATTCCAGGGAGTTTCCTAAATGAATGCTTTCTTGGAAAACAGCTAAATGGTTTCCTGCCTGAGATATTCTATCTTACCTTCACGCTGCTCATTTCTGCTCTCGGTAAGAGTGGAACACGTCTTCCTCTAAGATATTAGCACATTTGAAGCTCATCTGACGCAGTGGATTTACTACCCATTCCTTGAAGCAGTTTCTTGACTCCGTTTCCAGACAGCTGCATTCTTGGTCTGCCTCTGACTTCATTGGATCCATTAGTTTCCTTGGCTGGATGTGCTTCATCTTCACTGCCTCTGAACATTGGAAGGACTCAGGGTTCCAGTCCAATCTTCTGCTCTTTAAATTCACATCTAGGTGACCCGGGGCTCCTGGGTGGCTCAGTCGGTTGAGCATCCAACTTCAGCTCAGGTCATGATCTCATGGTTTGTGAGTTCGAGCCCGGCGTTGGGCTCTGTGCTGACAGCTCAGAGTGTCTCCCTCCCTCTCTCTCTGCCCCTCTCCCGCTCACACTCTATCTCTCAAAAATGAATAAACATTAAAAAAATTTTAATTCACATTTAGGTGACCTTATCCATTGGCCCCAGCCTTCCACCTGATCTCCAACTCAGATATTCAACTGCCTGCTCAGTGTCTCCACCTGAATTTCTAATAGATACCTCAAACTTAAGAGGCCCCAAAAAATAATGTTTTCATTTCCTGTATCTCCATACATGCTCCTCCCCTAGTCTCTCTTAGCTCAGAAATTAAACTAACCATTGCTCACAAAACGAAGCTCCTTTTCAGTCATAGTCCACATATTTCACATTCTCTCAGATGTCCTATATAATCCACTTAAATATATATCGCAAGTCTAATTCTCTCCACCTCCACTGCAACTGTCCTAGTCTAAGCCAAACCATCTGTTGCTAGAATATTTAACATCCAAACGTCCCCAACTTCCAACCTTGCTCTCCTGTAAGAGGTCTCCATGCAGCATCCTGAGCAATATTATTAACATGTATAGCTGATTGTTATCAGTCTCTTGCTCCAAAATCTCCCAAACACATTTAACATAATCCAAATTCTTTACTATAAGCTACAAAACCCTCTAAAATAAGGTTTCTGGTTCCCTCTCTGGCCTCATTTTTCCTTCTCCCCCCTTGTATATTCCACTCAAGCAAAAGCAGCCATACTTCGGTTTCACAAAGATACTCATTTCCATCTCTAGGCCTTTGTACTTGCTTCCTCGTGCCTGAAATATTCTTACTACAGACAATCACATGGCTTGTTTTCTCAGTTCATTATTCTCAAATTGAGCATTCTGTCCAAAGAGAGTCTTTTTCTGTTGATTCTATTTAAAATAGGCTGTTCTTGGGGCACCCAGGTGGCTCAATCAGTTAAGTGTCCAACTTCAGCTCAGGTCATGATCTCACAGTTTGTGAGTTCGAGCCCCATGTCAGGCTCTGGGCTGACAGCTTGAAGCCTGGAGCCTGCTTCAGATTCTGTGTCTCCCTCTCTCTCTGCCCTTCCCCCATTCATGCTGTTTCTCTCTCCCTCAAAAATAATAAAATGAACATTAAAAAACTTTAAAAAGATAAAATAGGCTGTTCTTGCTCTCTTACCTTCTTATTTAGTTTAAATTCCTATATATTTTCTATCACTGTCTAACATTATAGTACAGATTTATTTGTTAATTATCTGATTGTTCTATGGAATGTAAGCTTCTCAAGGAAAATTTACCTTAGTCATTGATACACTCTCTCTAGTACCTGGGCTATTTCTGGGCATGTAGCAAGTGCTTATTATTTGCTGAATGGATTATTAAAGGGAATGGAATTATAAACATTTTGGGATCCTCCAAAGCAGCAGTGGAAGCTAGAAGACTGTTTTTAAACCAGTGTGAACTAGGTGTGGTGATGAACAATTAGACCAATAGAATACACGTGAGAGCTCAGAACCAGGGCCAAGAATACATGGTAGATTGAATTCTCAGAGGTGGCATCACTGATGAGTGTGAAAAGGACGTACCATTCAGTAAATAGTATCAGGATAATAGGTTATCCATGGCAAAAAAAAAAAAAATTAAAACTGAATCTCTACCTCTCATCCTATACAAAAATAATTAATTAATTCCACAGACAGTTAAAAAGTAAAACTTTATTTTTAACGTGTAAGGGAATATAGAAAATTATCATTATAACCTAAGAGTATAATGAGATTTCTTTGATAGATGCAAAAAAAAATTCATTAAAAAAAGATTGACGTATGTGTCTACAATCATAATCTGAGATTTATTGTCACCAAAACAATACCAGAAGGTGTAAAATAATCAATTACAGACTGAGAGAAGCTATTGGCAGCAATCTAATTGACAAATCATTAATAATCTAGAATGTGAAGAGCTTTTATTTTCTATAGGCACATGGCGAGGGGGCAGGGGATGGGCAACAGACACATACCAGCAAATCACAGAAGAAGAAATAAGAGTGTCCAGTTCATAGAATATGCTCAATCCAGCCTGCAAGCAAGAGAATAAAAGAAAAAAGAAAACATGAGATATCGTTTCCCCTCTGTTCCCATCATTTTCTCTCTCCCTTCCTCTCTCTCCCTTTCTCTTTTTTTTTTTTAGCTTTCATTGTGGTTCTTAGAGTTAGTCTAATATAGAGTACTCTATCACCAGTAGAAGTGGAATTCTCTTTTTTATTTTGCATCTTTTATTTCAATATTTTCACAAAAGATAAATGTAAATTTTCTTTGAAGTAATGGGCATATTGGTGGAATAAATATTTCTTACTCTATTTCCATTCCTAATGACAATAACAACAAAAAAAGGAAATAACAATCATTAATTCCAAAATAGAGCTGTCAAATACAATATAATTTGCAAAAATACATGACCAGTTGCAGGGATGTAGTAGGAGAAGAAATCATTATTGAAATGAAGGCAACAAAATGAGAAGAAACACTATTAAAAAATACTAAGAGGCCTAAAACATAGGCTTGATAAAACAAATCAAAAAGAAATGACAACGAAAAGCTAGAAATGATCAGAGAGAAACTAATTGATACAAAATAAACACAAATACATGCAATGTATGCCTAACTTGCATTTCTACAAGAATAGGATAGACTGAGATAAAATCACTTATAATTTGATTTTAGAAGAAAGCTTTTATTTTCTTTCTGAAATAAAGTATGACGTTATAAAAAGACTTAAAAGTCATGCTGTTTGATAAGAAAAGTTGATCCAGAATTATCAGTATGGAGATGTATTCTGGCAATGCTCCTGTCTTCTGAGAGTAGTATCCTTTGGACTTTCTGGCAAACTACCAGGTTACATACAACAAGGGCGAACTAATCTCAGATTCCTTCACCTCAATATTGGATGGTAGGTGACCGTGATCAAAGGTCCACAAAACCCTCAAAGTACTGAATTTCATAAGATTTGCCTTCAAGTGAAAGAGCAAGAGAAAAACATTTCCAAACATGCTAAAATTCCAAAACTGTAGCTCCTACGCACACACACCTTTTAGAAAACGGAGTGAATGATGAAATTCTGCTGAGAAATATATCAAAATGAAGAGTTCAGGAATGGGGAAATACTAAATCCATTTAAATATGTAAGTGAAAAATTAGCAGGAGTTAAAGGTAAGAGAAAAGAATTAAAAGCCTTAACTATATGAAAACTTAAAAATACAAAAATCAAGAAGTCAGAGCATGAAGAAATAAGCAGAAGAAAAAAATATATCCTGCTTTCTTCATCTATTATAATAGAGGAAGCATAGAAATTTAAATATAATTTATTAAAATGTTTTTTACAAGAAAATAAAAAATACTGTTATAAACCATCAAGGTATGAGAGGGAAAATATGTATAAACTAAAGCCACAGAACATGTGGATGATATGACAAATAGCAGAAATAGGTAATGTTCAAAACAGAAAAAAATCTAATATATATTAAGATGATTAATTAAGACAAAATGTAATGTCTATCATATTATTAACGTAATAATTCTATTACATTATCGTACCTGAGATAAATTAATTTAGCAAATAAAACATATTGTCAAACTTTATACATATGTATGAAATGTATATTTCTTACCAATATGTTGGTGAGAGTCGACCATACTTACATAACATAAATCTAAAACAAATTTATATTACAATCCCCAGGTAAAAGTGAAATTATAAAGACAATGAAACAAATGCCAACAATAATAAAGTAAGCAGTGATTGGGCTATCAATACATGCATAAGTTGAATTTATGACATAATACAAAAATAAAATCCCAAATCCCCAAAATCATTGACATAAATATTTTACACAAAATAACATAGAATCAAAACTAATAAAGTAAAACCTCCAGAAGACAGGTACAAAAATAGACAAATCTGTCGTAGAAGGGTATTTATCCTTAACCCTTTATTTGGGGTGTGGGGACTCTTCTCAATGCAAGACAAATCAAGTAAATGAAAAGGCTAAGGATACAAATACTATCAACAATAAAGCTAATGAGCACATTAAATTGTATCCTAAGAGAAAAGAAATAATCTTTCAAGTTCCTGTGAAGCATTGACCAAATGTTAAGTCTGAAGGACACTTTCTTAAATTCCAAATTGTTGAAATTACTAGACCACATTCTCTGAATAAATCTGTTGCATTTGTATATATCAATAATGAAGCAGCAGAAAGAGAAATCAAGGAACCAGTCCCATTTACAATTGCACTAAAAAAAAAAAACCCTTAAGATACCTAGGAATAAACCTACCTAAAGAGATAAATGATATATATGCTGAAAGCTATATAATACTTATGAAAGAAACTGAAGAAGAAACAAAGAACCCATCACGATCCCAGCCTTCAAGCTTTTACAAAGCTGTAATCATCAAGACACTATGGTAGCGGCACAAAAACAGACACTCAGATCAATGCAACAGAACAGACACAGACCCACAAACATATGGCCAACTAATCTTTGACAGAGCAAGAAAGAATATCCAGTGGAAAAAAAAGTCTCTTCAGCAAATGGTGTTGGGAAAACTGGAGAGAGACATACACAAGAATGAAACTGGATCACTTTCTTACACCATACACAAAAATCAACTCAAAATGGATGAAAGACCTCAATTTAAGACAGGAAACCATCAAAATCCTAGAGGAGAAAACAGGCAACAACCTCTTTGACCTTGGCCACAGCAATTTCTTATTCAGCATGTCTCCAGAGGCAAGAGAAACAAAATAAAAAATGAACCATTGGGGCCTCACCAAGATGAAAAGCTTCTGCACAGTGAAGGAAACAATCAGCAAATTTAAAAGGCATCTGATGGAGTGGGAGAAGATATTTTCAAATGACGTATCTGATAAAGGGTTAGTATCCAAAATCTATAAAGAACCTACCAAAGTCAACACCCAAAAAATAAATAATCCAGTGAAGAAATGGGCAGAAGCCATGAATAGACATTTTTCCAAAGAAGGCTTCCAGATGGCAGACACATGAAAAGATGCTCAACATCACACACACACATCATCAGGGAAATACAAATCAAAATCATGATGAGACACCACCTCACACCTGTCAGAATGGCTAAAATTAACAACTCAGGAAACAACAGATGTTGGTGGGGATGCAGAGAAAGGGGAACTCTTTTGCACTGTTGGTGGGAATGCAAACTGGTGCAGCCACTCTGGAAAACAGTATGGAGGTTCCTCAAAAAATTAAAAATAGGGGCACTTGGGTAGCTCAGTTGGTTAAGGGTCAGACTTTGGCTCGGGTCATAATCTTGTGGTTTCTGAGTTTGAGCCCCGCATTGGACTCTTTACTGACAGCTGGGCCTGGAGCCTGATTCAGATTCCGTGTCCCCTTCTCTCTCTCTCCACTCTTGCACCTCTCATGCTCTGTCTCTCTCTCAAAAAATAAATAAACATTATTTTTTTTTAAATTAAAAATACAACTACCCTGCAACCCCACAATTGCACTACTATGTATTTATCCAAAGGATACAAAAATGCTGATTCAAAGGGCACATGCACCAACGTTTACAGCAGCACTATCAACAACAGCCAGACTATGGAGAGACCCCAACTGATGATGTCCATCAACTGATGAAGGGATGAAGAGGAGGTGGTAGAATATATATATATATATGTATATATATATATATATTCTATGTGATCAAATATCAGTAATATTACTCAGTGATCAAAAAGAATGAAATCTTGCCATTTGCAATGATGTGGGTGGTAGTAGAATGTATTATGCTAAGTGAAGTAAGTCAGAGAAAAACAAATATCATATGATTTCACTCGAATGTGGAATTTAAGAAAAAAAAGATGAACATAGGGGAAGGGAAGGAAAAATAAATAAAATAAAATAAAATAAAATAAAATAATAAAATAAAATAAAAAACAGAGAGGGAGGCAACCCATAAGAGACTCTTTTTTTTTAATTTTTTTTCAACGTTTATTTATTTTTGGGACAGAGAGAGACAGAGCATGAACGGGGGAGGGGCAGAGAGAGAGGGAGACACAGAATCGGAAACAGGCTCCAGGCTCTGAGCCATCAGCCCAGAGCCCGATGCGGGGCTCGAACTCACAGACCGCGAGATCGTGACCTGGCTGAAGTCGGAGGCTTAACCGACTGCTCCACCCAGGCGCCCCCATAAGAGACTCTTAAATACAGAGAACAAACTGAGGGTTGTGGGAGGGGAGGTGGGGGGGAGGATGGCCTATACTGGTGATGGGTACTAAGGAGGGCACCTGTTGGGATGAGCACTGGGTGTTATATGTAAGTGATGAATCACTACATTCTACTCCTGAAACCAATACTACACGACATTTTAACTAACTTGAATTTAAATTAAAAAAAAAGTAGAAAAAATAAAATGACTCTATGAAAAAAAATAAAGAATTTCTAGGGGAAAATGGTAAGGAAAAGATGACCTATTTTCATTGAGGGAGTTAAGTAAAGTCTGTGCAAAAAGGAAAATTGTAAACAGAAAAGAATAGGAAAGTATATATTAGATATTATAATCTTAAATTAGGAAAAAGATTAATTAAGGTAAGGAAACAGAAGGGAAGAAATAAAATATGTACACAAAGATTGATGAACAAGAAAACCATCAAACTAACCAACTTACAAGTCTGCTTCCTTGAAAATAAAAGTAAACAAGTAACATAGTCTAGAATACAGGGGAAAATCCCCAAAGCACCAAATTTATAATGAGAAAGAAAGAGAAATCAAAAACTTGCAAAACATTAAGATGAGTAAGTGAAAGAAAATACTTAGCTTAAAATCATGCACATCTTGATTTTTCTTTTTCTAGGAAAAGACAAATTAGGCACTGACTCTGGAATAGGTAGAATAAACAGATGAACTTTGGGTTTAAAAAATGAGAAAAGTTGTCAAACAGCTGCCCTTTGCCCTCTCCAAATATAAACACATATGGAGCACTAGGGTGTTTTTCTCAGGTGAATTCTACTAACCCTTCAAAAACATATAATTCCTATATTATTCACACCAGTGTTCTCAAACTTACAAAAACACCTGGAGATGTTATTAAAATGCAGATTAAGCTTCGGTTGCTTTGCATAAGATCTAAGAGTCTAGCAGTCTCCCAGGTGATGTTGATAGTGTTACCTTAGCCAGATATCAAGTTGCAAAGGTTTAAACTGTTACATTACCTGCAGAAAGAAAGCTTCCAGACACTTGTTATAAAGTGTATTCCAAAATTGATATTAAAACCTTATAAGTATACTTATATAAACATAAAAAGCAACTATAGACCAATTTCTGTTGTAAATATTGATGGCATTGATGCTAAGGCAAAATAAAGTATTTGCGAATAGGATCAAATAGTTTATTAAAAGAAACACAGAACACAACCAAGCAAGGTGGTTCTACAAATGCCCACATGGTTTGGTGTTAGCAAAACATTAATATATTTTACCATATTAATAGGTCAAATGAGAAAAACTGATAATTTCCACAGATGCTGAAAAAAATTCATGAAATTTACAGCACATTGTTTGTTTTTAGGAATCTAAGTAAAATTTTAAATATGTATCTAAACCCTAATGATAAAATTAGAAATGGTCATTAAAACTGGAACAAGATAAAGATATCCACTGTCCCATACTTATTATTGTATTCTGGGTGTAGACAACAGTGAAATTAGGCAAGAAAAGAATGAGATATTTTAGAAAGAGAAGGGGAAAGTGTGCTATTTGTAATCAACATAAGTGTATAATAGGAAAATCCAAAAAAAAATGGGAATCACTAGAAATTATTATAAAGGGTGTATTTCAAATCAGTGAAGGAAATGTTTCCAATATATTGTATTGGGTCTACTCAGACACACATTTGAGGGGGGGAAAAAGAGCATTTCTAACCTGTACAAAAATTCTAGATGAAGCAAAAACTTAAATGTAAAACAAACTAACAATAAAAAAGCAAACACAACTATAATTAACACACAAACCTATAAAAATGAATACACACATAAACAGACAATGTGAACGTAGCAGAAGAAAATAGAGATACTTCTTCATAATCTTGTCTGAGTTATAACTCTTCATGCATATGACAAAACAAAGAAACCTCTGAGAAAAAATTTGACCAATTAGAAAGTAAAAAATTTGAATGGCAAAAATACATTTTTAAAAGTCAAAAGTCATGAGGGGTGCCTAGGTGGCTCAGTCGCTTGGACTTCAGCTCAGGTCATGATCTCACAGCTTGTGAGTTCGAGCCCTTCGTCGGGCTCTGTGCTGACAGCTCAGAGCCTGGAGCCTGCTTCAGATTCTGTGCTTCCCTATCCCTCTGCTCCTGCCCTGCTCACGCACACGCTCTCTCTCTCTCAAAATAAATAAACATTTAAAAAAATTTAAAAGTCATGAAAAGTGGAAAATATTTGTAACATATATCAAAGTGTCCACTTTTACTAATGCCACATTGGCAAAGATTTTAAATTTAGTTAATACAACGTATAGACACATTGCAAACAAACTGTGCTATATTCATACAATGTTACGGTATCATTGGCATTATAAGAATACAACATATTTATGTGTGTCGTAATGGAAATATCTCCGAAGGAAAATATTGGGTTTGTCCTAGGAGGTAGAAATAAAGACCTGAGTTAGACTAAAAATAGTTGTAACAGAAAAAAAGAGAACATTATGGAAGTAGAATCAGTAGAGGAAGAAATAAAAAATCTGAGATTTTGTGCCTAAGAGGCCAAGTTTTATTATTACTACTATTATTATCATTATCGTTACCATTATCATTATTAATACCTGAAGGAAGAGCTTATTGTTGTTAAAGGTGGTACAAGGAATAGTATCAGAAGGTGGCTAAGTCTGAGGATCCTGGAGCCAGATTTTAATTCTCACTCTGCTATTTACTAGCCGTGTGACCTTACACAGTTATTTTTCTTTCTGTTACTCATTTTCTCATTTTTGGAAAGAAAGGAAGTACTCGCAGGACTGTGTTGAAGCCCTAAGCATTAAGAAGTCAATATTGTAAGAGTGTTAATAATAGTGCCTGGCATACAGTGTGTGCAAAATATCTGTTAGAGGCTATTGTTCTAATAAATTGCAGATTTTTGAATATTAAATGCTGCTTGATTGAGAAGTCAGTCCACAAGGTACAAAAGACAGTTGGGAATGCAGGGCTAGAATTCAGCATACATGTCAGGCCAGGCCTGTTTGTCTGGACTGAGGAGTTTCCTAGGATTTGGATTTCCAGAGCTAACAGTGGAAGTCACTCTACCTTACCTAGAGGATGAGATAAAAGTGATGAGATATACGGTGCTCAGCACCAGGGGGAGAATTCTTGGGGAGCGTCTTGTGTAATCTCGCAAGATGACATCATGCCAACATCCTGTGAGGAGACATATTGAAATAATACAATGCATTTCTACCTCTTCCCAGATCAACCTCTAGGCAGAATGAGGTAGCAGGGAATAGCAGTGCTGGGCTGAGATTCCAGAACCTAGCTATGTCGTCTCTTCATGCTGCAACTGTGTGCCCTGATTGAATGATCAGACCTTGAGTGCCTAGATGGAGAATTCTCCATTTTATTTTTGTTAGTTGGCCTACATGTGTTCTTGAGAATTACTAAACATACTGATTTTTTTGCTAATGCCAGAGTCCATCAGCCCAGAGAATATCCCAGTATGAAACAACTCAATTAAAAATCAGTGTGGATGCTTAGCACTGTGGTGTTCCTCTTGTCCACAGAGTTTTTAGGAGAGGATTACTGTTCAATAACCACACATACACCGCGACAATTGATTGCAGCCAATATTCCATATTGGGTCTCTATTGACACAATAATCCATAATATGTCATCAGATAAATGAAGATGGGGAAAAAGATAGATAGATAGATAGAAAGATAGATAGAAAGATAGATAGATAGATAGATAGATAGATAGATAGATAGATAGATAGATAGATGATAGATAGAGGAGAGATATATATCTTTTCTTGACCAGGCTTATAGGAAATTTTCCACCTCATGGAAAGCTCTTTTTTTCCCATCAATTGAGGGAGTTATGACTTGCCTTCTGTGTCCAAATGCACACTGAACTTTGGTGGGGAAAACTAGAGAAAATTAATAGTTTACCAAAATATTAGAGCTGGGAGGAGGAGGGTCAGGTCATTGTTCCAACTTAGCCTATATTTCTATTACCTCAGTTA
Organism: Felis catus; assembly: GCF_018350175.1. NCBI lineage: Eukaryota > Metazoa > Chordata > Mammalia > Carnivora > Felidae > Felis > Felis catus. The sequence continues at coordinate 85,435,058 of NC_058374.1, forward strand.
GGTCATAGATTATTTTTCCATTCAAAGCTCAAAGTGACTTTATACTGCAGGTTATTATATTTTACTCTCCAGATCAGATGCTTGAATCTAATACACTCTGAAAGGAATCTGCGTACAGTGTTTAAAAGAATTGATAAGAAAGTTAATGTTTAGGCAAAGGTCAAAAGGTCAACAGTATTGTGTGTCAGTTGGCTAAAATATACGTATATGCACATAATAACGGTGACAGAAATGTACTTTTGCCTACAGAAATAAGTATTTACTTCTTTACTTTCATGAGGAAAACACTCTGAGTTTGGAACTATCAATATATTTACCCCATACTCAGATAAATTTTTAAACATATTTTCTGACAAATTGCAGGTTGCTGCTGATGACCCAGTTCCAGTATTGACTAGCTGCCATTCAAACTTCTCAAGAGAGAGCAAACAATTAATATTTACAACTACGAAATTCCTCAGTATGCTATAAGATGTTCATAGAACCACGTAAATTATCATCATCTTAAAATAACATACGAGGGGTGTCTGGGTGTCTCAGTTGGTTAGGCCTCAGACTTCGGCTCAGGTCATGATCTCATGGTTCGTGAGTTTGAGCCCCGCGTCGGGCTCTGTGCTGACAGCTCGGAGCCTGGAGCCTGCTTAGGATTCTGTGTCTCCCTCTCTCTCTGCCCCTCCCCACTCACTCTCTGTCTCTCTCTGTCTCAAAAATAAACATTAAAAAAACTTTTGAAAAATAACATGCAAAAGATCCCTGCAGAAAATACTCGGAGAGACAGAAATCACTTAATATAACTTGAATCACCAGTAGTCTATTCACATTGTGGCATGATCAAAGTATGTAACATAGAGTTACATCCCATGCGCTGACAATACCATATTCTAATTTATCTCACAAACATTAACATAGAATAGCTTGGTGCAAAACAGACTGATATGGGTCAAATGTCAAACAGCTTTTATTTTTTTTAATATGAAATTTATTGTCAAATTGATTTCCATACAACACTCAGTACTCATCCCAACAGGTGCCCTCCTTAATGCCCATCACCCACTTTCCCCTCCCTCCCACCCCCCATCAACCCTCAGTTTATTCTCAGTTTTTAAGAGTCTTTTATGGTTTGGCTCTCTCCCTCTCTAACTTTTTTTTTCCTTCCCCTCTCCCATGGTCTTCTGTTAGTTTCTCAGGATCCACATAAGAGTGAAACCATATGGTATCTGTCTTTCTCTGTATGGCTTATTTCACTTAGCATCACACTCTCCAGTGCCACCCACGTTGCTGCAAATGCCCAAATTTCATTCTTTCTCATTGCCAAGTAGTATTCCATTGTGTATGTAAACCACAATTTCTTTATCCATTCAAATGGCTCTTTTAAAAGAAGCATATCTAAGAGGAAGAAGCGAAGCAAAAAAAGTTGACCATTCTTCATCAGGCAATTTAAGGTGATAATAAGAATTGGTATTATTTTCCTTGCAAAAAACGCCTATAAGAAGTAATAAGTGTGGAAGCATGAGAATTTACTGCAATGAGCTGAACAAAATGCTTAAAATTCAAAATGCAGTTCACCCTAAAGAACCTGAGATTAAAAGTGAAATATAATGCAGAATATACGTATTACACTTATCTTTTGTAAAACATATGTTCCTTCCAAACTATTGTGAGGATTTACCATTTGCCACGTTTTTACAGATTAAATATTGTTAAGTGCTCCAAGGCACAGTTCATAGCTACTTTCAAGATTAAAACTAACAAAAGATCGGTTTTAAATACATTCTTGTTATTTGACCCCTTAGTAGCTCTAAATCCTGTAAAGACAGCCTATTTTACACCTCTGAAATTCAGTACTGCAAATGTCCGCATACTGAATATTAATATGATCAATAGCAAAGCATTTTGTGTATCTAAAGCAATTGTGTATCTTTTTAATTTTATGAAGTAATACATTGGATGCTTTTACAAAGCTGGGAGGAGTATCAAAGTCTTAAATGTTCTCTTTGCTTCACCTTTACTTCCAGGTACAACGATAAGTTTATGTTTTTAATCACTTGTGGCATTTTTCCCCCAAGCACTCTTATGAGAACAAACAGTAATTATTAACTATATAGAACATCTTTTGTGTCACTTTGATCTTTCATATTTTTCAACCATGGGACTGCTATATTTAGACTTTGGCAGTATAATATCTTAAGTGACATTTCTGTATTAATGAGTTCCTTATGGTACACCACACTGTAAAATTATAATACCTACATCATTACTGCAGTACTACAAATAGGCCAAACTCTATGCCTATTTGCTTATGCGTATTATAATAATTGTACAATTCATCATTTTTATATACAACATATTTTGGGTTAGCCTATGAAGGTGGATATAAACATGGATAGCAAATGTTTATATTAAAATAAGAATCTTAACTCTCAAAAACACAGATGTTACTCTAAAAATGAAAATTGCTTTTGCAAATGTATCATTTAGTGGACTTATATCTGAACATCCAATGTAAAGCATCAAGTATTTAATAACTTAGGGATATATACTTTTGTTCACTAGGGCATCTCGGTGCTCATATTGTTCACATGCTGTGTGGATACTTTACTAAGGTTTTTGATTTTTTTGTAATGGATTTATCCTCTTAACAGTGATTTAGGTTACAATTATTTTGTGTGTGCTAGAACAAACCCAGAGGTGCTCTCTGGGGGAAATCTTAATCTTATTCATAGAAAGCCCTCCTTCCAGCTCTAGAAAAAATCCTGAAATCTGAGTCTGTATCTGAATTAATTACAGAAAAATTCTACCTGCCTCCTGCTAAACCTTTTCCCTAGCACAGCTTCTAGAGGGGTTCGGGGTTCTTATCTTAAATGGAAAGTACAGTTAAAAAATAAAAAATAAAATAAAATAAAATGAAAGTACTGTAAATGCTTCATAGGATTATTTTGTTGATTAAATAAAACATTTAAAGCACTCTATGCCAGGGTGTGGTGTTCAGTAAATTCTTAATTAATATTAGCTATTTTTAATGTATATTAGTATATTAAAGGCTCTAAGAAGCCCCTAAGACATTGCTTTGATTGACTGTACCTTACTATTTCCTGATCTTATTGGGGCCTATTAATACTCTACTATTTATTTAGGAAGCAAGACTGTTTGACAGCTGTTCTGCCTGACTGTCCACATTGTTTGGTTCCTTTAGAAGGCTGCGTGTGTGTGTGTGTGCGTGCATGTGTGTGAATTGTCATTTGCCCTTGTACCACTGGCCTAGTTGGAGTGTACTGTATAAAACAAGTATATAAGACTTCCTTTTTTAGGTAGTGAACAGTTTGATTTGGTAACATTATCCTCTAAATCACGATGTCCTTTTTATGTGAATCCTCCACATGAAGTGTTTCTATGTTTCAGGACTGATAGTGACAGTTTCCTTGTAATGTGATTTGTTTTTAATTAATTTTCAAAAGACCACAAACTCTAAGCAAAATAATTTAAAGTATAAGTAGCAAAATTATATTGTAGTGATATCTTTAACATTTGTACCACCAAGAATCAGAATAACATTTTATTCCTAGTTTCTAGCAGAGTCTTGGCAAATGTAGAAAACCAGTAAGTGCTTTCCTAATGACTGTCACTATATTTATTTCATCTAGATAATTATTTTCATAATTATAATGCAAACCATTCTAGAAAACTATATTATTTGAAAACAGTAGATAACATACTTGAAGTGGATAATACACACTTGAGGTAGCCTGGGAAAACCCATCTCTCCATCCCTGACATCTTCCCGGCAGAGTTGATTTTGTGCCGATTTCCATCCTCCTTTGCACTCAGAGATTCTGACCCATCTCTAGCACCAGCAAGCAAATCCTAATTTGTCTAAGACAATCATGGGATTTAATTCCAGCCAAAGTTGTGTGGAAGGAAATGTTTTGAGGGAAGCGTCAGAAAAGATTTCTTCACTCTGAAATGAAGATACGGAAAGAGTTGATCTCTTTTGATGATGGTTATTATTACCATGCCTTTGTGTGATGTCTAAATTATGGGTAATCCAAACAGCAAAGCCAATAAGTGTGGGCATTGGGGGTAGAGCAGAGATATGGAAATAAACTGAGTCATTAATTTTCTTATCCTGTCACCAAACAAGCCAACCCTGGAGATATTCTTTCCTGTCCATCTCTGAGCTTCTTTTGAGAATCCTGTGAAGTGAATTAGTAAATTTTCAGGTATTGTCCAATTAAGGCTTTTTAAATCTCAATTTTCCGTTATTTACAGTCAAAGCATCCGCACCATCCTATTCCTCTAGCATCTAACACTATTTAGAATTTTTAATCACCAAATCCAGTTTTTTGTGCTTTACATTTATTTGATGTGAGACTTTTATATCACTAGACTTGTATTTTTTCTCTTATTTTACTAAGATACAGATGCTAAATAGTTCTCTCAGATTCAGTGGATTGCACTCTTATTGAGTTTTTCTATCTTGAGAAGTATCAATGTGAATAGAAATGTTCCATTTTAATAATAAATGAATTAAATTGTTTCTGCAGTAAATAAACATATTGCAAATTTATAAATTATGAACACTTTTTCTGATAGGTTTTTAATGATATTTGATTCAGAGTGATTTTTTTCTTAAACATACAAAGTTTTGAACATGTCAGTCCTATACATTTAAAGCAGAACTTAAAAAAATAAAATCCCAGGGTTGATTGCCTGAAATTGAGACATTCTTTAGTGGCACCTTTTAAAACTATGTTCTTCTAACCTGAAATTTTCAGTCCTTACAGTGGTATTTCTTTTGGGAGAACTTATTATGTGGAATTTCGTACAATGGACATGGCCCTTGCATTGCTTTCTATTTCTCTGAAGGAGGAAATAAGCCAAAGACAACGAATTCTGTCTTTTTGTTGAATGTGTCTCTCTCTTAAAGAAAAATCCATTATATCAAATACCTAAGAGATTGAAACCTAAAATAAGTTTTTCAGTGGTTAAGTTTGGGGCTTGAAAAAAAAAGCACCCAATAAAAAATTCTAAACTGGTAGCATTTTCATTCAGTTGTGAAGTGATTAACTTTTTATCCATACTAAGCTACCTCTTTCCAATATTTTCTTTTATGTGAGTCAGATGAGTATCAATGGACAATGAGGCTTATTAATGTGATCTCCTTTAATTACCAAATTGACACATATACAGGCAGTTGATGAAAACAGCTCATTGTAAAGCAGAGAAATCGTCTTCAAATAAAGGCAGTCTTAGTTAACTTGTGCTGATATAACAAAACACCATAGATGGGATGGCTTTAAAGAGACATGTATTTCTCACAGTTTGGGAGGATGGGAGGTCAGAGATGAGGGTGACAGTATGGTTGAATTCTGGTGAGGACCTGCTTCCTGGTTTGCAGATGGCCGCCTTCTTACTGAGACCTCAAACTGCCACAAAAGAAAGAAAACAAGCTCTTGGTTCAATCTTATAAGGACACTAATCCCATCATGAAGATCCTACTTTTCATGGCTCATCTAAACCTAATTACTTCCTGAAGACCCCACCTCCTAACACCATTACATTGGGGGTTAGGCTTCAACATATGAATTTGGGGGGAGGGGGAGGGACACAAACATTCAGTCCATAACAAAAAAAACCATGATAATTAAGTAACTTTGGAAATTTTTGATTGCACAGGTAAGATAAAAATTTTAGTCACTTTTCAGGATCTGATGTGAATTTTCCTACATATGTGCGTGTGTATTTATTGCCAAAAATAGAATTTATAGAAGCTAGTTGGCTACATTAGGAAGCAGCCTGGCACCATTCTCGGAGTCTGTGCTATGTAGAAGCCATCAGTTACATTTTTCTCCCAGTAAATTCTAGGAAAAAGAAAGCCATTTGTGAAACTTTGTTATTCATTTTCTTTTTGGAGCTCCAACTACATCACATGTAGCGTGCAAAATGTAAAGGTGTGCTTATGTAAAAAGGGTCTGTCTTCAAACTAATTTGGTAACTGATAATCTGAGCAAAGTTCTAGCACAAGACTTCTGTAACAGAACTTCTTCAATATGTTACATTGATCATGTTTATAGTGTGTATCAAGAAGGGGGGAGCATATACAATAGATTCCACACTTGTTTCACCATGAGATCTTACTGCATACATACTTGTACTTGTGTGCAGGAGTGTGTGCTGTTTAAATAAACATCTATCAACATAGGGTAAGACATTGTGTGGAACACAACTTAGGAAAGTGAGAAAACACCTCAGAATGAATTGCTAGATTTTTATTCTCAGGTCTTTGGGAAAAACCTATTAAATAATGATAAAAATATGCAAAATGTATTTAACAGGATACCTGTGTCTTATTCACTTAAATATTGCTATAAATGATCATCCTGTAAGATAACGTATCAACATTTAGCCAGTTTTGTTCTTATTGAGTTTTTTATGTGGTCTTAGTCTGATGAATATAGAAAGCATTTGAACTAATACGTTTCAGTGTATTTTCTTAGTGTTTTTAAGGAAATGTCTTCTTTTCGTGTTTCATTTGCTAAGTTATATGTTAATGTAATAAAAGGGTGCATTTTTAAATTAAATATTCTTTTCATTTTATCCTATATGCTTGGCTTTTGTAGCCAAAGAATCCTTATAGTCCTTACCCACCTCCCCTAATACATCTTCGGTTTGGCAAGAGGTATTTTCGCTATGTCACTTTAAACCAGATTGTTTAATTGCTATTTAACAAAATCACTTATTTTCTTTTAGTCCTCTTATTTGTGAACCAACTAAGTATTTGATGTAAAAGCCACTCTTAATTTTCTTCCAAGGACTAACCCTACTGGAAGTATGTTACCTCTTCCCAGAAAACCTCGGCTTGCTCGTTTGGATGGCAAGTTTGCTAGTGTGTGGTCTATTTTTAACACATTTACTAGTCTGTTAGGATATGCTTTAATAAACTTAGCTTTCCTCTTCCTTTTTGACCCCAGTAATTTGCTGAACATAATTTTTGGGACACAACTAACCATAACAGCATTAGGAAATAGTAAAATTATGCCATCTATCACCAGACAATGCTTTGAAAATTTTCTCTCCATATCATTATAAGCTCAGTAACCTTGACTGTACGCCAAATTATAGATTGTGATTTGGTTTTCTCTTTTTAACGTTGGAATTATACTCTTGTGTGAAGCCTGCTGGGGCTATTTGGAACTTGTCAATATGTATAAGCTTTAATGTGGATGGTGGGAAGATTTCCAGAAAGTGACTGGTTAAGGGAGAGCCAAGCTGCTGTCTTCTCCTAGATGGTTTGGGAAGGAAAAGCAGCAGAGAGAGCAAAAGCTTCTGGAATAGAATTACATAGTAGACCTATGTCTAAAGGGTGAGTTTTACTGTGTTTTTGAGACTTTATTTTTTTAAAGAGAGTTTTAAGTTCATAGCAAAATTGAGAGAAGGCACAGAGATTTCCCATCTACTCCCCCCCACCCGCATACAGTCATAGCCTCCCCCATTATCAACATCTTTCACTAAAGTGATATGTTTGATACAATTGATGAACCTACATTGACACATCACCATGTGTTAATAGTTAACATCCAGGGGCACCTGGGGAGCTCAGTCGGTTGAGCATTCGACTTCAGCTCATGATCTCACAATTCATGAGTTCCAGCCCCGTGTCCAGCTCTGTGCTGACAGTTCAGAGCCTGGAGCCTGTTTCATACTCTGTGTCTTCCTCTGTCTCTGCCCCTACCCCATTTGTGCTCTCTCGAAAATACATTTAAAAAATTTTTTAAAATAGCTAACATCCATAGTTTACATTAGGGTTCACTCTTGTATGTTTTATGGGTTTGGACAAATGTATAATCACATGTGTACCTCAGTAGAGTAACACATAGAGTATTTTCACTACCGTAAACATGTCCTGTGTTTCGCCTGTTCTCTGCCCTCACCCTATTCACTGGCAACCACTGATCTTTTTACTGTCTCTATAATTATGCCCTTTCTAGAATGTTGTATAGTTGGAATCGTACATTGTGTAGCCTTTGCAGATGGCTTCTTTCACATAGCATTATGTATTTGAGGTTCTTCCATATCTTTCCATGGCTTGATATATTACTTCTTTTTAGTTCTAAGTAATATTCTATTGCCTGGATGTACCACAGTTTATCCAAAGGATATCTCGGTTGATGGCAAGCTTTGGCAATTATGAATGAAGTTGCTACAAACATCAACTGACTTAAATTTTAAAGATCATGATTACTGGATCATATGTTACGAGTATGTTCAGTTTGGTAAGAAACCACTGAACTGTCTTCCACAGTGGTTGTACCATTTTGCATTCCCACCAGCAATGAATGAGAGTCTCTGTTGCTGCGTATTCTTGTCAGCATTCAGTGTTGTCAGTATTCTGGATTTTGCCATTTTGATAGGTGTGTTGTGGTTAAAGGAGAGTTTTCATTAAAAAAAAAAACCAAGTTGTGTCATATGACAATTCCTCTCTAAAATAAAATAGGATGCTATAGGTACTTGTCCTTTCTTTCATTTTTCTTGGCTCATAGGCTTCTCTCTTGTCAAGCTTTTCCAAAGTTTCATCTTACTTCTCATCCCTCTCTTCTTACCATACTACTTTCTTATTCTATTATGGCTGTTTTACCAGAAGTAATTAATATTTATTAATATTTATTATTTTTTTGTTTTACATTTTCTTTTGTGCTGGGTGAACTTACATGGCCATATCCAGAGGTAAATGGTATGAATACTGAGTAAAGACAAGAAGGAAATTACCAGAGAGTGACCAAAATTATGTTCTTTGGGTCTGCTTGTAATATCCAGGCAGTCAGAATAGAACAGGTTTGTCCAAGATGTGAGTTAAAATTGTAAATAAAGAGAAAACAGTATATGCTGTCCTAATATGTTAGGATATAGATTATAAGTCAGTAAGTCATGCTATCCGTGGAATGAATATGACATAAAGAGAATCAGAAATGCCCTCTGGAGCTGGGATATTATTATGTTAGTCCTCTGCATATAGAAGATAATTGAACACATGTCTGTGGTATGAGAGAGTCAGTGAAGAATAATGGGGGCATGAGGGCCTGGGAAGAAACCCTGAGAAACCAACCTCTATTTATGGAGGAGTACAAGAATAGTATCTAACAAAGTATGCAGAATCAAGGAGAAGAAATCCAGGAGAGTATTGTGTCACAGAAACGGAATGGAAAGTGCTTCAAGAAAGACGTGTCCACTAGCATCAGGGTAAGGACTGATAATGTCAATTGCATTTAGTGACATTCACTGGATCCTTAGAAAGTCTTGCTGTGGTGGAGAGACGAAACAGAATCCGGATGTGAGCAGCTTCAGGGGTGTGGGAGATATGAAGATATATAAACCAATCTTCAGAAAAGTTTGATTTTCAAGGGGACAATCATGGGGCAGTAACTGACTGGAAATGAAGCACTAAGATATTTTTGTACAGATTAAGCAATTAAAAAAATAGGAATCATACATTGAGAGAAAAGTTTAAATAATTTTACAACAATAAGTGATTATTTACAGTTTTTAAAGATGAGAGAGGATAGAGTCCAAAACAGGGTGGAAATGTCAGCCTTAGGGAGGGGGAGGGACAGGTTCTCTATTTAACAAGATAAAGTGAAAAAAGCATATGTACAGATGAGGTAGGTTGGAATGTTTTATTTCAATAAAATTAGGAAGTTTTCCTTAGATGGTTTTGATTTCTTTAAAATAGAAATCAAGGTCACTTGCTCAGTATAAATAGGATAAGAATAATCCAATGTTTGAAAAAATAGTAGGGAAGTTTTGAGGTAATTGTGGGGAATATAAAAGTGAGTTATCAGAGAATTAGAAAGATGTGGCAATGCTGAGGGCTCATTTGAAATCGCTACCTCTCAATTCATAGTGGAATTAATATATTGTCTAATGAGACATTTTCTGGTGGTTTTGGAATAATCAGTGCAGGCTCAGAGAAAACAGATGGTTAGGTTCATTCAGGGCAGGGGTTCGGGTAGATTTGTTCAATTAAAAATTAAGGCAAATGAGTTTAGTTTCGCAAGAGGGTTACTGAAACGATGTACCATGAAATCTAAGTAGGAAAGGAGAAAAGGGACCACCAAAATACGTGGTGTTTTTGTTGAAGAAAAACATAAATAATCAAGTTGAAAAGAGAGTGCTTGGCGTTCAGAGTGAAATGTTTGGTTATCAATTTTATAGTTTTATACAGGTTGACAAGAGCGCCAGATGTGATGGTTAGAGTTGCTGAAATACAGGAAAAGGCAAGTAGTGGAGTTGAATGATTTGAATCACCCAAAGGCCATTGTGTGGAACATACCGTTCATGGGCACATTTAAGTCACCATGGCAATGTCTAGAACGCGGTAATAGGGACACAAAGAAACTTTGTAAGTCAAGCTATAAATTGCTGACAAAGGAGAGATGACATGAAAATTGCTAAATAAGAACAAGGAAGGAAAGAGGGTTCTGTGGTTGAACACTATCAATGTCAAAGGGACCTTCTTTTCTTCAGAAGATAAAGAAGTGAATTTGGGGCAGAGGCATTAGTGAGGGAGGAGGGGCACAGAACATGCATCTCAGCCCCAAGATTACTAAGGATAAGAACATTAGCAGTTTGAGAAGACTAGAGAGCAAATGGGGTATGATGGGAAAGTGTTACTTAAGTCAAAGAGGTTGTGGGAGCACCTTAAGAAAATATAGAGATCTTCTCCTTGGAGTTATGACAATTCTATAGGTCATAGTTTGAAGAGTCTGGTTTGGGAGGCTTGCAATGAAATATTAGCATTTGGTACTGTTTTGCAGGAAAGGCCCAGTGTGCAAGGGGAAAGTGTCAGGGTTGAAGGAGGTGGCGGCTTATAATCTAGGTGTTGACTCATGAACACTGGGATGTGAAAGGAATGGATTTAAAGAGAGTTTAAAGAGAGTATCCCGCTTACAGCATCCCATGAACATTTATCAGCTCAGCCAGTGAATCTCCATGTACGAGTGCTCATTATTATCAAGATATCTGCATCAAATTTAATAGAACAATTTAGATATCAGTCCATATATTCTTTTCTCTTCTAATGCTGTAAGCACTAGTCCCACTGTCACTGGTTATTGATAACACAAGAGCATATGATGACATCATGTAAATAAGACCTAAATTGATCAAATTCTGTTCTTTCTTTCCCAAGTTGGTGGGAGAGCACAGTGAAGAGTACTGGGTTATGGATAAGTTCTGGGTCTTATAGGGCACAAGAATTTAGACAGATTCAAAAATTATCAACAAAAATACTTCATCAACAAAATACCTTCTTCATAATTAGGTTCAGAATTAGACTTCCTTCATCCACCCTTTTAAAATAAAATGATATGCACAGCCAAAGATGGATTTTTCTTTCCTGTCCACAAAAGGTGATCAAAATATTGTGAATCGTTGTCAAAAGATCATTGCTGAACATAAATAGATCTTCCATTTCTCCTGTGGTTCAATGCATATCTGTTGTTCCGACTAATCTCCCTTATGTGCACATTTTGGAGAATTGATTATTTCAAATAGGAGATATTTAAATATTAAAGTATTTAAATATTTCAGTCTTTGGCAATTATTAACATGGCAAAATGGCCCCCACTTGTTTTCATTTCATTGTCACTGTTGCACCTGTGTATTTTCTTTGGATGTGAGCTAACTGCTGTATGTATACACATAAAACCAGATGCTTTCTGGGCCAACACAGTTTATAGCAGCTTATGAAGAAAAAAAGTAAGATGAGTGATTGCAGAATTATTATTTGTATTAAATCACATGGGTTATCATCTGTTCATCACACATTTACAAGACTGATAATTCATAGAAATTACATATCTTGGTTAAATATAATATTTGTATCAGAATGTCACATATATATGCGTGTGTATGTATGTGTGCATAGGTAGATATAATATATATAATAATGTAAAATCACATCACAAGTGATGCCTTTATCTGTTTTATGTCAGTCAAATATCACTGAGAGAAATCATCCTTCTGCTTATAGTCTTGAAACGTTTCACAAAAATCTCGTGTTACACATATTGATATAGAAAGATTTAAGTAAATAAGTCTTGATTTTCTTGGTGTTTATAAGTCCTGAAAACCCAAGATATTTTAAGACTTACCTTTCATAATGAATCCATTTGGTTTAATGTTAAATGAAGAAACTCAATTACAAATTAGTATTGACAGTATAAATGCTTCACTTTGATTTGATATTTTTCCTTTCTTTTCCTCTGTGATATATGGTGTGAATGTATGTCTTTCACAAAATTTAGAGCTCATATGAGAAAAATGATAGTTATGTGTATAACAGAATAGAATAAGAATTACTAGAATTTCTTAATATTCTGAAAAGCTGCTTTATGCCCCAAATTATCTATATTTAGATACTCATTTAGTTGTTTATTTATTGTAATTTCTACTGCCATCTGTAGACTCATAATTATGGGCTAAATTAATTTTTTTAAGTAGTGTGCCTCCTTATTTACAATATTTTGTTTTGAAAAGGAGCAAGGAGTTTTAGAGCATAAGAAATGCACTTTGCTTTCGTCAGTCATTGGTAAGCTAGTATCTCAGATGCTTTAGGTTCAAAGTTTAATTTTGCAAGTGACTTCCTTTGATTGTGACACTTGAGCAAGTTTCTTTCTACCAGTCTCTTCACTTGAAAAGCAGAGAAAATAACATTGACCTCATGGAGACTGAAAAAGCCAACAAAAGCAGGAGATGTTCTTAATTGCGGTGTCAAGAACAGCTCTTGATCTAACGTGTTTGAGATCAGAACATCTGGGTCATGATCCAGAATATGTGTTAATGCCAAGCAACCATAGGGTGTAATCAGAGATTTTTTTTTTTTCCTAGCCTAATAGGAAACAGAATTTCTCCATGAACTGTGGAAGGGAAGATATGGCCTGTTTAAACAGCCTGTACAAATACAAGATGAAATGTTGTATTACAGGGAAATTTTACTAAGCCTTGGCCACACCTTTCATTTGGAGTAATTATTCATGCCCCTCAAATGATGTATATGACCCCTTTTCACTGTAATGTGGAAAAACAGAAAGCTGGTGTGCTACATCTGTTACAGTTCACTGTCCAATTTTTTTTTTTCAGGACAGTATCATAATTGATTTATCTTATATCATTAACAGTTAATTTTGTGAAGTATAGAGACAAAAAATGAACAAAAGCAATTAAGATATTGTGGAAATCATTATTGGCTACTAAGATAACAAATTTTTGATGAACATTTTTCTTTGTCACAATTATATTTTATCACCTGTAAAGAGAATATGGGACCTTTATATAATATGGAGTAGTCACACCTATTTAAGTTACAAATAAAAGAAATAAAACCTATAAATAAAAAAAATCATAACTAAATGAAATCATCATAAATACATGATCCTAAGTCTAGTCCATTTTCCTAGTTTGGAGGAGCTTGTCCTTGGATGAGTCGCTTGGCCTTTACCTTATAAGGCATTTTGTGAGAATTGCATTAGATACTCTATCATCTAATAAGTTATATAATATGTTATGAATATTATATGTATTATTTTAGGTAATTTTAGGTATTTTATAACAGAAATATGATTAACATGGGTTGAGAGTATAACAGTCACTCAGTAAGGCGTAGTCTAGAATTTTTAAAAAAAATTTTTAATGTTTATTTTTTGAGACAGAGAGAGACAGAGTGTGAGCAGGAGAGGGGCAGAGAGAGACGGAGACACAGAATCCGAAGCAGGCTCCAGGATCCGAGCTGTCAGCACAGAGCTGGACGCAGGGGTCGAACTCAGGAACTGAGAGATCATGACCTAGACCGAAGTCAGATGCTTAACTGACTGAGCCACCCAGGTGCCCCTATAATTTTTAAAGTCTACATGTATTTTCCTTAAGGAGCTGGGGAAGAAATGACCTCAAAGAAATCAAATAAAGGACAGGTACACTGAAAATACATTACCTAAGAGTATGATGTCTGACATATGAAACCCCACCATGTTCATCCTATGACATTGACTATGCCACACAATTTTCAACCTTGTTTCTGTTCCTGGAATTCACTTCCTCTGTATACCTTAGCATTTTTGCCTCAGCTTATATAATGTTATTTTTCTTTTTTCTTTAAAAAAAATTTTTAATGTTTATTTTTGAGAGAGAGAGTGTGTGTGAGTGGGGGAGGAGCAGAGAGAGAGGGAGACACAGAATCTGAAGCAGGCTCCAGACTCAGCTGTCAGCACAGAGCCGGATGTGGGGCTCGAACTCACAAACTGGGAGATCATGACCTGAGCTGAAATCGGACACTTACCGACTGAGCCACCCAGGCGACCCTGTTTTTTTGTTTTGTTTTGTTTTGTTTTGTTTTGTTTTGTCTTGTTTTGTTTTGTTTTGTTTTGTTTTCTTTACTGACATTTTCCATTTACAATCCAACCCTACTCGTGCAGCTCTTTCTAGGCAGCTTAAATACATTTGTTTCTCAGATAGACTGTTACTGACCATCGATTTCAGCTACAACCCTGTCTTTCCCTAATATGGTGGCGTCCAGTACTATGGTTTAGAAACCTTACTTGAGGTTCCATTCAGCCATTTTTTGATCTGGCTGGACTTGATGACTTACTGAGTCTAATTCCTGCAATAATAAATTGTGTATAATTATAAATAGTAAATTAGCAATAATGTTTGGACGTTTACTCCTGAGTGATCTCTTCTTTTCTGTTGCTATATATTTGTAAAAATGTATAAATGGTTTAAGTCAGTAAAGTGGAATTTTCCATAGTTTATTCTGCTCAACATGAGCTCTGGAAGAATAATAGTCAATACTCCTCTTCCTAAAGGAATACTCCTATGGTCAAATTGTTCCAGAAATGCTAGACTATAACCATTCCTCCTAGAGGTTCACTAGATATCTTGGCATGCCAGAGAAAAACCTAGAGAAGTTTTGCATCAAAGATACCTGACTAACTGTGTCTGATAAAAGAATATGGCCAAAGAACACAATGAATTTAACAGTTCCATCCTTTAACCCTACATTAAAATATTTTCCTACTATTTTCCTTTATTGACATATCTCATAAGAATAACAAATAAATTAGGCTGAACCATTTGCTTCTTCTGGCATAATGTGCATAGAAATAGCTCTGTTTTTGACAATTAAGCAAGATCAGAGTCATAAATGGCCTCCTGCAGAACTCAGTTAGAGCCTCAAAAGCCACATGCCTGCAGGAAACCAGAAGGGGAAAAATTCTCAATCCAGATCTTTTTGAAGAGCTCATTAAAATGCAAATTTTAGCTCAACCTCCTATTCACTGAATCTATTCTCTTGAGAGTTGGGGTTCAATAATCCATATTTTAAATCAACTATGTATTTGTTAGAGCACACCAGCTCTGAAGAAGTAAGCATACGCCACTATTGCAAAATGAGAGAAATTCTAAATAAAATAATAACTTCGTTCCATAAAATTATATAATTCTGGGAGGAGAAGCTCTTCTACAAAGGGACTCATGTCATGAGAGGGTAGTGTGTAAGACTCATTAAAATACACATTTTTTCAGTAATTCACAAATACCTTAGTTCATCTCCTTTGGAAGTTACCTGTCTGTTGCCTCTGATGTTGATCTAATTCTTGTTTCACTCACTCTGTTGCTTCCCACTCAAACTTGGGCTGATTAAGCTATTTTCTTTTTATGTCCTGTATCTAATCTCTTTCCATTTTTTTTTTCTGGGCTTAAATATGTTTTCGAATGGACTCCGACTCATTTCTACCTAATTGAACCTCAGCCCAGCCTTCCATGAGTTCTTTATATAATTTTGATAACTACTTCCTTGAATCAACCCTAAATACACTTTGCTAGAGAGTTATGGTCACTTTCTGCCTCCCCAGTGTATATACACCATTGGCTCAAACCATGACAATTCCTGGATCTATATAAGATACGGGGTCTCTTTATACCATTACTTATGTTAGTCCATCCCACTTTGTTTTTAAAGTCTAGTAAATATTTAGGTAGGCATCTCAGAAATAAAGACATTTCAGGGGTCCCATCTGATCTTTTGTCTTGTCTTTGGGTTAAGAAATCTGAATACTGCCTTTGGCTTTTCATTTGTATGCTCATCAGCTTTGTGTTTAGCCAAGAAAATGGAGAAATATGCAGAAATTGTGAAAGTTGTTTGCATTCCACTGAAATATTTCTTTAGCTGAAGGGGATCAAATCAATAAAATATGATGAAACCATATGCTCATTATTTCAAAGGAGAACAGCTGCTTCAGGGAATATTGGGAGATTTATTAATTCTACCATTACCTCTCATTAAGGGTAGATATCTCCAGACCTGATTTCCTACATAAAATGTACCTCAGTAGGAAAAGCACACTTGTAGAATTTGTACTGATATTTTATTTGATGTTTTTCCATGATTATTTTACGGCAAAGAAAGCATTGTACAATCTGAAATTATTAAGCAAAAACAAAAAAAAATACAATTCATTACATGGAAAGGGTTTATAGCCTAGCCATAGTTTGGAAATGCCATAGAGAAATGAGTCTTGGCAAAGATGAATGCTTACTGCTCTGGGCCATATGTGCATTTAATTGAGTTTGCAACTTTCCAGGCAAGATGCCAAATGGATAGTCTACTGTCTGGTGAGAGAGGTAACGTTTCTGTCTTCTTGTTCTCACCAATTTTAGATGCGTGCAAAGGCTCAGATTTGTTCTTTAGAAGACTTCTATCCAGGTACAAAACCAGGTAAATGAGCAGACCATGTCAAACAACAAGTGTGTTTGTTTTAAGTGTTTAGTCAATTGGTTTTTTTTTTTTTAATGTTTATTTACTTACTCTGAGAGAGAGAGGAAAAAAAAGCCCGAGTGGGGGAGGGGCAGAGAGAGGGGAAGAGAGAATCCCAAGCAGGCTTTGCATTGACAGCACAGAGCCCAATGTGGGGCTCCATCTCACAAACCCTGAGATTATGACCTGAGTCAAAGCAAAGACTCTGATGCTTAACAGACTGAGCCACCCAGGCACCCCATAGTCAATTGGATTTAAATTCATATCCACATACCCATGGGAGTTCAAAGTCATGAAAAATTCTTGCCAACCAAAATAGTTAATCCTAATTATAAAATTTCCAATAAATAACACAAAGGAGACATTTAAAATAACTACCTGTGTCTCATTCCTTAAAACAAAGCAGGAAAGGCAGGGGCGCCTGGGTGGCGCAGTCGGTTAAGCATCCGACTTCAGCCAGGTCACGATCTCACGGTCCGTGAGTTCGAGCCCGGCGTCAGGCTCTGGGCTGATGGCTCAGAGCCTGGAGCCTGTTTCCGATTCTGTGTCTCCCTCTCTCTCTGCTCCTCCCCCGTTCATTCCCTGTCTCTCTCTGTCCCAAAAATAAATAAACGTTGAAAAAAAATTAAAAAACAAACAAACAAACAAAACAAAGCAGGAAGGGCAAAAGAAATAACCAAAAAAACAAAAACAAAAATTCTTCAAAGGAGATTTTAGAATACTTATAGAATTTAAAAGGGAGGTTTTAATAGGGCATTTATTGCATTATATTCTCTCATATTACTAAAGATTATGACGTTATCTAAAATCATTAACAAAATTTTTATATCTATTGATATATAATTGACATATAATAAACTGTACATATTTAAAGGATACTATTTGATAAATTTGGACACTAACACAATGAGGATAATAAATACATCTATTAACTCCCCAAATTTCTTTACATTCATTGGAAATCCCTTTTTCTTGTCCCTCCTAAGCATCACCCCTAGTCAATCACTGATTTGCTTTCATTCACTATAATTTAGTTTCTTTTTTCTAGAATTTTATATAAAAGTATTTTTAGAACAGACCCTCTTTTGTCTGACTTCCTTTATATGGAATAACCTTTTAAGAATGATCAATGATGTTTCAGTTATAACAAAAGTTCATTCTTTATTGTTGAGTAATATTTCATTGTCCGATTATATACCATTTTTTTACACCTCCTGTTGGACGTTTGTGTTTTTTACAGCTTTTGACTACTGTGAGTAATTGTTTTCATTTCTCTGGGGTAAATCCCTTGAGTGATATGGCTGGGTCAGAGAGTAGGTGTATGCTTAACTATTTAAGAAACCACTGGACTATTATTTTTCCAAAGTGGCATACTATTTTTTTTTTATGTTTGCCAGCAGTGTATGAGAGTTTCCAATTGCTACGAATTTTCACTAGCTCTTGATATGGTCAGTATTTAATCTTAGCCATTCTATAGATTCTGTAGTATCTCTTTGTGATCTTGAAGTTCATTTCCCTAATAATCATTGATGTTGAACTCTTTGTGCTTGTTTAGCAAATATATGTCTTCTCTGGTGGCAGGTGTATTTAAATATCTTACCCCATTTCTAAAGTTAGTTATTCATCTTTTTATTACTGGATGTTAAGAGTTATTTGTATATTCTATGTACACATCCTTCATCAGATATATCTTTCACAAATATTTTCTCCCAATTGTTGACTTGACTTTTTCCTTTTTGTTATTGTGTCTTTTCAACAGTTTTAAATTTTGATTAAGTCTAATTATTTATTTTTAATATAGTTTTTGCTTTTCCTCTCATATTTAAAAATATTTGCCTTATCAAAGGTCTTCAATGATTTTCTCCTATTTTTTTCAAGGTTTCAGGGTTTTAGCTCTTATATTTACATCTATAATACATTGTGAGTTACATTTTTGTATATGGTATGAAATTAAGGCTGAGATTTATTTGTTTTTACAAATGACTATCCATATATCCTAGAATCATTTGTTATAAGTTTACATTTCCTCCACTGAATTGCCTTGTAACTTTTGTCAAAAAATAAAATAATCACATATTTTTAGTTTATTTCTTGATTCTTTATTTAATTCCATTGATCTTTTAGTCTATCTTTACATCACTATCAAAATATCTTATTTACTGAAGCTTTATAATTCTTGAAACCAAGTAGTATATCTCCCCCAATCTTTAACGTTTTCAAAGTTGTTTGCACTATTCTATTTCCTTTGTATTTTGTATTCTAGTTCCTTTGTATAAATTTTAGAATGAGCTTGTCAATTATTAAAAAAATAGTCTGCTCAGATTCTGATTAAGATTATACTGGAACTATAGATTAATTTAGGGAGTATTGGTAAAGATGTGGAGGAACTAGAATGTTCAAACATTCTAGTGAAAATACAAAATGGGACAGCCACTTTGGAAACAAGTTAGCTGTATTTTATAAAGTTAAACACACTTACTGTATGACTTGGCAATCCAACACTGAGTGTCTATCCAAGAGAAATGGAAGCATATGCACAAACAAATACTTGTACTTGGATGTTCATATCAGCTTTATTCACAAGAGCCATAAAACGGAAACAAGTCCAAACTGCTATCAGCTAATGAATGCATGTACAAATAATGATATATTCATATAATGAGATACTACCTAGCCACCAAGAACGAACTATTAATATATGCAACAGTATGGATGAATCTCAAAAGGAATATACCAAGTGAAAGAAACCAACATGAAAGACTATGTTTTGTATATTTTTAATTCTGTTCATACAAAATTCTAGACAAGGCAAAACTATACTAAGATAGCTTAGTTGTTGTCACGGGCTGGAATGGCAGTGCGAACATTTGTTGCAAATGCACATTAAGGAGCTTTTTAGGGTGATAAAAGTATTCCATAACATTATTGTGATGATGGTTACATGACTGTATATATTTGTCAAAATTCCTATAATTGTACACTTATATTTACTAGATTTTGTTATGTATACATTATAACCTAAAATAGCGGACAAAAAAATGCACAGGACTGTAATCATGTTGGAGATCTCTGGATATAATCCAAGTTGAGAAAATTTCATATGATTGTGTTGTTACAGTCTAAGGCGAATTACTTTTTTATGATATGCTTCCTATGTATAGCATATTAGTATTTAACCTAGTCCAGGCACTAAAGAAGAAAATTCACTTACCAGTTAAAATTGCAGGAGATATTTAAGTAGGAAGCAATGGTGCATTCTATGATCTGATACAAATACAATTTTTGACAATCAGTCCTTTCTGTCACAACCAAATTTGTTTTCATTGAAAGTATATAATTAAAAGATACTCATATTATTATTCCTAAAATAATCGTTATCCCATGACCTTGAGGCTTAAAGACATGACATCTTAAGCTAAAAGTGATCACACCTGATTTGAGTTGATGCGCGTGAAGTCTAATGCCTAAGTATGTTTTCTTTCTACAACTCTGTTCTTCCCTGTTATTATGAAAATGCTCCTCAATTTAAGAACGCTTAACATTTGGAGTGTTGTCATATAGTCTTTATTATGTAGCATCAACATTTGGTAATGATTCCAAAAATACTTTTGAAATGTTTACTTTGAGTTTTGTATTAAATGTTGTGCATCAAGAGACCATATGGTCAGGCATTTTATAACTTTTTTCAACTGGTATTATGGCAAAACCACTACACTGAATGTAACTGAGAATATATTAAGCCTTACTAAAATTTAAATGTTCAAACAAGAGACACATTGAGTAAGTGATGATGCCAGAATACAATAAAAGCCCTTTAATTTACAAGCTACCAGAGGCAAACACACTTTAAAGTTGGTGTAAATCAAGAAAAAAAATTTGCTTTTTGTGCAAGAGAGATACAATCAAAGGAAACAGAAGTTTTCTTGTTAACTCAAAAGCAAAATTAACATTTAGATTCCCAGTATCCTCTGTAGGTCATAGATGAGAACACTATTTTTTTCCTTTTACTCTCAGTTAATTTCAGTTTGCTAAAGATAAGTAGGCAGAGCCTAATTCTAAAGCTGTCTGTGTTCTAGAATCTATTGACATGGCCTAATTCCAATGTGTACCTTTGGGGCCAATGACAACAATTAGTTTCAAGGGACATTGCTAATGAAACACTAATCCCGAGCTGAAACAGCATGGTAACATGGAGAAAATCATATGAAGAAAATGGCAAAAAATAAAAGCAAATCTTTAATCTTATCCTTCTAGTGACAAGAATACAAATGAATAGAGAAAACATTAAACATGGACAGAAGGAGGAAGTATGGAAAATACTATTGCTGTTTCATATCCAATATCCAAGGACATTTTGAAAAATTCAGTCTAATACTCATATTTTCTGGAATCCAAATATGATATATGTAATCTATATAATATCAAATATTATATATGTAAACATTGTGAAACACCGATATCAAATACATTTGTCTATATACTTAACAATTATTTCTTGAATCTTTGTAACATACACTGCTTAGTAGAGAGAGATGTATAAGAAGATGTGTTTGGTCCTTAGGAAGTTAAGACAGGGAAAAAATCATGACATCAGATGCAATGGGAGGACAGAAAATGGAGTTCCCAAACTGCCTTGAGTAACCACTTGGATGGCTTGGAAAGCAAAGGTAGACAAAATCAGAAAGGGGATTCTCACTATTTGGCAATGAGGAAGAATGAAATCTGGCCATTCGTAGCAACGTGGATGGAACTGGAGGGTATTATGCTAAGTGAAATACGTCAGTCAGAGAAAGACAGATACCGTATGTTTTCACTCATACGGTATCTTGAGAAACTTAACAGAAGACCATGGGGGAGGAGAAAGGGTAAAGAAAAAAGTTACAGAGAGGGAGGGAGGCAAATCATAGGAGACTCTTGGATACTGAGAACAAACTGAGGGTTGATGGGGGGTGGGAGAGAGGGGAAAGTAGGTGATGGGCATTGAGGAGGGCACTTGTTGGGATGAGCACTGGGTGTTGTATGGAAACCAATTTGACAATAAATTATAAAAATAGTTACAAAACCTCAAAAAAGGGGGGGGGATTGTTGGCACAGGAAACAGATAAAATTATGAGAGTATAGTGATTGGGTAAAGAGTTTTATAAGACCAAAAACTTTCATATATGGAAGGGTGGTGCAGTGCAAGAAACTATCATAAGCAAGGTTGGTAAACTAATACAAGTTTGGCAGCTAAGGGCCTATTATGCAAGCCAGGGGGGGTTATTAATGGAAAAAAAGAAAGCCATTGCTGAATTTTATAAGAGATCCACCATGATCAAATGTGCATTCTTGAAAGATTACAACCTCTCTGACTTGCATTGTTTTAGAGCTCTTTAAAAGACCGTGGCCATCCCTTTATAAGCTAACCCATCTATCTGGAGACACAGTTAATATTTAGTAGATGCTTATGATGGATAATTTTTTTTCTTCCCTGAACTCTGCAGATGGAAGTATTTTTATTGTTTGAATTAAATAGTATAATAATCATTTTCACATATAAAATATTGGAAAGTGGAGGTCATTTTGTATGTCCTCATATCTACAGTAGTAGTTCTCCAATAAATAGTTGACTATCTAAGTTTAACTGAACCAAAGAGTAATGGAGAGCATGAAGACAGACTTGATATATGAGTTCAGTTCAGGAAACAGAAACAGTGAAACAGAGGGTAGGTGTTGATAAATGACTGTTATTTTGATGAAAAATTTTGATGACACGTAGGAGTTTTGGCATCTTAAAATTATATCTGCTTTTTGTGCTACATATTGTTATGTTAGGTTAGTTTATGAGAAATTTAATTAATGCTTATACCTACAAAATCCCGTTTCAAAGAATGTCATAATTGTTTTTACATTAACTAAAAGACTCAAGCAAAACTAAAATATTAACTGCTAAGCAGGCTGTTGGATATGCAAAATTCTTTAAGAATTTTAATAGGAAAATATTTTTTTAACCAGGAAAAATGAATTATGCATCTTATTGAATACTTCCACAAAAATAAAGTACTGTTAACTATTAAATGAAAAAATAATCCATTGAGATGATCAAACAACCAATGAAAAATGAATCATGTTGACAAACTTGTAAGATTAGGTGATAGGTTAAAATAAACCATTGCTTTGTTTTTCCATAGTAAGATTGCAAGAAGAGCTTAACCAAGAATATAGCTATTTGGTAATTCCAAAATTACTATGTGTGATTTTATTCTAAAAAGTAGATTATTGTAACCTGTTTGTTAAAAGGCTTAATGTAAGAATACTGTTATTCTTCATTTCCGTAATATCTCAGAAAACTTTCTTGAGCAATTACGAGGTGCCGAGGATTTTTTTTTAAATTTCAGTATAATTAACACTTGGTTTTATGTTAATTTCAAGTGTACAATACAGTGATTCAACAATTCTATGCACTACTCAGTAGTCATCATGATAAGTATGCTTTTATTCTCTTTTGCCTACCTCACCCATCTTCCCACCCACCTCCCCTCTGGTAATCATCAGTTTGTTCTTAGTAGTTAAGAGTCTGTTTCTTGGTTTCTCTCTCTCTCTCCCTCTCTCTCTTCCTTTGCTTATTTTGTTTCTTAAATTCCGCACATGAGTAAAATCATATGGTATTTGTCTTTCTCTGACGTACTTTGCTTATAAAGCATTATACTTTCTAGCTCCATCCACATCATTGCAAATGGCAAGGTTTCACTCTTCTTTATGGCTGAATAATGTTCCATTATTCCATCATATATATATATATATATATTATATATATATATAATATATGTTATATATATTATATATATTATATATATTATAATATATATATATATATAATACACACACACACACACATACATGACACCTCTTCTTTCTCCATTCATCTATTGATGGACACTTGGTGTGCTGAGATTTCTTTAAAAAAGAGCTTTAAAAATGCTTTTCTGGAGTATTCAAAGACTAATGAAAAAAATAACATATTAGCAAAAAATTATATTGTAGCAAATGATATAATACCAGTGCAGTATTATAAAGTACTATGAACATAAATGAAAAAAACATTTTTTTTCTGGCTAGGTAAAGAAGAATACAAATTGAAGTAGCTCCTGAGTCGCACATTATTGTAGGAAAAGAAAAAATGAATAATAGTTTATTTTTACTATATAGTTAATAGTCTATTTTTGAAAGTTCTTTCATTAGAGTAGAAGCTATCCATTAAATCAAAAATACAGGAAGAGAGATGCTGGCAGTGAAAACTAATTACAACATACTATGAGGCATAAAGTTCAGAGTATAATCAGAGCTTCTCTTCATTTGTACCTACTACTTATTTTCGGAAAATCTACCACTTTCAGAATCTAGCAATTCAATAAGCAAGCGCTGAGCTCATCACATGCCAGGCATACCTCCTAGACACTAGGCACCCTTTTCAGAGCTAGTCTAGAAGCTCACAGGTAAGAAGAGTCTTTGCTATTAGGGAGCTGGTGTTTTGGTGAAGGAGACAAACAATATGTGAGATTAAATTTGCCCAGACAAGTGATTGAAAAGGAGGAGTCTGCTGTATGACCACTAGAGCACCTGGACTTGTCCACTAGAGTTTCCTGGATTAAAAAAAAGAGATCTTAAGGGTTTTAAGATATCTTGATAGGTGTAAAAGAAAGGCCATATATTTTTCTGGATATAGGAACTTTCCAGTCATTTTTCAAGAAAATTATACTCTTGTTTTAGGGAAATATACCTTTTATTTATATAACACTTCCCATGTTTCTAGAAAACAAAACAATACTGGAATATAAGTGTTTATCTTAAGAACAACACTATTTTTGCAGGTAAAGTACAATGCTCTGTGTATCTTTCAGCTAAAGCCATGTCTGCAAACCTGTTGCCCTTTTGGAAGTAACGTTTCTTGGTTTTGTAAGAATTTAGAGTTCACTGAACTGTAAACTGATCTTATACTTGTAGCTTTCTGTGTACTGGCTTTCAAATATTTGCGGACAAAGCTGATGAGGGAGAGCAAACACACCACCCCAGAATGTGCCATTTTAGCATGAGGGTTATTTCTAGCCGGAGACAATTGGGGCCCAGCAGATTCATGAAGCATTTTTTCCTCCCCCTTAACAGCCTGGAAGAATTCAGACAGGAGACCTCTACCCAGAAGGGAGCTATTACCAGAGATAATTTATTATATCAGGCTTGTCTGCATGGCATGGAACACATTTGTTTTCTAAACATTTGCTCATCGTACCTTTCTGTGAATTGTTTTCTGCCCCTTTGAAGCTTCAGACCCCTCCTCCACGCTTAGCTCGGGTGTTATATAAGCCTCAATTACCTGACTGTCAGAAAGTCTCCTAGTTTTATGGGCTCTTACACATACAAAATTTGTTTTGCTCTTGCTAATCTGTCTTATATCAATTAATAATTAGACCAGCCAAAAAACCTAGAAGGGAGAAAGGAGTTTTCTGCCCTTACAGTGATACTACAAGAAAAAGCTATAGGTATGTGCTTTATGCCACACAACTCGGACTGTGAATCAGAATTTGACAAGGTTTTTCTAATAACTTATATATATATTCCTATTCAGATGAAGGACTTAGATATGCCATTCTTGGATTATTATTTTCTGAGTGATAAGGCTGTGGTGACCATCAGACAGTTTCAAATCCTTTGGGAAAGAATATAGGATTTTTTTTTTCCAAATGTGTGGCATTTAGAAACATCCCAAGAAGAGCTTAGTTGGAAACAAAGAGTAAAATATGAGCTATGAGGGGACCCTCTGCTCAACCTGGGACCCTCTGCTCCTCAAGTCAATTTAACTTTTAATTTGGAATCATAGATATGCATGCAGTGCTCTTAGTAGTTTCTCAAAAATTTGTGTGCGTGTGTGTTCATATTTTGAGCAGGAGCTGACATCTTCCCACAAACCAGATGGGGAAATAAGGGATGCTGAGGATAGCCCTCAACCTGTGGACCCTGAGAACAGGCATATTTAGGAGGTGGTTTTACATTACTCTTGGTGCTATATTTCTGTATTTTTGTCCTCACACCATCACTGAAATATTAGTAAAATGGTAGCATCATCAGAGTTGTGCTGTGGTGAATTATGAATCAGGCCTTCTCCATGCTAAGGATGCGGTGATATTGCCTAAGTTGGTACGGCCATCCTTCCAAGGGCTGAAACAAGTGGCAATCACCAACAGGGGCTGAATGCGCCCTGCACAGTGGTCTCTATAAGAGCTATTGTTGCCGACATGAATGCTAATGAATTAATGAATACGCTGAAGTGTAAATTTTGAGGAACCCATTCCTGAGCATGCATAAGACAGCTCCTTGGGGGTACCTGGGAGCTCAGTCAGGTAAGGGTCTGACTTCGGCTCAGGTCATGATCTCATGGTTCACGGGTTTCAGATCCAAGTTGGGGTCCGTGCTGACAGCTCAGAGCCTGGAGCCTGCTTCAGATCCTGTGTTTCCCTCTCTCTCTGCCCCTTCCCTGCTTGCTCTCTCTCTCTCTCTCTCTCTCTCTCTCTCAAAAATAACATTAAAAAAAAGACAGCTCCTTGGAGTACTTTCATAAATAACTGGAGGACCTTGTGTAAGGGCATTAGATGTCAAATTTAACTGGGATGCTTAATGAGGATACAAATTAATTTTCCCCACTGTCATATGAGGCCAGGATGTATTGGTAACTTGGAAGATAAAGAGTAGGAAGAATTGGGTCAATATTGGGAGAAGTGTAAGAGTCCATATCACCCTGGGTATTGATGCTGAACTCCTCAGTGGCTCTAAAAGCCACAAAAACTATAGAACTGGAGTGAGGGGGCAAATTCCATCTTCTGAAGCTATAGAAAAGGTGACATATTGGGGCACCTGGGTGACTCAGTCAGTTAAGCATCCAACTTCAACTTTGGCTCAGGTAGTGATCTTGCAGCTTGTGGTTTTGAGCCCCACATTGGGCTCTGTGCTGACAGCTCAGAGCCGGGAGCCTGCTTCAGATTCTGTCTCCCTCTCTCTCTGCCCCTCCCCTGCTTGTGTTCTGTCTCTCTCTCTCTCTCAAAAGAGAGCTGATGCTCTGCCTCTCTCTGCCTCTCTCTGTCTCTCTTTGAAAAATAAATAAACATTAAAAAAATTAAAAAAAAAGAAAAGGTGACATATTGCTTATAGGAAGCTACTTTATTCTAATCAAAGTGTGACAGACTATTAAAGCTTAAAGGAATAGTTTGTCTTATATTATTCCTGTATTTCCAATGCCTAGCAAAGCATTCTATATTGCAGGAAATTTGGAAAAAGTTGATAAATAATTTTTCTCAATAGATAACATCTAAATTATTAATTTTAAATGTTTATTGCTAGAGGAATAAATCACAAACTCCAGAATAGAGCCTGGCTCCAATCTACTTAAACAATCTCATCTCCCAATTCTTCTCTACATGCAATCATCATATTAACCCTCAGCCTTTCACCAATGACAACTCACCTAATCCTGTGATCCTCCTTTTGCTCAGCTTGTCCCTTAACTGGGGATGCATTTCTCCCAGTCCCAATGTTCATCTGTATATTTCTGTTTGACCTCAAAGACTCTACTAACTGCTCATTCTTTTAGTGTGTTAAGTCCACACAGGCTGAATTAATCATGCCTTCCTTTTCACTCCTATAACACCTTGCATTTTGAGGGAGGTGATAAGTTTTGATAGCTCTTTTGCTATTTCCACTAATTCCCTACAGTTTTCTTTTTCTTAGCATTAGCCAGAGAGAAAGAGAGGTTTCAGGAATTCGATGTTTGTCTAACGTAAATTAGGTCATATCATGCCATTGCTCAAAATCTTCCCATGGTTTGCCATTACACTTAAAAATCATGCCTTCATCATAGCTTTCTAGGTCCAAACTTCTCTGGCATATGGCTGCCTCTCCAAAGTCATCAGCTTCTCACTCACTCACTTCCTGCCATATTGTTTATTGCTGTTCCTTGAGCATGCCAAATCCATTGTAGTTCAGGGCTTTTTCATTTGCTTTCTCCTCTGCCAGGAAATATCCTTTCCCAACTGTTTTTATGGCTCACTTCTTTATTTTGATCCTGTTTCTACTTAAATGTTTCCTTCTGAGAGTAATGTTTTCTGATTTACCTAATCTAAAATAGCCCCAACTAAATTCTTTATCCCTCCCATCATCTACCCATTAATTAACAAAGATTAATTATTTTATAATGGATACTGTAAATTTCAAAAGTTTCAGCCAAAAGCTGGTATAATTCTATAAAAAAAATCAAAAACCCTAAAATGGATTAGAAATAACTTGCTTAGTAATAAAAACATTGAGAGTCATTTGACTCTCTAACCTGTGTGCTATTTTGCTCAATAAAATGTACCTATCTATGATAAAACCTAAATAACATCTTACCTCTTAGAAAGGAGTGGAATGTGTTTCTGTTAGATTAGTAAACACTCATAATTATTGATCTTGAATATTGCAGGATAATTAGTTCAAATCCAGTCTCTCTTCAGTAAAGCAAAGCAGTATGGGATAAAGGTAGACCTAGACATATATATGATTTGATATATGCTATTGGTCTGGATGAGGTTGATTCACTAAGCAGAAATTTTGTTTTGACCAACTAAAACCTGTTTTTCTTTTTACCCTTAAACTGTGTAAGCCATAGCCTTCTAACTTGGGTTTAACTTTGGTTAAAACCTTAGACAGTCTCTGTCCATGACTTTTTTCTTTTTTTTTCTTAAATTTTTTTTAACGTTTATTTATTTTTGAGACAGAGAGAGACAGAGCATGAATGGGGGGAGGGCCAGAGAGAGAGACACACACAGAATCTGAAGCAGTCTCCAGGCTCTGAGCTGTCAGCACAGAGCCCTGCATGGGGCTCGAACTCACGGAGTGCGAGATCATGACCTGAGCCGAAGTCGGACATTTAACTGACTGAGCCACCCAGGTGCCGCTGTCCATGACTTTTCAACCATGAAATTCCTTTCTGAGCATAATGCTGATTTCAATTTCCTCAGTGCCTCCAGTTAGTCCAAAGTAGCTGATAGAAGCATATGGTTAGTTTTAGTTGGAACCACAAATTCTTAACTCCCTGACTATGTGAGTTACACATAGATAGGCTTCAAGGAGTTCACCCAGTTCTCATCCCACCCAAAAGATAATTTTTTTAAGTTTGTTTATTTATTTTGAGAGAAACAGAGAGAGTGAACAGGGAGGGGCAGAGAGAAAGGAAGAGAGAGAATCCCAAACAGGCTCTGCACTGTCTGTGCTGAGCCCAATATGGAGCTTGAACTCACAAACCATGACATCCTGACCTGATCCAAAACCAAGAGTCAGATGCTTAACTGACTGGACCACGCAGGGGCCCTGCAAAAGATAAGTTTAAAACTCTATACTACTTTGTAAATTACTTTGTAGTGCAAAATTATGCAAAATTTACAGTGTGAAGTCACTCAAAAACAAGCATGGGGTAGCAAACTATTGTTTACCACAATTATTATTACTGCCATATCATTTAAAATAGACTGCCACTGGGACAGTGGCTTAGTTGGTTAGGTGTCCAACTCTTGATCTCGACTCAGATCTTGGTCTCAGGGTTATGAGTTCAAGCCCAGTATTGGGCTCTGTGTGGCGCATGATGCCTTAAAAAAAAAAAAAAGACTGCCATTCTGCCATTACACATTGGGACAGATGCTTCTGGCTTAATAGATAAAATGTTTTTAATCTTTAGACTAAATTTCAGGCACAGGGTTAAGTCTTACTGAGAAAAAAGAAAAGGAAAATTTAAGTGCAATTTAATGAAGAGAAGTCCATTCACGACTTGCCATTCTTGCAGAATAGTTTTATACTTAGGAAATGTCTAAAATTTGGGTGGCTCCAGGGGGGCAAACTAGGTTAAGCGTTCAGCACAGGTCATGATTTCATGGTTTGTGAATTTAAGCTCTCCATTGGTCTCCTTGCGGTCAGCACAGAGACTGCTTTAGATCCTCTGTCTCTGTCTCTGTCTCTGTCTCTCTCTGCCTCTCCCCCATCTCAAAGATAAACATTTAAAAAAATGGAAAAAAAAGAATATGTCTAAAATTTTTGATTCATTGTAATATCACCTCTCTGCAAGCAATGTTGCCTTTGGACAAAGTTTTCATGCTAGGTAAAGATACTAGAACCAGATATGCACATACATTTCTTAATAAAAGACAATGTTTTTGTAAACCATAGTTTAATGTTTTTATTTCACAGACAGCATATTATTTACCTTTTCAACTTTAAGTTGATTTTTATTTATATGTTGCAATACAGGAATTAAATGTATGGTTTGGTGAACTTTGACAAATGCATGAGACCATGTAACTACTACTAAAAGTAAAGAAAATTACCGTATGCACTCTTATAGTCCAGCTGTCTACAACACAAACTTTCTGATTTCTTTCACCAAAGATTATTTTTTTCTTTTCTCGAATTTCATATAAATGGAATCATATACCATGTACTCTTTTGTGCCTGGCTTTCTTTTACTCAGGTATAATGTTTTTTTCATATCCATTCAAGCTATGTGTAACAGTGTTTATTCCTTTGTATTGATAAGTAGTGTAAGAATTCTGCACCACCCCATATAAATCTATATATTTCCTGTTCCTCTCTTCTAGTCTTTGGCCTAATGTAATTGTACATTTCACTCTTACCTATGTTATAAACACAAAATATCTTTCCATTTTTTCCATTAGACATTCGGCTATCTTTTGGACTTATTAAGAACTGCAAAATATCAATTTTTAAAAAATTTATCATTTTTGCCATTTCTAATGTTCATTTTCTGTATAGACCTAGTTTCTGTTTGATATCATACAACTCCAACCTGAAAAACGTTCATTTTATTTTTGTTCGTGTATGTCGGCAATGGATTCCCTCAGTTTTTGTTCTTCCTAAAAAGTCTTTACTTATCGCTCATTTTTTAAAAGATATTTTTGCTGGGTAGAGAATTTTTATTTTGTTTTTCTTTCACCACTTCAAAGATGCCACTACATTGTCTTTTGGCTTGCATAATTTCTTATGAGAAGTCTTTTGTAATTCTTATCTTTGTCCATTGGGTGCAAATTGTCTTTTTTTTCTCCTGCTGCTTTCAGGGTTTACTTTTCACCTCTGATTTCCAACAGTTTCAAGATGATGTGTTTAGGTGTGGGGTTTTTTGTTTGTTTTGTTTTTAGTATTTACCATTCTTAGGTCTCTCTGAGATTTTTGCATATATGATTTTTATTACTTCTGGAAAATTTTCAGCCATTATCTCTTCAAATATTCCACCTTCTACATCCTGTCTCTAATTGCACGTATGTTATATTGTTTAATAGTGTCTTAACAGAATGTTCTGGTCTCTCTTTTTTCCTGCTAATTTGTTCTTTTTGTATTGCATTGTACATAATTCCTATTGACCATATCAGCATCACTGATTCCTTTCTTAGCTGTGCCATGTCTACTGATAAGCCCATTAAAGCCGTTCTTCAACTAAGTCAGCATTTTTTTTCTTAGCATTTCAAGTCTTTCATGTCTTTGCTAAAATTTCCCATCTGTTCATGCATGTTGTCTACCTTTTCTACTAGAGCCTTTAACTTTTTCATCATAGTTCTTTTAAATTTCCTGTCTGAGTCTGATTCTGTTGATTATTTGGCCTTAAATGTAGGCTGTATTTCTCTTTATTGTCCCTTGATTGTCACTTGTTTCTTGCTTTTTGTGTGTGTATGTGTGTTTCATAATTTTTAGAACAGAAGAGACTAAGGTAAATAATATTTTTGCCATAAATTGGCAGCCTTCTCTTTCTGTTCTGCCTTCAGTGTGCTGAGTTGAGTTAATCTAGTTAGGAGTTTGGTTGGGCTTGGGTTTTGCTGTTTACTTTTGTTTGATGTTTGTCATCACTACAAGCTTCAAATTTTTCTAGTGTTACCTTATATTTAGTGTAGGGCTAGATTTCCAGGGTGTTTTTCTCAATGTTCTATTCTACCCTCAGCTTTAGGTGCTTCCTCTAAACCTATATGTCAGAGAGAGATTTTCTCCATGCTCTTGTCCATTCTCCAGTGATAAACCACTATTACTTGTTACTCCATGCTTATTTGTCCAGTATGGAGTGGAGTGTAGTCTCTGTTGTCACAACTCAGCCTATTTTAGGTAAACCTTATATTCCTGGGTATTGGGATAGGACTTTTTCAGTGATTCTACCTCTTGTGCAGTAGTAGAACACCTTGGCTGGTGTTTAGTCTAGGATGGTTTCATTTTGAAGCCCAGAAGTAGGGGGCTTTTTTTTTTCTCTTCCCCCCAGCCAAAAAGAATTTTTGCTGAATGCTTGGGTAAGAGTTTGCTTCCCTTAAGACTTTTATCTACTAGGACTTTGTGCTTTTCCTATTACCCTCCCTCAGGTCCATACCTAAGGGTGGTTTTCCCCATTCTCCTACTCTGCTCTCCATCTTTTCCATAAGAATTTGGTGAGATCCATTGATAAAAGTTTTCAAATAACTGCAAATTCTCATGCTAAACCATATTTAGCCTTTGACAACTGGTTAAACATTTTAGCCAAACATTTCTTACCAGAATAATAGAAGCCTATTTTACTCCTGTTGTCTGCCTTAGGTAAGCCAGTAGTTGCATTTCATTTGTCTTTGGAGGTATCTGTCTGTCTTTACATGTCAGGCTAGTTGGTGGCCCTATCTTTTGCTCTCCAATGGGTTTTATAGAGTTATGATTTGTATAAATCATCTGTTTTTTTATGTTATTGGATTAGGAGTAAACTCTCTCCAGCTTAATATACCCTAAACAGAGACTGGAAGACCACCTTCATTTTGAAAGATTTTTTTTTCTGGATAAATAATTCTGAGGTGATAGCTTTTATCTTAAAATGTTTTTGTTACTATGTCTTCTATCTTGTGTAATTTCTTATGATGAGTCTATGATTATTTTCTGTTCACTTATTTGGAATATATCTTTCTTGGTCTCATTGTTTAAAAATTTTTCTCCTTGATGGTTCTTAGTAATTTAATTACAGTATGCTTTCTGTGTTTTTCTTTGTTTTTGTGTATTCATCTTCCTGGGTCTGTGGCTTTCATTTTCATAAAATTTGGAAAATTTTTAGCAATTATAATTTCATATTTTTTTTCTGATTTCTCCCTTTTTGATGCTCCAATTACAATGATATTAATTACAGTATGCTTTCTGTGTTTTTCTTTGTTTTTGTGTATTCATCTTCCTGGGTCTGTGGCTTTCATTTTCATAAAATTTGGAAAATTTTTAGCAATTATAATTTCATATTGTTTTTCTGATTTCTCCCTTTTTGATGCTCCAATTACAATGATATTAAGCAGTTTGAGTTTGTCCAGTAAATACCTTAGGTTTTATATATTTGTTTAGTTTTTATTTCTCTGTGCTTTGCTTTTTATAATTTCTTTTGCAGTGTCATAATTCTCACTGATTTTTTCCTTCTATATTGTACAACCTGCTGTTAATCCCATCCAGTGAATTTTAAAATATAGATATGTGCTTTTCATCTCTAGAAATTTGTGTCTTCCATTTCTTTTCTCAATGTTTTCATGTTTTTGTTTGTTACGTCCTAGAGAATAATTATCATGTGTGTTCTGAACTCCTTATATTTACTTCTTCATCCATCATTTCTGTGTCTGTTTCTATGGACTGATTTCTCTCCTAGTAAATGCATCAATTTTTCTACTTTGTATATATCTATTATTTTTGGAATGGATGCTGGATATTTTTGATGAAGTACTTAATTTTGGTTTCTTCCTCTTCAAATTATTGTAGTTTTTGCTGGAAAACAATTAAATTATTTGGAGATCAGCTTGATATCTTTTCAAGGCTTATAAATCATCTAAGCATTGTTAAGACAGTTATAGGGTAGCATTAATTCTACATCTAGCTTAGCCCTGCTGTGAAGGCACTATCCTTCTGGAAGTGTCTCCTGAATGCCCTGTTTAGCAATGGTTTCTCAACTTTTATGGCCAGTATTCAAACATTCTCAGACCTATCTTAGCTCCCAGGAGCACTCTTAAAATTTCCTGCCATGTACTGCACAGATATTTGACATATTATTTAGCCACAGACTTTAGGAAGTTCCTATATAAATATCTATAAATATCTGAAACTTTTGTTTATCACTCCCTCCTCCCTGGTGGTCTGCCCTCCAAATTCTAGCTGCCTCTATCTCCCTCATCTCCAAGTTCTGTCTTTTCTTTTGGGGTCTTCTTCCCTATACCACCATTTGAAAAGTTCCTTTAAGCAGGAAACTGTGCCAATTGTTAGGTTTATTTCATTTGTTTATCTTCCTTATGGACAACTCCCAACTGTTCACAGTCTGACAATCATCTTTTCATCTGTTTTGCTGGTTTCTAGTTTTTAAAGATGGAAAAGCAGTGCAGTCTTAGTTAATTATGGCTGCAACAAGTTTTTGAGCAATTTGTTGATGAATTTGGAGCTTTTCTGGGTTTCAGTTAATTTCATTAGCCCATCCTGTAATCTAAGACCTGGGTGATTTTCCTTTGTTCCTAAAAGGTCTTTCTATATTTGTGAGATACAACTCCATGCAGATAAAGTGTTCACCCTCATGTATCAAAGCTACTGACAGGCTCTCTGCTCTTTTATGAGAGATCACTTATCTTTGAGAATTTAGTTTATCAAAGTTTCTTTGAATTCACCACTTTTACTATCCCCGTGGAACAGTATGATTTTTACTTTGACATAATATTTTCTTTTGTTGCCAGGCAGTAAACATCTTTCACATTTATATATGTCCTGACCTGGAGTGGGAATTGTGTACTTTTGATGATATATTTTAGTAAATCTTACTAACACCACTCCTTTTTGACATACTGTAATAAATTAATTAGTCTCTTTTAAAAATCAGTGAGGCAAGCATTCTGATTTCTTGAAACATAAATCAACCTACAGGCCTTCTATTCAAACAAAATTCTCTATGACATAGGATGAACAGGCTCTCTTTTTGCCCAGTTTTGTGGAACTGCAGCCTTTGGTAAAGGGGCACTTACAAAGTGAGTACATTTGGGGTTTTCAAATAGCCATAAGGACATGAATTCCATCTCTTTCCTTTATTCTAACATGCCATCCTCTCCTTGGATTTCAGCACAGAGAAAGAAAGTTCCATATATATTGCACATATCCTCTACCTCCCTTGAAACAGGATTTTCCAGTCTCTTCTCTGGTATAGAATTAATCTCTGTTCTTTCTAAATTCATCCCCAAGCTACAGCCTTAACATTTGGGGTGAATGCAAAGAAACCGGCTTATTCTAGGAGCCCCTGGGTGGCTCAGTAGACTAAGCATCTAACTTCCGCTCAGGTTGTGATCTCACAGTCCACAAGTTTGAGCCCTCCATCAGGCTCTGTGCTGACAGCTCAGGGCCTGGAGCCTGCTTAGAATTTTTTTTTTTCTCTCTCTCTCTCTGCCCATCCCCCAATCGCACTCTGTCTCTCTCTCTCTCAAAAATAAAGAACATTTAAAAAAAAGAAAGAAACTGGCTTATTCTAGGAAACAAATCTATAAAGTTTTCAAAAATACTACCCTGGAAGTGGGAATACCTGTGAAAAGCCTCGTTTCGAAAGTAAACTGATGTTTCAGAAGTCAGGATTATAGATTATAGAACTAAAGTTTTGACAAAATCACAAAGAATGCAGACTTCTTCTATATCATCTAACACTGTGTTTTTCTTTTTCTTCCTCATTCTGAAACTGATCTCTTGCCACTGTCAGACCTTAGTGCTCTTCCATATCATATCACTTGATACAAAGAGGATGATTAAAATCGTTGTCCTGTTTTTATTCTCCAGAGTAATATTTATAGAGGTAGTGCCTCTGATGTTCAGAAATGCTCTTCGCTAAATACATTCCTTAAAAATGGAGGGGAGGCATAGATGAAAGTGAAAAATTGATTTTTCTTGGGTCAGCTTCTTAGGAAATCCTTATTTCTCTTGAAGGCATGTTAAAGGTTGAAACAATTTATATAGCCAACAAATAGACTTATTAAAGAGTACTGATAATAGGGGTACAGATGTATAGGAATTATGGACATGATCTTTTTGTTAATTATTAACTACTCCATTAAGCAAATAGTTTTGAAAGCCAATACTAGAATGTCCAATAGTGTAGCCACTAAACACATGCTGTTATTTAAATCTATATTAATCATAATTAAATAATTAAAATTCAGCTCTTTGGTGGCACTAACTGCGTTGGAAGAGCTCAGTAGGTATATATGTCTAGTGGCTATCCTACTGGACTGTAAATATAGAAAGAACATTTCCATCATTGCATAAAATCCTATTGGATAATGCTGGCCTAAAATGTACTATATTCTGTCCTTGGCAATTGGTTGTATAAATATACAGAATCTCTGCCTTCATGAAGCTAATTTATGTTGCTATTTTCAGACAATAAGCATGCAGATTAACAATATGAACTCATGTAAAGAATAAAATAAAAATCAATGGTAAGAATCAAAAAGAAACTTCTGTTTCAGAATGAAGCTGACTGTTTTTAGCCAGGATGATTTTGGAAGATTTCTTATAGGATGTGGCATAGACATCAACACCTAAGATAAGAACATTTGAATCAGAAATAACAGAAAAATACAAGCGTTCTGGGTTTTGTAAGGTTATCTGAGACAGGGGAAAAAAATCAAGGACAGTGTGAATGAAGCATGGTGGTCATTTGAGGAAAGTGTTAAGAAATATGGTCAGAGGAGTGGGAAGTACCCAGATCAAATGAAGTCACTATGGTAATAAATATAAGTTGGCTTACTCAGCATCTATTACAACTCACTCTATTTTCATTTCCTATATTATAAAGCTAGTGATAATAGGTTTTTCAGATACCTTCCCTACTAGGTTGCCATAGGTGACCTTAGTTCTACTAATTAGGTGTGATCTGAAATGAGCAGCTGAAGGTGATGGCTACACACTGGAAGACTTTATCTCCAGGCAAGGACAAAAGTAGAAGGCATTTGTTTGCTTGTGTCCACTATTGTAGTACCTAGGACACTCATTCTCTGCTGCCATAGGTATCTGCAGGTCCTGTGACATAGGCAGTCATTTTCCTTGGCTTTTTTTTTTTGGTCCTGGCTGTGCAATATCCCAGGCTCGTTCTCTGACCTTCCTGGATAATGTATTTCAATAATTTTTTACTCAACCATTAGAAATAGATTATGTTGTCTGAAAATAAGGACCAAATATATGTTGTGGCTTTTGAGTTGTGGAGGGAGGATCTTAACAAACCCTCCCCTCAAAAATCAATGATAAAAAGGACAAAAGATAAAAATTACCAAATCAGAACAAAGGAACATTGCTACTGACCCTACAGAAATGAAAATACTTATAAGGAAATACCATAACACAATATATGCCAATAGGCAATCACGGTGAAATGAGCAAATTCCTAGAAAAATGAAATTATACATATTGAATCATGAAGAGAGAAAATGTGAATATATCTGTGACAAAGATATTTATTAGTAAGTAAAAATTTTACTAGGTACAAAAACCTAGGCCTAG
Organism: Felis catus; assembly: GCF_018350175.1. NCBI lineage: Eukaryota > Metazoa > Chordata > Mammalia > Carnivora > Felidae > Felis > Felis catus. Next base: position 85,472,412 of record NC_058374.1, read on the forward strand.
GTAGCTCCATTAATGAATTCTATCCAATTTTTAAAGAAGAAACTATCAAGCCTTCATAAACTCTTCCAGAAAATAGTGGAAAAAGGAGCATTTTCCAGCTTATTTGATGAGGGCAGTCTTTACCAATGAGTTGTGAAGAGCAAAGAAATATGAGAAAGGGACTGATTCAAATAGTTGCCCTCTCAGTGTGATCTCAAGGGTCCCTGGAGCGGTGGTAATGTGTATGTTAGAGTTGGAGTATTATAGTGGCCACACTTATCTCAGGGGTCAACTGCTTTTCACCCAAGCTTGGATTCTTTTGGACACACATGTGCATCAGTAGATATTCACATCACGGAAACCAGTGTTATGATGATGGCTGTTGTTTTGTTTTGTTTTGTTTTGTTTTGTTTTGTTTTGTTTTGTTTTGTTTCCAAACTGCGTTAAGGGCCTGAGCACACAAAGATGGGGAAGAGCACCCATTTCTCTTTCCCAGTTTATTCCTAAGTTAGAGGAATCTGCAACATGTCAAAGTCCTCTAGAGGGTGGTGTTGCTTTAATTCCAAAAACCAAGTCTTGGCAGTCTGGGGTCTGAAATTCCAGTCTTGGGTCTGAAAAGCACTGGTGCACCAATTGTCAAGATGAAATTTTCCCAGAAGTTTCCTTGGAAATGGAAATAATTCAACACAATTTTTGAACGTTGTTCTTGGGAAAATTTCTGTAAAAAGAATTTCCCTTAAACATGTGAAAAGCTAAATGAAACACATGAGGTTAAAGTGTTCTTTCTTGCCAGTTTGGTTACATCAACTGTCATCCTCACAAAATCAAACTCTCTCCCAGTGATTCCCACCAGATCTTGTTCATTTTCTCCTCTGTCCAGGTAGCAGTTATTCATCCTTCATCTTTCATCTTCATCTTTCATAAATCTATAGGAGATCCTTCTTGACCTTTTCTTCCCTGACCACACCTCCCTTAAACCCCAGTGAATGATGAACACATTCTCATGGAAAACAGAGGGCAGGGCGATGAAAGAAGTATTCCTGGGAAAGACATAAAGTGAAAGAAGAAAACATTTTCGTACATTTTTGATGATTCTCTTATACATTCCAGGAAACAAATTGGAAATGCCTGATACTAATGCTTGAGAGTAAAGTTAAAAATAAGTGATTTTTTTGTGTCCTTCTGGGGTCAAAAGAACAAATATTGCTAGTGTTTTTTTATTTTTCAATGTTACATATTATGGTGGTGCTATGTGAGACAATAAAATCATATTTCAGTTCTAGAATCTACCATAATGAATTATACATTTTTTTGGTACATATCATTCCTTTTAATACATATATGCTCAATTGAGTTGACCTAACTTTGAGAGAGTAGAGAAATGACTTCCACCTCAGGACATTTTAAAAATTAAAAAAAAAAAAAGTTGAGTTTGAGATAAAACTTACAAGATAGGTAAGATCATTTTAGGTAACAATGAAAGAAGAGTGTCTTGGTTGGAGGGAATAGAGAAAGTGGAAATGTTACATAATAATGATACCTACCATTTATTCAGTGTTTACAACATGTCAGGTAATTTATATACATCATCTCATGCAATTCTCACAATGACCTTAAATCCCCATTCTGTAAATGGGGAAAGTCAGTTTCAGAGATATTCAGTAATTTGCTGAAGGTCACACAGTTCCTAGATAACAGAGGCTGAATTCATTCCTCAGAGCTCTCTGACTCTTAATCACCATATGCAAAACTTATCCACATAGATCTCTTGTTATTGAATCAGAATTTATACTGAAAGAATTAGATTGGAAGACTAGAAAACTACTCTTGGGAAGCCTATAGGTGAACAACTACATCTGTCAGTAGCTAAGCAATGTCTTGTTTCAATGACAGACATGATATTTACAGTGAAACTGACCTTTTTTATATGTAAGAGATTCAACACAGTATTCCATTTACTATGATGGGATATGAAATTGACTCATGAGATTTGACCTTCCTAGTACTTCCGAACGAATACTTTTAAAGACCCTGAAATTGACAACAGGCATTTAACAACTTGTGACTTAATGGGATACTGGGAGAAACATATTTGGAACACAAAAGTTTAGGTAACTTTTTATTATGCTGGATTGTCTCCTGCCTTAGTTCAAGGTTCAGGTACTGGATTTCATTGGGGAAAAAAGTGAATTGAGAGTATATCAAGATAAAAGTAGCATATAATGAAAATTATGCATGGAATATCTCTATGAAATCAGATTTTCCCCATCACTTAAACTAGAGTTGTATTGGTGGTACAAAGGCTTCTTCTCATAAAATACATAAATTGCAGTCTAGCTAACATAGGCTTGATTATATTTGTGTCAGCTTTGGATTAATCTGGAAGGCAAAATGTAGGTATGCTCTGTGTAAAACTCTGGATTTAATACTGTGATGATTATGGTAGCCTTAAAGTACAGAGACCTCTAACTTAGAAAATGGCAGTTGTGACTCACATTTTCTACACTGGAGACTTCCATTCATCTCATGTACACACATATACACACACACACACACTTTTGAATGACCTTTATATTCTGCTATATATATGCCTGTTGGAATTACTTACTTTTGTCAGCCAAAAGGCAGCACAAACCAACATTCTCAAATTATGCCTTTCTATCACACACAAAGGACCTACAATTTGTATTGTGATCTTTTTGTCTCTTTATAGACACTATGATGAAATTCCATCTATGGTGATGGAATTCACTGTAATATTAGGAAAGGATATTTTCTCTTTTGTAGACAAGTTATAAGTTGACATTTTTGAGTTTGACTGGATTTACACATCCAGCTAGGAGGAAAAAAAAAGATAGTTATAAATGAAAAGTGGAATATAAGAAGTTCAGAAAAGCTATCCTTGAGTTGACTGTTTGCTAAGAAAGTTAATTTTCTTAGTTTGTTTTTTTCAATTTAATGGGAAATCTTTCAGTAGCACTCAAACTTTGATAAAGTGGTCATATACATATAAAAAAACTAACGTGCAATATCCAAAGGCTAATTTTTAAACTAATCTGGGCAATATTTTCTTGAATCAAAGAAAATGATATCATTAAATATAATTTTAAAACTCCTTTATCATGAAAATTAAAACATTGTACCAATTGTAGTTATAATGGTTTCTAGAACAGGAAGATATTTTTCTTGGATATGCACATATTGTATATTGACTGAACCAAAAATGACATTTGTACTTGTGATCCTATCATTGTATGCAGGTGTTTCTTTTAGAGTAATGGCTTCCTGGTTTAATTCAGTTCATTGCCATTTAAACAGCACAACTTTGGAGAATAAACCAGGTGGTTTGGAGTGATCAAAGAATAGGTACTGTTTGTGATTTCAGGGGATACCCAATCTCTTGTTTTACAATCAAATTCAGTAATTTTTCAGCTTTTGGTATCAGACTCATGTATATGACAGTCTGGGATTTGATTTTACCTTTTTTATAAGCTATTAATTTAGCCAGTTACTTTTTCATGGATGCTGGCAGAAGACACAAGACTCCAAGGTCAAAGACAAAAGATTTCATTACTCACAATACTGCAAGCAGCATGTGAGCATCAATAGATGCTTATCAGTTGCCAGGGCTGATGTGGAGTGCTAGGTGTCTGAACTAGAATTATGTTTGAATCTCCTGCTTCTCTTTTGCTTAGGCTGCCTCCCAGAGAGTATACCAGTCAGGCCCATCACAGGTTATTAGTAGGAGAAAGATAAACATCATGCCTTGGAATGATCAAGGAATAATTCTGAATTTTCAAGATAGTTGTATATATTTTTTAAAGTTTATTTATTCTGAGAGACAGAGAGAGTGGAGGAGGGGCAGAGAGAGGGACAGAGAGAATCTCAGGCAGGCTCTGTGCTGTCAGCGCAGAGCCTGATGTAGGACTCGAACTTACGAACAGTGAGATCATGACCTGAGCTGAAACCTAGAGTCGAACGCTTAACCGACTGAGCAACCCAGGCCTTCCTAGATAGTTTTATACATTTATCCTCCCTTTTCCTCTGATCATTACCCAGGAAGGGAGCCAAGAGGAGATCAACTTATCCTGGGATGGTCACATTCAGTGACTAAATTATCTTACTAACAGGTATAGACCCAGAAGAGATAAAGTACATAGAATCAGAAATAGTTTTTAGATGATTTCCAAGAAATCCATTCACCTCTCAGTGATGCCAGCAGCCTAAAAATTATAAGGGGCATGAATTTCCCTCAAATACCATAATACCTATGCCTGTTTTTCAGTGGCTTTTAAGGGGCAAACCACTGTCAGACTGTAGGTGGTTTGGAAAGCAGAACAGAGAGCACAGTCTAGATTTAAGAATCATATTTGGGTAGCCAGAGTTAACTGATTAGACTGGAACAGCAGCACTATGGCTGGAAAAGGTGTTGATAGTCATGAAGTACCACAGATAGCCTAAAGAGAGGAATCAGAAATCTCATGTAGTCAGTTTGCCAGAAGAAGCCAGGGGCTATTACTCTTGCAGTGTGACCTCCCACTGTGAACCAAAGGCATCAAGTTTTAGCAAGAGTCATGTTTGGCATGAAGTGGTTTCTACACCAGAAACATACAGTCCTTTACTTTATACTCTGTCTACAAAAGTAGGTGTGTTGCCATGTTTAGTACGATGATGAATTTAGGAAGTGATGGTGGCCATCTGAGCAGGCTTGATCAGCAACCTGATTTTAGTTGGTTTTATCAGAGAATGGGCCTTTACAGTAAACATCGACATGAATGATGAAGTCTGTCCGAGTGCCAGCTGAGATTTGTTTCCCTAGTTCATGGCTCCAAAAAGGGGTGTATCTCATCAGCTACTCTGTGGTCTTCCAAGTGGTAGACAAGACACCTGGGATATTGGCAGCACCTTATGTGTGGATAAAAATGTAAAAAGATTCATGAAGGGTGGTATTGGCCAGGGCTGTGAAGACTGCCTTGAGTTCTGCCCACTGACTGGAGTTAGCCCATCCATTTTTGTTTACAAATAGCTGGCACCGAGACTGAACATCAGTAGTGGTTCAGTGGGCACCACTAAGTTCTAATTTAGCTGATCCATCTGTAAATCTGGCCTTGAAATTTAGGAGAACACCTGTGAATCAAAGACCCCATTGAGCCAGCAGTGATGCTTCATGAAGGCAGTGAACTTAATGGTTCCTTTAAAGGTATAGCTGCCTCTTTTTGATATAAAGGCAACATGATGTTCTGGCCAGTCCAGCTGTGTTCTTGAGTATACCATTTCCATTTGACTAGTGAGGCTTGCTGAATTCTTTCCCTGTTAATGATCCTGGAAATTTTTAAATATGTGTATTGGCTATTCCTATTTGTTGTCTATGCATTGTCTGCATTATTTGAGCAATTTTTTTATTCATTTGTTCATACCTGTTTTGCTCTGTTAAAGTTCTTTTTTATGTTATTTTTGCAAACTTTGGTTACTTGTCATTTATGGCATCTTTTACTATACAAAAGTTTGTAATCATTACATAGTCAAGTCTGTCATGCTCACCTTTGTATCTTCTGGGTTTGGTGCATTACCTCAAAGGTATTCTTCTGCTCCAATATTATTAAAATATTTCTGTATGCATCCTTCCAAACATAATTTTTGAAGTTTTAAACCATCTAGAATTCCTTTTTATATGTGAGGATTAGTAATCAAACTTTATTTTCTTCTAAATAATTAGTCGACATCCTGACAGCATTCATTTTATGATTCTTCCATTCCCCATTGATTTAAAATGGCTCCTTTTTTTCATACAAAAATTCCAAATATGCTAGGATATATATTTTGAACTCTTCATCTCAGTCTAAAATATTCGTGTAATGGTGCTGACAGGACAGGAAGATAATTATGTGATATTGTTTTGAAATGAATAGTAATTTTTAGGTATTGCCTTATAGCTCATAGTATCTTTATATTTCCCAGATCATGCTTAAATGTGCATTTTTCCCATTTTTAATAATGTTACAAGAAGAATTATTAATAGATCTTACATTATATTTAGGAAAAGATAGAATGAAGTTTAGTGTTTATAAGCAACTATTCAATAGCAAAAATAGATTTAATTTTAAAGCTTCCCGATAATTAGGATTGTCTTTTTCAATAAGGAAAACCATTGCTTCATTCTATATTTATACCCACTCCTTTGCCAGAAAACCAAAGATGCGAGTGAGATTAAAGGGATTAAGGTTCTATGTCTTCTTTGGGGCAATTTTCTTTATTTTTGTGTCAAGACAAAAGCCTAGTGAAGTCCATGTAACTGACTTCTCAGTCTTATGTGAGGGAAATCTTGAATATTTACTGTCTTTAATTATGGATTACAGAGGTTTCATCGTCACCAAAGAGGTAATGTCTCTAGCTCCTAAATCTTGATGTATGAAATCCCCCTAATAAATCCTACATTAACTGAAACTTTAATATGGAATTCTATTTCAAGCTTCATTACTGCTATTTAGTTCTTGGGTTTAGCCTTCAATCCTGTATATGGAATGTAGTCATTCATAGTTTAATGTTGGATATACTAACCACTCTAGCAAGATGGAGACTTGATTGCTTTTCATTTAAGATAAGTAGGGAATTCATGCCCAGCACTCTTTGCCTAATTATATCATTCAATTTTTACTACACTCCTGTAAATTAGATTGTATTTTGTTCACTTTACTGATGGGAGAAATCATACTCAAAGAGATTAAGTTATCTGCCCAATGCTAAGAGCTAACAAAGAACAAATTTGGAATTTAAAACTTTGTATCTGTAGGATTCCAAACTCCATGATCTTTCTGCTATATCATCATTCGAATTAAGCTTAAAGAACTAGCTTAAAGCTGTGTAATTATAGCCCTAAGCAGTAACCCTGTTGATTCAATGAATGGTAGGGGAAAGCTTAGAGGGCCAGGAGACATATTTTGGTTACTTCTGGGCTCCAACAAATATATTAAGAAGAGTTAGAGATTAGTCATTACTCTGTTTTTAAATGTGATGCATGTGTTCAAAATACAAGTTCAGCTCTTACTTAGATCATTTCTCCCCACACCCCTTTTGTCAGGAACAGTTATGTTATTTGCCTGAATACAGCCCCTCTATTTCCCTTTGTATTCTTTACTGAATATGTTAAAAATGTCACAGGAAAGTGTTACTGCCTTCCCTTTCTATCTTGTTTCCTTCCATTCAGTTGCTGTAAGTCAGCAATTTCTTTAGTTCTGATTTATACTTTCAGTTCTTTTAGGGGAAAAAAAAGCTAATGCGGCGACATGTGTTTTTCTTGTTTCAAACAGTATCTATTTAAAATATAAATTGTGTCACCCTACTGCTTAAAACCCTCCAGTGGCTTCCCATCACTCTCATGATAAATCCAAACTCCTAATATTATCGTGCAGAATCTAAATGATCTGGCCTTGGCTCATTCTCTGACTTCATTTTTTAGCATTCTACATCTGCTTGAATATACACACACATGGGTCCTTGCTTCATGATCTTTGAACTTGGAGTGCTCTCTACAGAGTTCACCCTCTTGTGTTATTGCCTTTACCTGCTCAAATGTCACCTTTTTAGAGAAGCCATCTCTGGCAACCCCATTATTCCTCATTCTCTTCCTCTTACCTTGCTCTGGTTGCTTTCATAGCATTTGCTACTCCCTGATATTATTTTATACACTTATTTGCTCATCAATTATTGTCAGTGCCAGTCACTATAATTTAACCTCTATGAAGCAAGGACATTTTCCTGTTCACCATTCTATCACCTGCACTTGAACATGCCTGCAAATGGTGGGTGCTCAAGAAATATTTAAGTGAATTGATAAATTAATGAATCAATACTTCCTCCATGCCTCTTTTTTTCTGAGCTTATTTTCCATCCTTTTTACTATGAGTAATGTTTTTAAAAAACTAATTTTTCTAATTCATTATTCTAATTATCTGTAGTATTCCCATTGATTTTTGCTATTTCTACTGCCTTTTAAAATTTTGCAATCGTGTTTTTCCTTTCCATGCAATTTTTTTCTCTGATGTCATAATTTCCCTTCTTGCGCCTGTCTTCCTCTAGCAATGTCTTGTGTCTTGCTGAATATAAAGATTTTCTAACATTTTACCTTCTATCTTGTATAAACCTCATTTCAAAGAATGATAGTTTTTCATTCTTCAGATTGATTCCTTTATTTTGAATTGCTGAAGCATTTTTCATCCCAATGATTTTACTCTCTTTGCACATCTTTACAGAGGTAGATCTGTGCTCAAACGGTGTTGTGACTTGAGATGGGGTCTCCACAGAGACTGTATCTATGGTAGTCTGCCAGAGGGAGTTAAAAGGAAAAGGGGAGTTTTTGATTTATTCTAATATTGCTTGGCCAGCTTGGATATCAAGGAATCATATGGGATCAAATATGGAAGGAGGAACTCTTACTTCTGCGGACTTTCTCAGTAAGGAACAGCACCTCTTTGCTAACGAAAGTCTTCGTAAGTTTGCTGGGGCAGCTGGGCTGTGACACTTTCTCAGTTAAATAGTCACCCTTATATAGCAAGACCATTGCCCCATGAATATGCCAAGCATAGAGGAAATGTTTTTTAAAGTCCTTGTCTTTTATCTATAGTTCTCCCGAGGTTATTGGGAAAATAAAATTGTTCCCCAAATATACAATAACCTACCACGTGGACCATTTTCTCACACGTGCCTGTGCTCTGACTAAACGTACGCCACCAGGTCCGTTTCAGATGCTGCAGGAGTTCCTTGCATGTCCTTTTCATTGTCCTGATTGACAGACTAGAATGGACTTCCCTGTATTTTTATCTACCTTTCCCAAACTCAGGGAGAATCTGGAGGAGAGGTGTCATTTAAAGGTTATCGTCAACTCACCATTACTGAAAATTAGTTGCATACATAAAAATACAGAGACTAGTATGATCAGCCCTAGGTACCTGCCTCCCAGTTCATTGATGTATCAGATATACCCTCCTTGGTAATGATATTTTTGTTCACTTATCATATTACAAGACTGACATTTTTATTTATTTTTTGAAAATATTTATTTTGAGAAAAAGAGAGAGAGAACATGAGTAGAGGAGGGGCAGAGAGAGAGAGGGAGATAGAGAGTCCCAAGCAGGCTCCACGCTGTCAGCCCAGAGCCCGACGTGGGGCTTAATACCACAAACTACGAGCCCATGACCTGAGCCAAAACCAGTAGTCGGGTAGTCAACTGCCTGAACCACCCAGGCGCCTTGAGACTGACATTTTTAGGGCTATTTTCATATACCTTATTTGTAATAAGAATTATAGTTTCATGGATCTCCATTTGTTTTTCACCTTCTATCCTGAACCTCTCAATATCTCAGAGGCAAGATATACCTTTATCAAATGAACAGTCCTGGAAGAAAAGGAAGCAATTACCAGTGAGAAGAGTGAATAAAGAATGAATAATCATTTTTAAAATGCTAGAGGAAACATGTTAATTTGATACATTCCATCTGTTTTCTCTCTTGTCCTATATCCTTGCTGTGCTCTAGAAAGCTGAGGGGAGGGAAAGAGAAGTTCACAGGAGGAAATTTTCCTCAAATTCTACTTTGTTAGTTTAAATCAGCCCAAACCACTTGTGACACAATGGCTAGTAGTCTTAACACAGTATGCAAATCATTTCTTGGCCATTCCCCTGGATTCCCTTACTTTGCTACTCTTTAATCTCCCAGGGCTGCCTGCTTCCAATCTCCTCTCCTTTTAGGTTCTGGCCACACACCCTGTCATGGTAAAACTTATTTCCTGAGTTTTGATCGCTCTGTCTGTCTGAACACTAAGGACATCCTCATAGTCTGGCTCCTGGTGCCAGAGCCGAGCTGCTTCTGTTACATTTTTATTCTGATTCAGGCAGCAGAGTATAGTCATAGAAGGAGATAGAGTAAAGAGCCAGAATGTCTGGATTTGAAAGCTGGCTTCATGTTTGGTCAGCTGAGGGTCCTGGGTAAGCAACTTTACTTCTCTAATTTCCTCAAGATTTTCTGTAAAATCAGGATGATACCTGTAAAATCAGTATGGACCTCCTAGGCTTATTTCAAGGAGGAAATAAGTTACTATTGGTAAAGTGCCTAGAACAGAAAGTGATGCATGACAGTTGTTATGACCATCTTGTAAGTAAACAAAATAAAATGGCCCATTAGCCCAGGCTGACTCCTTTCTCTCACAGGGTGAGAAGCAAATCAGAGATTTCTTTGTTTCTGTTTTCCAACATAAAGCCCTGGTTCTTAAAGCTAAACTGTTCTCTGCTTTGGATCTACCGTCTTCCAGACCAGAATCTTGGGCAACTTCCTCTCCTTTTGGCCCTATATTGTCATGCTTCCAGAAAGCCCCAAATTTGGCACTGAACAGCCATAGAATGAATGTTTGCAGGGTTTAGGCCTCTAATTAACATAAAACTGCTTAAAAACTACAAGGACATTGCATTTAAGGGGATATAAACTTTACAGAGAACATAGAAGCTGGACACTTTGTAGGGCATTTTCCTCAATGGACCTAAAAGGCTGGGCAACAGGACTGCACGTGCATTTGTAAATGAATATGACCTGGTCCCAATGGAAAAGATTAACCCTACTCAGGATGCCTGGATGGCTCAGTCGGCTAAGCGTCTGACTCTTGATTCGTCTCAGGTCATGATCTCATGCTTCCTGAGTTAGAGCCCTGCATCAGGCTCTGTGCTGGCAGTGAAGAGCCTGCTTGGGATTCCCTCTCTCTGCTTCTTCTCCACTTGTCCTCTCTCTCTCTCTCTCTCTCTCTCTCTCTCTCACTCACTCAAAATAAATAAATAAACTTAAAAAGATTAACTCTACTCTTTTTTTCATTTTGAGATTTTTTAAATTTGTATTGATCTTTTTGCCTCCTGTGTAGAAAGATGTAGCCTGCATTGGTGACAATATATACCCAAATTTTATTACCTTCTTTTTCTTTTCCCTTTTAATTTTAATTCCAATGTAGTTAACACACTGTTATATTTGTTTCAGCAATATGGTGACTCAACAATTCCATATATCACTCAGTGCTCATCAAGGTAAGTGTACTCTTAATCTCCCTCGCCCATTTCACCCATCCCCCCACCTACTTCCCCTCTGGTAACCAGAGTCTGTTTTGGAGGTTGTTTCTTTCTCTCTTTTTTTCTTTTGTTCATTTGTTTTGTTTCTTAATTTCTGCATATGAATGAAATCATATGGTATTTGCCTTTCTCTGACTGGCTTATTTTGCTTAGCATAATGCTCTCTAGATCCATCCATGTTGTTGCAAATGGCAAGATTTCATTCTTTTTTATGGCTGAGTAATATTTCATTGTATGTATATACATTGTAAGATATACCATATCTTCTTCTTTATCCATTCATCTAAGGATACACAGGCTGCTTCCATAATTGGGCTATTATAAATAAGGCTACAATAAATATAGGGGTGCATGTGTCCCTTTGAATTAGTGTTTTTGCAGTCTTTGGGTAAATACCCAGTAGTGTGGTTACTGGATCATAGGGTAATTCTTTTTTTAATTTTTTGAGGAATCTCATACAGCAGCTGCACCAGTTTGCATTCCTACAAATAGTGCACAAGAGCTCATTTTTCTCCACACCCCTGCCAACATTTGTTGTTTCTTGAGAGTTTTATTTTAGCCATTGTGACAGGTGTGAGGTGATATCTCATTGTGGTTTTGATTTGCATTTTATAAGTGATGTTGAATATCTTTTCATGTGTTTGTTGGCCATCTGGATGTCTTCTTTGGGGAAATGTCTGCTCATGTCTTTGCCCATTTTTTAAATTGGATTATTTTGGGGTTTTTTGGTGTTGAGTTTTAGACGTTCTTTATTTATTTTAGATACTAACCCTTTATCAGATATGTAATTTGCAAATATTTTCTTCCATTCATTAGGTTGTATTTCAGTTTTGTTTGTTGCTGTGCAGACAGTACAAAAATAGACACAGATCAATGGAACAGAATAGAAAACCCAGAATAAATTCACAGTTATATGGTCAGTTAATATTCAACAAAGGAGGTAAAAATATGTAATGGGAAGAAGACAACCTCTTTAATGAATAATGTTGGGAAAACTGGACAGCAACATGCAAAATAATGAAACTGGACCACTTTCTTATACTATACACAAAAATAAACTCACAATGGATTGAGGACCTAAATGTGAGACCTAAAACCAGAAAAATCCTAGAAGAGAACACAAGCAGCAATTTCTCTGACCATATTAGCCATAGCAAAATCTTTCTGGATATGTCTCTTGAGACAAGGGAAACAAGAGAAAAACTAAAGTATTGGGACTATATCAAAATTAAGACTTTACTTTTTAGAGACGTCTGGGTGGTTCAGTTGGTTGGGTGTCTGACTTGGTTTTGGCTCAGGTCATGATCTCACGGTTCTCGGATTCAAGCCCCATGTCAGGCTCTGCACTGATGGTGCAGAACCTGCTTAGGAGTCTTTCTCTCTCTCTCTCTCCCCGTCTCTCATTCCCTCCCTCTCTCTCTCTTAAAATGAATAAAGAAGCCTTAAAAAATTTTTAGAGGTGCCTGGGTAATTCAGTGGGTTAAGCATCCGACTTCAGCTCAGGTCATGATCTCATGGCTCATGAATTTGAGCCCCGCATCAGGTTCTGAACAGCTCAGAGCCTGGAACCTGCTTCAGATTCTGTGTCTCTGCCTCTCTCTGCCCCTCCCCTGCTCATGCTCTGTCTGTCTGTCTGTCTGTCTCTCTCTCAAAATTAAATAAACATTAAAAAAATTTTGATAGATAAAATAATGAAAAATAAAATCTTACTCCTTAATGCCTCAGATTCATCTGCTTTATTGAAGAAAATTACTTTCATGTTCATTTGATTCATCAGTCTCTTATGCTCTTATCAAATAGAAACCTCCAAAACATTTTCAAATTCCCACCTCATTCTCAGTTAACCTAATTCTTGAATGAATTTCAACTTCTTCAAATTTAGAATTTCTGAATTGCTGGAATCTTATCCACCCAGATGATCTCATCTGTATTGCTACGTTTCTGTTAGGGTCAAGTTGACATTTTATTTTTATTCCAAGTTCAGATATTAACCAAAGATTGAAAATAGCTCCCCATATTTCAAATTAGCTTAATTGACATTTATTTACACCTAATGCTCATTAATTCATTTAAAAATTCTCTCAAATATTTTAATTCTGGAAATTTTTACTCTCACTCATCTTTGATGAGTTTCTATTTCCACTTGAGATAATTTTTGAAATTTTCAGGTTATCTCGAGATACATTGATTTCTGGAAAGCACATCTGTCTTTTGTCATTGGTTTGGAAGGCATTGTACAAATACTGGTTCTGTTTCCATGAAAAGAAAGAGAAAAACATGTGAATCAAAAGATTCAGCATGATTCTTCTGGCTACAGGAGTAGCCTATTATGTCTTCTTGGCTACAGGAATGAGAAAGGTAGAAAGAATGAGAAAACCAAATCTGACATTTGAAAAGACCTTGTATCAGAATGAACTTCCAAGTGCAAAGGTAGGCCAATATAAAAAAGTTAGAACAAATTTTTCCAAAATGTAGTAAAGGGATTCATTTGGCCCAGTGGAGCGATAAACATTGGAACTTATCTGTTCACTTGATATCCAAACGAATCAACAATATTCTGTTTTGTGGGTAGTAAGCAGATTTACTAAGTAACGTTTCTTGCAAATTGTATAAAATGTAGATATTTTATAAGAATTTATTTGAATCAAAGTAGCTATTTTCTCTTGCGTTATTATCCCTCCTGAACTGGTCCCCAATCCACTTGGCAAATTTTGCCATCATTTGTGGCTTTTACACCTTAGCGTGTTTGTGGCTACTGGTATCTGGTGAATAGAGAACAGGAGCACTGCCTAATAACCTACAATGCACAAAACACTCTCCACAACAAAGAATTATCCCACCCAAAGGACCAATGATAGTAAAGTGGAGAAACCCTAAATTAGGTGTGTAAAAATATGGATAACCAAGGAAACAAGGTTTTTCATAACCAAAAACTCATGTCATTTCAAGAAACTTGGAGAAACTTTTCTTACTTTTCAACAACAAAATGAGACAGAAATTTCAAAATGCCTTTCCAGGAAAAGGGCATATGTAGCCACAGTTATGTTTCCCTTTCTCTTACCTTCTCGAGTTTCCTGATTTGGGGGGATGGAAGCCAGGTGGCTGCTATAATGTGTTTGAAGTGTTTTGTAATCTGTAGAGAGCTATATAGATATAAAGAGCTATTGTAAAGATAAAGAGCCCAGGGCATCCTTGAACAGGGTTCTTTGTTGTCCGATACTGTTGCTGACTTTGTACAGCCACTACTCCTAGATGTTTTATTTCACCTATAGGTTATTCCCTTTGAGCATAATCTTTATCCTTACCCCTTTTACCTAGTACGGCCTTGTGGTGTTTGTAGCACAAAACATACTGATGTAGTTTTCGTATTGAGCTCTACTTTTCTGAAATGTCAGAGGTTGAGTTTCAAATTCTATACAGATGACTAAAATCCAGTTATTCTCCAATAACAAAAAAAAATCCTGCAGATGTATTTTCTGGCAGCTGAAGGGTACACAGACATTGTTGCTTCAATTTGATCAAGTCTTTTTGAAGGGCTTTAGTGCAGCCCAATTGTCTCTGGATGTCTGAATCATGATTTATTACAGTAATATTTCCCATTGCTTACCCTAGGAGCTTTCAGAAATAGCTTTGTTGGTAGTTCCAAATACATTTGGAAGATCAACTAGAGCAAATGTTAGAGGAAATCTCAACCTTTGCTTTACTGATGAGAGAGATCAGAGAATATATTATCATCACAGCTGGAAACAAACATCCTTACTGTTCAGGAACTGGAGTATTTTTAAGATAGAAGGAATGCCTCCTGCAGCCTGTATAAGCAAACAATTATGTAATATTGACCCTAAACCCCTTATATACAAAGAGGGATTTTTCTTCTGTCTACACCTATTTCTTCTTATACAGAAGATGACCTTTATCCTTGGCTAGTAGCTGAGTCAAGGCATTAACTCTGTGTTGCTAAATCTGGGAAAGAAATATTTCCTATGAGGTCCAGAATTTGAATAATTGTACTTCCTGGCTGTAGATTTTGACAAGGCATTGTGAATTAGAGATCAAAAACATCAAGGAGTAGTTAAGACTGATTTACTTTTATTTTTTTAATATTTATTTATTTTGAGAGAGAGAGGGTGAACAGAGGAGGGGCAGAGAGATAGGGAAAGAGAGAATCCCAAGCAGGTTCTGTGCACTGACAGCCCAGAGCCCAACGTGGGGCTCTATCTCATGAACCATGAGATGGAGCCTGAGGTACGGCATGAGTTCATGAACCATGAGATCATGACCTGAGCCAAAATCAAGAGTCGGATACCTAACTGACTAATCCACCTAGGTGCCCCGAGATTGATTTATTTTTAAGTACTTTCTCCAAAGCATTCTTTGTTGAAAGGTGACTATTTGTCTTTTCCTAAAAGCTAAGGCAGTGTCTCTGGTTTTCCTCTCAAAGAGATATCCCTGACTTTTCACTGAACCAACTCATGAGGGGTTGCAATAAGACAGTCTAGATGGTTCTACTATCCCATCTTGCAGAGCTGAGAAAGGCAATTCTTTGTTTGGGAAATTCTTGGCTTCCTTAAGACCCACTATCTGAAGAGGAAATAGATTGATCTGTTTTTTTTTTCAGTAATAGATGTTGTAAATATAAAATTAATTCAAAATTAGAGAAGATTTCTTTGTTTTATAGGTACCAAACAAATGATTTTAGAGATCCTGTCATTTCAATATATTAATATAAAGCACTGTATCTTCATAATACTGAGAGAAAAGCCCCAGAACAGGTCATAAGATTAATATCGGCTGCCAACCACCATTGTGGGGTATTGGTCTGATATTGGGGAGCCATTTTTTGAGAGGTTTGAAGTGGGTATGGTTTTCTAGGCTAGCCTTGAAACTTAGAGACAGAGTTTAGGGCAGAAATGAAGTGAGGGATAACTATCAGAAAATGAAGTAAAATGAAATGGAAATTTAAAGTAGCTGATGGGAATGCTGTGGCATAACATGACTTCTGTGCTTTGACAATAGCTAGCACTGGACTAGTGCAAAGGGAGCTAATTTGAGGCCAGTAACCTCCCAGGGCCATGGGTTTTCTCTGATCAATAGTTTGAGTTCCTTATGCTTCTCACTCCTTTTCACTTAAAACAAAATCCGCTCCCCCCACAAATTGATATTCACACGCATGCTTATCTCCTTCCCTAAAATCTCAGAGAAAGTGGTAGCATTCCTCCTTTTCAATGCTAATCCTCCATTTGTACTTTTAATCCCATCCCCTTCAGCCACCTCCAGGGTCTTGTTCTAATTATTCCTTACCTCCTCTATTTTACTTTCATTATCCTTTCTATTGAGATATAATGACATATAGTAAGGCATCAACTTGATCATACCTGTACAAAAGGATATTTCTCATATACATATATATCCATGTATTCAACACATTATATACATAATATATACATACATTATATTTATATATAAATGGTGTGTGTGTGTGTGTGTGTGTGTGTGTGTGTGTGTGTGTGTGTGTGTAATCAACGTTTCTGGCATTCCAGCATCTTCCTCCTGCACCAACCAATACATACTTCCCCCAAAGGTAACTACTGTACTGACTTCTAACATCATAGACTGTTACTGCTTTCTTTTAAATTTCATAATTTAATTTCAGTGGAATCATAGATTATGTACTCTCATGTCTGCCTTCTTTGGTCAACAGTATGTCTGCGTGGATCAATTGCATGGGGTGTATATGCGGGGTTCTACATAACTGCAGTGTATGGATATTTTGTGACTTATTTAGCCTGCTGTTTATGGACACTACTGTTGTTTTCAGCATGAGGCTTTTATAAGTAATGTTGTCATGAATATTGTAGTGCAGTTATTTTGCGTACGTGAACACAGTCATTCATTCCTTTTGTGAATCTCAGAACAGAATCAAAAGTTCAAAGGTGTATGTGTGTGAGGGGTTTGGGTACATACTACTAAATTTTTTTTAAATTTTTTTTTAGTATTTATTTAGTTTTTTGAGACAGAGAGAGACAGAGCATGAACGGGGGAGGGTCAGAGAGAGAGGGAGACACAGAATCGGAAGCAGGCTCCAGGCTCTGAGCTGTCGGCACAGAGCCCGACGCGGGGCTCGAACTCACAGACTGTGAGATCATGACCTGAGCCGAAGTCGGACGCTCAACCGACTGAGCCACCCAGGCGCCCCCTAAATATTTTTTAAAGTGTGTCATGTTTACTACAGTGTGGAAGTCCTAATTGCTCCATTGTTCTCCATCCTTGTCATCTCTTGGTATCATTAATTCTTCATTTCATCCATTCAGGTGAAATACAATGGTATCTCATTGTGGTTTTCATTTGAGTTTCCCTGATGACTTTTTACATTGAGTATTTTTTTGTAGACTTCACTTTTTTAAAATTTTTGTTTCCTCAAGTGACTATGATATGGTTTGGATTTCTATGATCCATTCAAATAATTTTTGCTGTGCTGTGGTTTCCAAAACAAAATAAACACATATTTCTTTTAATATTGTGACCTTTGTGCAGATTTTGTCTCATTTAGTTACCACCTTCTTCTTGAATTTTTTTTCCTTTTTTTCGTAAAGAAAGGAATTTTTCTTATAATTCTTCTAGTTCTTCAAATGCTTCTCTTCATTTTCCCTTAGTACTCTGCCTCTTTCTACCCCTTAAAGATTATCCTCAGCACTGGCTGAGCATCTTATCACTATACTATTGCCCTGACTTTCCCAAATCTTATTCTAAAATCCAGACATATTTCCGGTCACCTGGTAGAGATTTCCTGCTGGGGGGAATCTCTGCAATACAGTAATTGACAACAGCAATTTCTCAGTGGTGCTATGTGTTTGTAATTACTATACCTGCTACTTAGATTTTCTCTAAGAAATTCATGCCTCACCTCACTGTTTAGCCACACCTCACTGTTTAGCATTTCAGATTTAACTCAAATATTGTCTCTTGTGAGAAGTGTTTCCTAATCCTGTTTTAGTCTTTTCTCCTTTTGTCCTACCATATTTATTCATATTTCAGTTATGTAACTTATTATAGTTATTGAAAATATTAGCTTTATTTTTGCCCTAACAAAACTTTGTGGTAGCAGGGCACCTGGGTGGCTCAGTCAGTTAAGTGCCTGACTTCAGTTCAGGTCATGATCTCACAGTCAGTGGGTTTGAGCCCCGCATTAGGCTCTGTGCTGACAGCCCAGTGCCTGGAGCCTGCTTTGGATTTTGTGTCTCCTTCTCTCTCTGCTCATGTCCCATTTGTGCTGTTTCTCTCTGTCTCTCAAAAATAAATGTTAAAAAGGATTTTTTTTAAATGCGGTACTTTGCCTTTATTTAGCATGCCTCTTTTTTCTCCTTTTTCAAGTTTTTATTTAAATTTAAGTTAATTAACATATAGTATAGTATTGGTTGCAGGAGTAAAATTTAGTAATTCATCACTTATATACAACACCAAGTGCTTATCACAAGTACCCTCTTTAATGCCCATCACCCATGTAGCCCATTCCTCTACCCACCTCCCCTCCAGCCACCCTCAGTTTGTTCTCTACCGTTAAGAGTCTTTTATGGTTTGGCTTCCTCTCTGTTTTTATTTTGTCTTATTTTTCCTTCCCTTCCCCATGTCCATCTGTGTTGTTTCTTAAATTCCACAAATGAGTGAAATCATATGGTATTTGTCTTTCACTGACTGACTTATTTCACTTAGCACAATACGCTCCAGTTCCAGGTCGTTGCACAGGGCAAGATTTCATTCTTTTTGATGGCTGAATAATATTCCATTGTGTGTATATACCACATCTTCTTTATCCATTCATCTGTAGATATACACGTGGACTTTTCCCCTAACTTGGCTATTGTTGATAGTATTAGCATGCCTCTTTTAGAATAGGATTCAGTCTTTGGATACTGAGTTAGACTATAACTTTCATCCAATTTCTTGGGTGTTAGAACTTTGTTAGTTCATATTTCTTTCTCTAGCACCAAGTTTAGTGTCTTGCATTTGGAAGATAACCAACAATATTTTTTAAAAGGTGGCCACTAAGTGGTCTGTGACTAGGGAAAAATATGCAAGATAATATTGTACTACAATATTGTCTGAATTTTACAATACTGGAATACAGAGAAACAAAAGAACAAGTCATAGTGTAGGCATACTTAACATCATTGAATAGGAAGACTTTCTCTCCTGGGGAAAGGTTAGGTAAGCATAGTCTAGCCCTACTGAGATCCTTCTGAAGATTCTGGTTTTCAGGTGGGTAACTATCACTTACTGGAAAAGACAGGAACATCTTTTATATATTTGGAGAATCCACACATTTTTAAGTCACTAATTCCAATATGTGGAAACTCTAAGACAAATTCTAAGTTCAGTTTGTCTTTATTTACCATGCTCTTTTTGGAACTGAATTCAAGTATTGGATATGAGATTACACTAGTGTTCCCTTTCTAGTGTCAATTTTGTATTTCATTCATAAGACCACAGGAACTAAATGCATTCATCCATACATGAATGAACCAATTAAAGAGTTATTCACTGATTTTAGTAATTTGCAAGTGTTTGCTGCTTTATCTTCAAGTTCCATTTTTACTTCCCTCTTTAATAACATCTAAACTTTTCTTTCAGAGATATCATCAATAACATACAAATTTAAAAGCCTTTTGTTGGTGGTAGTTTTTTAGGAGTAGTGTATCATATTCCTAATATTTCTAGCTCAAAACTTCATTTTGCAAAGTCAGCAAACATTTCATTTCCTGGACTTCTAACTATTGTCCTCACCTCATTTCCATTCTGGAATTAATAGCTAAACATTTTCTTTCTTTTCCATCATTAGACTTCTTCCTTCTCACGCAGGCTTTGCCACTTTTCTTCTTATTGAAATATTTTGTGGCTGGACATATTCTAGACAGAAAATGCACTAATATATCCCTTCTTTCTATCTGAGTTAAATCGTACTAATTTCCACTTAATTTCACGACAAATTTTCTTCTTTCTTGTCATTATTGTATCCTATTCACTTAGCAAACTTATTAGTATATTTAAGATAAATATTTATATTTTAAAACTGCATCTACAGGGAACAAATTATGAAATAATGTAATTTTCTTTTTAGCAGATGAATATTTTAATTAAAAATAACTTAGAGTTTAAAATGCCAAATATCTTCCAAATCTATAATTTGGAGAATAAGTAATTCATAAAGAAAAATACAAAATTATAATACTAGTGATGTCTGATATCTCTGAAATGAGTAAGATGTGTCACGAACTCTTTTAAATGTTCCAAAGGCATTATTTCATTTAGTCTTCAAACCAACTTTACGAAGTTAGTACTTTTGCATTCTAATTTTCCAGATGAGGTTACTGAGGCTTAGAAAAAATAAGGAATGTGTCTGCTGTCACATGGCATGTATGAAGAAAGGCTATAGACCTTTAATCTTGCTTGTGACATGATCCTTGCTCATTTTTCCAGTTAAATAAATGTGAAATTTGCACAGACTGTAGAAGGCCATGGTGACACTGAATGAGAATAGAACTGTCACTAACAGTTTTCATTTTATTATTTTCTATTATTTGACTGTCATTTGGAACAGGGATGTCCTAGTATTTTTTAAACTAACTACATTCTCCAGTTTCCTTAGTTTTCCTTAGAAAGAAGTGGACAGTCTATCACATAAAGTGTCAGCAAAATGGCCTCAAGGTATGTTCTCATCAAAAGAACAGCCTGACACTTCAATGGGAAAAAAACGGACCCTTTCTAAAAGACCAGAGGGCAGTGGAATACTTGGACATGTGGAAAACAACTTCAACTGAAAGAAAGGAAATGTTTTCATGCAATATAGAATGACATTTTCACATTTGTATAAATTTACCCCATAGCGCATCTTTTTTAATAAATCTGTATGACTTTATTTACTCAGAAAATATTTCATGCTAATTTTTTCATTTGTTCCATAATTAACTTTATTTTTAGTCTTCTTCAAAGTTCCTTGGAAGTTCACATTTATATATCTCAACTGTGATGGTCTTCTTCAATGTTTATTAGCATATTTATAGCCAGGATTTTTTTTTTGGTTTTAATAAGCTTCAGTTTTTATTTTTTATTTATTTATTTTTCAATATATGAAATTTATTGTCAAATTGGTTTCCATACAACACCCAGTGCTCATCCCAAAGGTGCCCTCCTTGATACCCATCACCCACCCTCCCCTCCCTCCCACCCCCCATCAACCCTCAGTTTGTTCTCAGTTTTTAACAGTCTCTTGTGCTTTGGCTCTCTCCCACTCTAACCTCTTTTTTTTTTCCTTCCCCTCCCCCATGGGTTTCTGTTAAGTTTCTCAGAATCCACCTAAGAGTGAAAACATATGGTATCTGTCTTTCTGTATGGCTTATTTGACTTAGCATCACACTCTCCAGTTCCATCCACGTTGCTACAAAGGGCCATGTTTCATTCTTTCTCATTGCCACATAGTACTCCATTGTGTATATAAACCACAATATCTTTTTTTTTTGAAGGTCTAAGAAATTTTATTTTATTTTATTTTATTTTTTTTAATATATGAAATTTATTGTCAAATTGGTTTCCATACAACACCCAGTGCTCATTCCAAAGGTGCCCTCCTCGATACCCATCACCCACCCTCGCCTCCCTCCCACCCCCCATCAACCCTCAGTTTGTTCTCAGTTTTTAACAGTCTCTTATGCTTTGGCTCTCTCCCACTCTAACCTCTTTTTTTTTTCCATCCCCTCCCCCATGGGTTTCTGTTAAGTTTCTCAGGATCCACATAAGAGTGAAACCATATGGTATCTGTCTTTCTGTATGGCTTATTTCACTTAGCATCACACTCTCCAGTTCCATCCACGTTGCTACAAAAGGCCATATTTCATTTTTTCTCATTGCCACGTAGTATTCCATTGTGTATATAAACCACAATTTCTTTATCCATTCATCAGTTGATGGACATTTAGGCTCTTTCCATAATTTGGCTATTGTTGAGAGTGCTGCTATGAACATTGGGGTACAAGTGGCCCTATGCATCAGTACTCCTGTATCCCTTGGATAAATTCCTAGCAGTGCTGTTGCTGGGTCATAGGGTAGGTCTATTTTTAATTTTCTGAGGAACCTCCACACTGCTTTCCAGAGCGGCTGCACCAATTTGCATTCCCACCAACAGTGCAAGAGGGTTCCTGTTTCTCCAGCATCTATAGTCTCCTGATTTGTTCATTTTGGGCACTCTGACTGGCGTGAGGTGATACCTGAGTGTGGTTTTGATTTGTATTTCTCTGATAAGGAGCGACGTTGAACATCTTTTCATGTGCCTGTTGGCCATCTGGATGTCTTCTTTAGAGAAGTGTCTATTCATGTTTTCTGCCCATTTCTTCACTGGGTTATTTGTTTTTCGGGTGTGGAGTTTGGTGAGCTCTTTATAGATTTTGGATACTAGCCCTTTGTCCGATATGTCACTTGCAAATATCTTTTCCCATTCCGTTGGTTGCCTTTTAGTTTTGTTGGTTGTTTCCTTTGCTGTGCAGAAGCTTTTTATCTTCATAAGGTCCCAGTAATTCACTTTTGCTTTTAATTCCCTTGCCTTTGGGGATGTGTCGAGTAAGAGATTGCTACGGCTGAGGTCAGAGAGGTCTTTTCCTGCTTTCTCCTCTAAGGTTTTGATGGTTTCCTGTCTCACATTTAGGTCCTTTATCCATTTTGAGTTTATTTTTGTGAATGGTGTGAGAAAGTGGTCTAGTTTCAACCTTCTGCACGTTGCTGTCCAGTTCTCCCAGCACCATTTGTTAAAGAGGCTGTCTTTTTTCCATTGGATGTTCTTTCCTGCTTTGTCAAAGATGAGTTGGCCATACGTTTGTGGGTCTAGTTCTGGGGTTTCTATTCTATTCCATTGGTCTATGTGTCTGTTTTTGTGCCAATACCATGCTGTCTTGATGATTACTGCTTTGTAGTAGAGGCTAAAGTCTGGCATTGTGATGCCTCCTGCTTTGGTCTTCTTCCTCAAAATTACTGTGGCTATTCAGGGCCTTTTGTGGTTCCATATGAATTTTAGGATTGCTTGTTCTAGTTTCGAGAAGAATGCTGGTGCAATTTTGATTGGGATTGCATTGAATGTGTAGATAGCTTTGGGTAGTATTGACATTTTGACAATATTTATTCTTTCAATCCATGAGCATGGAATGTTTTTCCATTTCTTTATATCTTCTTCAATTTCCTTCATAAGCTTTCTATAGTTTTCAGCATACAGATCTTTTACATCTTTGATTAGATTTATCCCTAGGTATTTTATGCTTCTTGGTGCAATTGTGAATGGGATCAGTTTCTTTATTTGTCTTTCTGTTGCTTCATTGTTAGTGTATAAGAATTCAACTGATTTCTGTACATTGATTTTGTATCCTGCAACTTTGCTGAATTCATGTATCAGTTCTAGCAGACTTTTGGTGGAGTCTATTGGATTTTCCATGTATAATATCATATCATCTGCAAAAAGTGAAATCTTAACTTCATCTTTGCCAATTTTGATGCCTTTGATTTCCTTTTGTTGTCTGATTGCTGATGCTAGAACTTCCAACACTATGTTAAACAATAGCGGTGAGAGTGGACATCCCTGTCGTGTTCCTATCTCAGGGAAAAACCTCTCAGTTTTTCCCCATTGAGGATGATGTTAGCTGTGGGCATTTTATAAATGGCTTTTATGATATTTAAGTATGTTCCTTCTATCCCGACTTTCTCGAGGTTTTTATTAAGAAAGTTTGCTGAATTTTGTCAATTGCCTTTTTTGCATCGATTGACAGGATCATATGGTTCTTATCTTCTCTTTTATTAATGTGATGTATCAGGTTGATTGATTTGCGAATGCTGAACCAGCCCTGCATCCCAGGAATGAATCCCACTTGATCATGGTGAATAATTCTTTTTATATGCTGTTGAATTCGATTTGCTAGTATCTTGTTGAGAATTTTTGCATCCATATTCATCAGGGATATTGGCCTGTAGTTCTCTTTTTTTTTTTTTTTAATTTTTTTTTCGTTTATTTATTTTTGGGACAGAGAGAGACAGAGCATGAACGGGGGAGGGGCAGAGAGAGAGGGAGACACAGAATTGGAAACAGGCTCCAGGCTCTGAGCCATCAGCCCAGAGCCCGACGCGGGGCTCGAACTCACGGACGGCGAGATCGTGACCTGGCTGAAGTCGGACGCTTAACCGACTGCGCCACCCAGGCGCCCCAGTAGTTCTCTTTTTTTAATGGGTCTCTGGTTTAGGAATCAAAGTAATACTGGCTTCATAGAATGAGTCTGGAAGTTTTCCTTCCCTTTCTATTTCTTGGAATAGCTTGAGAAGGATAGGTATTATCACTGCTTTAAACGTCTGGTAGAACTTCCCTGGGAAGCCATCTGGTCCTGGACTCTTATTTGTTGGGAGATTTTTGATAACTGATTCAATATGTTTGCTGATTATGGGTCTGTTCAAGCTTTCTATTGCCTCCTGATTGAGTTTTGGAAGCGTGTGGGTGTTCAGGAATTTGTCCATTTCTTCCAGGTTGTCCAGTTTGTTGCCATATAATTTTTCATAGTATTCCCTGATAATTGCTTGTATCTCTGAGGGATTGGTTGTCATAATTCCATTTTCATTCATGATTTTATTTATTTGGGTCCTCTCCCTTTTCTTGTTGAGAAGCTTGGCTATAGGTTTATCAATTTTGTTTATTTTTTCAAAAAACCAACTCTTGGTTTCGTTGATCTGCTCTACAGTTTTTTAGATTCTATATTGTTTATTTCTGCTCTGATCTTTATTATTTCTCTTCTTCTGCTGGTTTAGGCTGTCTTTGCTGCTCTGCTTCTAGTTCCTTTAGGTGTGCTGTTAGATTTTGTATTTGGGATTTTTCTTGTTTCTTGAGATAGGCCTGGATTGCAATGTATTTTCCTCTCAGGACTGCCTTCGCTGCATCCCAAAGCGTTTGGATTGTTGTATTTTCATTTTCGTTTGTTTCCATATATTTTTTAATGTCTTCTCTAATTGCCTGGTTGACCCACTCATTCTTTAGTAGGGTGTTCTTTAACTTCCATGCTTTTGGAGGTTTTCCAGACTTTTTCCTGTGGTTGATTTCCAGGTTCATAGCATTGTGGTCTGAAAGTATGCATGGTATCATTTCAATTCTTGTATACTTATGAAGGGCTGTTTTGTGACCCAGTATATGATCTATCTTGGAGAATGCTCCATGTGCACTCGAGAAGAAAGTATATTTTGTTGCTTTGGGATGCAGACTTCTAAATATATCTGTCAAGTCCATCTGATCCAATGTATCATTCAGGGCCCTTGTTTCTTTATTGACCATGTGTCTAGATGATCTATCCATTTCTGTAAGTGGAGTGTTAAAGTCCCCTGCAATTATCACATTCTTGTCAATAAGGTTGCTTATGTTTATGAGTAATTGTTTTATATATTTGGGGGCTCCTGTATTCGGCGCATAGACATTTATAATTGTTAGCTCTTCCTGATGGATAGACCCTGTAATGATTATATAATGCCCTTCTTCATCTCTTGTTACAGACTTTAATTTAAAGTCTAGTTTGTCTGATATAAGTATGGCTACTCCAGCTTTCTTTTGACTTCCAGTGGCATGATAAATAGTTCTCCATCCCCTCACTCTCAATCTGAAGGTGTCCTTAGGTCTAAAGTGAGTCTCTTGTAGACAGCAAATAGATGGGTCTTGTTTTTTTAATACTTTCTGATACCCTATGTCTTTTGGTTGGTGCATTTAGTCCATTTACATTCAGTGTTATTATAGAAAGATATGGGTTTAGAGTCATTGTGATGTCCGTAGGTTTCATGCTTGTAGCGATGTCTCTGGTACTTTGTCTCACAGGATTCCCCCTTAGGATCTCTTGTAGGGCTGGTTTAGTGGTGACGAATTCCTTCAGTTTTTGTTTGTTTGGGAAGACTTTTATCTCTCCTTCTATTCTAAATGACAGACTTGCTGGATAAAGGATTCTCGGCTGCATATTTTTTCTGTTCATCACATTGAAGATCTCCTGCCATGCCTTTCTGGCCTGCCAAGTTTCAGAAGAGAGATTGGTCACGAGTCTTATAGGTCTCCCTTCATATGTGAGGGCACGTTTATCCCTTGCTGCTTTCAGAATTTTCTCTTTATCCTTGTATTTTGCCAGTTTCACTATGATATGTCATGCAGAAGATCGATTCAAGTTACATCTGAAGGGAGTTCTCTGTGCCTCTTGGATTTCAATGCCTTTTTCTTTCCCCAGTCCAGGGAATTTCTCAGCTATTATTTCTTCAAGTACACCTTCAGCACCTTTCCCTCTCTCTTCCTCCTCTGGAATACCAATTAGGCGTAGATTATTTCTCTTTAGTGCATCACTTAGTTCTCTAATTTTCCCTTCATACTCCTGGATTTTTTTATCTCTCTTTTTTTCAGCTTCGTCTTTTCCCATAATTTTATCTTCTAGTTCACCTCTTCTCTCCTCTGCCTCTTCAATCCGAGCTGTGGTCATTTCCATTTTATTTTGCAGTTTGCTTATAGAATTTTTTAGCTCCTCCTGACTATTCCTTAGTCCCTTGATCTCTGTAGCAATAGATTCTCTGCTGTCCTGTATACTGTTTTCAAGCCCAGCAATTAATTTTATGACTATTATTCTAAATTCACTTTCTGTTATATGTTTAAATTTTTGATCAGTTCATTCGCTATTGTTATTTCTTGGAGATTCTTTTGAGGGGAATTCTTCCGTTTGGTCATTTTGGATAGTTCCTGGAGTGGTGCGGACCTGCAGGGGACTTCCCCCGTGTTGTCTTGAATAACTGGAGTTGGTGGGCGGGGCCGCAGTCAGACCTGATGTCTGCCCCCAGCCCACTGCTGGGGCCACAGTCAGACTGGTGTGAGCCTTCTCTTCCCCTCTCCCAGGGGCGGGATTCACTGTGGGGTGGGGTGGCATGGCCCCTCTGGGCTTCTTGCACACTGCCAGGCTTGTGGTGCTGAGGATCTGGCATAGGCAAGGTGCATGGGGGGACGGGAGCGGCAGGCTTAGCTTGCTTCTCCTTAGGTGATCCATTTCAGGAGGGGCCCTGTGGCGGCGGGAGGGAGTCAGACCCGCTGGAGGGATGGATCCGTAGAAGCACAGCGTTCGTGTTTGCGCAGTGCAAGCAAGTTCCCTATAGCCAGGATTTTTAAGAGTGTTTTTTTTTTCAAGTTGCAAAATATTTCCAACTATACGATTTCAAGTTGAACTAATCAAATACTGTCTTTT
This sequence comes from Felis catus, assembly GCF_018350175.1. Lineage (NCBI taxonomy): Eukaryota > Metazoa > Chordata > Mammalia > Carnivora > Felidae > Felis > Felis catus. Next base: position 85,499,757 of record NC_058374.1, read on the forward strand.
AGAGATGAAAATAGGGTCAGTTTGATTTAACTCAATGGGAATAGGATTAATGAGACTGTGTTTTGAATCAGTGTTCCATTTATTAACCTGATCAAATCAATAATTGGAGAATGGATATGCAGTTTTAGGAAGTCTCTAAAAAGGGTAAAAGGGTGAGCAAACTTCACTCTGATATTGTTGCAAAACTCACTTTTGTCCATTATACATAGTCTGGGGAGGCAGGTCTTGATTGGTTATCATGAAGCAATTCATGAGGATGTGGATGCCTAATGGTGGTGATAAGGGAAAGTGGAATATAAAGGTCTTCCTGCCTTTATGTGTACTGATTTCCTCATAAGAAGATCCACTGACTCCCTATCTGCTAAATTCTTACTTCCTATGAGATGCTACCCGGGTAATTGGTTCAGAAATCTCCAATCTATAACTCTTTGGAGGTTTCTGTGATCACTACTCTGGGTCAGGGGGCTAGGGTCTAGGTTATTGTGGAGACCACTGGCAGTGTCTTCATCCGTAGTTCTCTTCTTTTTACCCTTTTTCTTGCAGCCTACAGAGTTACCTTTTATTTTTAAAACTACTCTGGAGTTGAAAAAAAATTAGATCAGGCAGTCTTCCAAAACATTGCATTTTCTATCACAGCATGAATTTAATGCCTGTTTTTGATATGACAACTACTTCTTAGATCAGTGGATGCTTTACAGTTAGCTGTCCATATGGAAGAGGTCCTCCGGATCAAAGAAAGTACAGTGCCATTTTTCAAAAATACTTATTCTATTTTTGGGTTGTACATGTTGATCTGATAAGCATTTATTTATACTAACTTTGAAGAGCTGAGTTAATTAATAAGATAATTACCAAACTTAGTGCTAAATAAGATTCTGGATGATCATTTTACACCCTCTCCTGAGACCACATTTAACCTCTATAAGGCAGGCAATTATACTTTCAACTTCTAATTTTACAGCCTCTGTTTAGGATCCAGCACAGGCATTTTTTATGCATTGAAACTATATGACCATCTCAAAGTTGACTGGAGTGGGAAGGGTAGAACTTAGAGCTCTTGGTTCCTCTCCTTTGGTAATGACATCCTGTCAAATTTGATCCTGTTTTGTTACAAATATTTTATCCCAATGTGTCCTCCAAACTCTTCATGTTTTCTTGGTTTTGAAGGGAAAAAAAACACAATTGAGGCACCTGATGGCTCAGTTGGTTGATTGTCCCACTCTTGATTTCAGCACAGATCATGATGCCAGGATCATGGGATCCAAGCCCTGCATTGGGCTGCTCACTGGCATGGAGCCTGCTTAACACTCTTTCTGTCTCTCTGTCTCTCTGTCTCTCTCTCTCTCTCTCTCCCTCCCTCTGCCCCTTCCCCTGCTCTCTCTCTCTCTCTCTCTAAAATAAAAAAAGAAAAAGAAAAAAATCTAACATCAGTAGCAATAGTTACTCATGAAACTCAAAATTTTTTGAGCACTTATGTTGTAGCTATAATGCTAGTTGCTAAGAATATTTGTTGAGAAGGATAGACCCAGACTCTAAGTACATAAAACTTAAAGCCTAAAAAACAGTTTTAGAAAGTAAATTCTGGTGCAAGAAATTTAAATAATATGCCAAATATAAGAGCATTTTGGATTATTTGCAGTTTTAGAATATATTAATCACTCTACTCATCTCTGAGCATAGATAATAAAAGATTCTTGTTTACCAAACAGCAAACAAACACACAAACCATGATATGTTAGTCAGAGTTCTCCAAAAAAAAACAGCACCAATAGGATATGTTTATGATGAGACTTATTATGGAAATTGGCTTATGCAATTTATGGAGGTTCCCACAAGCTGTAGAACCGGGAATAATTTACTCTGAGTGGAAAGGCCTAAGGACCAGAGGTGGGGGTGGGGGAGACTTGAACATGTAATTCCCAGTCTGAGACGTAAGGCCTGAGAATGGGGTTGCTGGTGTAAGTCTCAGCGGGTGAAGGCTTGAGAACCAGGATCTCCAATGTCTGAGGTCAGAAGATGATTCACCATTCCTCTGCCTTTTTGTCCTATTTGGGCCCTCATTGGAGCGGATGTTGCCTGCCCACACTGGTGAGGGGCGGATCTTCTTTATTCAGTCTGTGGGCGGATCTTCTTTATTCAGTCTCCTGATTCACATGCTAATCTTTTCCAGAAACACTCTCACAGACATACCCAGAAATAATGTTTCACCAGCTCTCTGGGTGTCCCTTGCCCTAGTCAAAATGGCACGTAAAATTAACCATCACATGATACATAAAATGTATTAAGTGGCAATGTAATGCCATAGCAGGTGTAATTGACAAAAGTCATAGTATCAGTCTTGGTAATGAAGAATCATTAATTCCTGAAGCCAAAGTCCTCTGTGGCAAAACAGGGTTGTGGGGCAGTCTGTTAAGGCCTTGACTCTGGAGTCAGACTGCTTGACATTGAATTCTAGCTTTACCACTATACTAATTGTGCAAAAGGTGTGTGATGTCATCTTTGTCCCTTGTTTCAGTTTCCTTACTTCTGTAGTGAGGATAATGATAGAATCTATTTCATGGATTGCTGCAAGGATTAAATGAGGTAATGTAAGTAAAATGCGTAGCAAAGTAAACATTTGTGTTTTAGTCATTAGCCATTATAAATACTATTATTCATTTAACCGTTGTTCACTCAATAGAAATTGTCTAGCCAGGTTGTAAGATGTCAAAGATAAGTAAGACCCAGAACCCTGTGTCAGTGAGCTTACTTTCCAGTGAAGACATTCAGTATAAAATCAGCTATAATTCACATTAAATGGATAATAGGGATGTGCCAATCATGCTGTGGAGAAGAAGGAATAATATACATGTGGCAGGACAGATAAAAATGTGAGCACTAAAGTTAACTCTGTTTATCTGAAACAAGATAGCTTTTTGGTTCTCTTGAAATAGAAGAATATGACGTTTCAGGGAACTTCAACTTGGGTTTTACATCAGACTGAATGAAATGATGCTGTAAAACCAAGTTTATTGGTATGTAATGGATTAAGAATGGGAGTGGGAGACTTAAAATTTAGCAACACTGTCTCCTCTAGGGACAAGGCTAAAGCATTATGGAGAATACTATGAGACCATGTTTAGTGAAGAGTATGTTTTCCAAATAGGTAAAGAATTATTCACCTGAAAATCATAGGCAAGAAATGATTTCAGGAATAGCACTGATGAGAGTGATTTTCCCTCAATGCCAGCATTATCTCAAGTAACTGACAAGTCCAAACACATGTATGCAATAGAAATGGAAAATCACCGATTTTTTTTATACTGAGGTCTTTAGCAGGCAATGAACAGTGTTTAATGCCATATGGAACTAATTTAATATGAATTTTGCAATACTTGAACAAGCATCATCACCAAATCTGCTAAATGGAGTTACTGATTTTGTTTCTTTCTAGCATGATGATTTAGTTGTGCAATGGTACTGTCACCAGATGAGATTAATCACAATAATGATGCGTCTTTTTGCTAAGGACATTATCATAAATCATTTGAATACAGCCCAAGAGAAAAGGTTTCTAGTTAAACTTTCCAAATGTTATAAAATGGTTATAAAGCATGAGCTGTTGGAAATAGGCATTATTTTTATTTCACTTTGGGAGCATATGGCAAAATGATTATTCATTGATGCTGAAGTGATTTAGCAAACACACATACACATGAGGATCTTAAGAGATATTGAAAGTAATGGTATCCTACATTACCGATTTCATGCTGTTCCAGTTGCATTTATATGACCTTGGGTAACTCATTTAAAAACTGGGCCTCGGTTTCCTTATGTGTAAAACAGAAATAATACCCATTTCATAGGATTTTTATGAGGTAACGGGTCTTACAAATGCTCTGTGACCTATAAGTAATGCTTCCGTTTTCTCCTCCCCTTCTTCTCCTTTTTCTTCCTCTTACTCATTCTTTCCTTTCCCTATTATTATTTAGGGATAGTATTATTTAGGGATGATAATTTTACCAGAGCAGATATATATAACATTATATATAATGTTGTAGATCTACTTCAGCATCAAAGAGCTAAAACTGCACTCAAGGAAATTATTATTGTGTTAAAGTTTTAGGGTGCAGTTTATTCTATTTTCATGTCATAAGATTGTTTATCCTAAAAATCTACATACCGATCCTTACAGTATAGTCTCAAGTTGACCATATAATCTCTTAGTTGGAGCTTAGCACATGAATTTTTTTTTTAATTTTTTTTTCAACATTTATTTATTTTTGGGACAGAGAGAGACAGAGCATGAACGGGGGAGGGGCAGAGAGAGAGGGAGACACAGAATCGGAAACAGGCTCCAGGCTCTGAGCCATCAGCCCAGATCCCGACGCGGGGCTCGAACTCCCGGACCGCGAGATCGTGACCTGGCTGAAGTCGGACGCTTAACCGACTGCGCCACCCAGCCGCCCCTTCACATGAGTTTTAATTTCCTTATCTTTTAATAATAATCAATTTGAAACTATTGTGCATACAATGTGTCTTAAAATATTCAACTGGCACCTAATTGTAATCACACGATACATAACACCTACTTTCTTCACAGCGGTATTGTGGAAATTAACTTTAAAAAAAAAAATCACAAAACTCATTTCAAATTCTAAACGCTATTGAAATACTACATCATGAAAAAGCATTGAAAATAATTTTTTTTCAAAATTTCAATTCCAAAATAGTTTAGTGTTCAAGTTTGGATGTTTTTGTTTCTCCCAGTGCTTTTCGTTGAGTATTAATTACTAATGACAGGTATAATGCTTACTGTAGCGCACATAGTGACTCTGGGAACATTGAGGGGAGGATGAACTTGACCTGAAAAAGCAAAGGGTTCAATTTTTCAATATTCCTCTAAAAACAACATTTTAGGGGCACCTTGGTGGCTCAGTTGGTTAAGCCTCCGACTCCTGGTTTGACTCAGGTCATGATCTCATGGTTTTGTGAGTTCAAGCCTCACGTTGGACTCTGTGCTGACAGCATGGAGCCTGCTTGGGATTCTGTCTTTCTCTCCCTCTCTCTCTGCCCCTTCCCCATTCGTGCTGTCTCTGTCTCTCTCAAATAATAAATGAATAAACTTTTAAAAACCAATATTTTAAAGTTCTTTTAATCATACACACCCTCCATCTCATGCCTCTTAATTGAAATAGAAAGAATGAAGGTGATTTCAAGTACTCTCAGAAACATTCTAAATATCCAGTGGTTGCAATTTTAGAAGATAAGACCTATGAATTGATTGAGACTGAGTGGTTGATCACACTACAAAATGCCAGAACTGAAAGAGTATGGTTTTCTGAGGCTCATTGCCTGTATAGTTAAATAGTGAAGGATAGGCTTAAATGGGAGAAGTTGGGGTTCCTTCAATGGGATAAAACCTCTTGAGGGGGACTGGATTTGATTATCTATGAGGAAAGGAGAGGGATGCCTGGGTGGCTCAGTTGGTTAAGTGTCCGACTTCTGCTCAGGTCATTATCTCACAGTTGGTGGGTTTGAGCCCCACATTGGGCTCCGTGCTGACAGCTCAGAGCCTGGAGCTTGCTTTGAATTCTGTGTCTCCCTCACTCTCTGCCCCTCCCCTCCCCTCTATCTACATCTTTCAAAAATAAATAAAAATGTTAAAAATATAATTATAAAAAATAATAAAAAGGAAAAGGGGAACACCACTGTGTGCTTTTTCCAGTTGATTATTTTTTTTCTTTTTTTCTTCTTTTTTTTTTTTTTTTTTGGAGGGGGGTGGAGAGTGCATGTAAGCAGCAAAGAGGGTCAGAGGGAGAAAGAGAGAGAATCTAAAGCAGGCTCCACACTCAGCATGGAGCTGGAGGCAGGGCTCAATCCCACGACCCTGGGATCATGACTTGAGTTGAAATCAAGAGTTGGGGACTCAACTGACTAGCCACTCAGTGTCTTTCCAGTTGATTATTATTTCTAAGCCTAACTTTTCTCATCTATAAATCTGGTAATCATAATAGTATCTACCAACCTCATACAGTTACTGTAAAGAATATGGAAGCTGAAATACTTAAAGACTGTGGCACAAAAGCGAGGAGAAGCAAAACGGAACAAAAATAAATGGCTTCATGTGGTTTTCAGAATAAGCTTCTTAGCCCCATCACCACTGTCTTCCCTTCCGTCCTCATCTGTTTCTTCTCTCTTCTCCCCTGTGCTCTTGCTATCTTAGACTTAGGACCATTTTATTTTTTTCTCTCTCACTGTCTCTGACTCTGAACCTTAGATTTTTCTTTCTGAATTCCTATCCACCCATTCTTTCCCTAGCAGTCTCTTTCTTTAAGTTCTCATCTCTCCATTTTTGCTATTCAAAGTTTTTTTTTAAGAAAGTAAAATTCTTTATGATCCTTTTTTTTTTTCTGTGACTTGGAATCTGCTGGTCACTGGAGAGGTTGACCTTAGAGTATGAGTGTTGTTAGAAGCAGGATCTTCCAGAGAAATGCCCTCAGTGTTGTAAGGGATGCCTTCACTGTTGTGGATAAAGGGATCACAGTGGAGCCCCAGGGCTGCCCCGAGAGAAAAAGCAATGATTTTGTAGGTTCCTACCATGCGGGACACTGTGCATTCAAATGTCTTTAGCCTGACCGCATAGAGTGCTGGTTAGTTTAATGCCAGCTATGTTCATTACCGCACTACTCATTATACTTGGTGAGGAGCCAAAATACAAATGAATTTGTGTCTTTCTCATTTGAGAGTCACAAAGCTGAATTGAAAGATTTTCACAGGCTGGGATCCAGTTATTTGATTGTGTCCCACTCTTTTTTCTCATCACGGTTTCTTTTTTTTTAATTTTTAACCAAATAAGTTTAAGTCTTACAATTTATTCTTATTAAATGGCTAGAATTTGTTCCATATGTTCTCTGTGCCAGGTAACAAGTACCTTAACAAGTACTTAAAAGATACCATCATATGTGATCTTTCTACAGTGCTAAAAGGTAGTCTTTTTATTTTACATATAAGGAAACTGGGGCTCAGAGAATTTGTGTCATTTTCTCCAGTTTATACAAGAGATGGTAGCAGAGTAGGGATTTAAACCCAAGTAGTCTGCTTCCAGAGCTCAGATTCTTAATCATTATAGATTGATAGAGGGAATGAGATCTGTGTGGCTACAGCTACTTGGTTCCCTACAGGAAATACAGAGTTGGATCTTCAACAGGATTTCTAGTTAGCTGGAAAATGTAGAGATATTGATATAAAATACTGAGTAGATCTATGTTGTGAGCCAGAAAATGCACATATATTTGCACATATATCTTTTCATTTGTACAAAAATCTGATTTAACTAGATTCTCCCTTTTAATCTTAGTTTTCTTGTCTAAATTGTTCCCAGCATATGTACTTAGTTTCTTGTCAAGGTGTGTATACAAATAGCACTTAAATAGCAATCCATTGATGAGAAATACCATTATATTCTGAGCTGTGTTAATTTTTAATGAGCCAAATGCAAGCAAGTTCCTAGACATTGCTGAGTCATCTCAAATCCTGAGGTTCACCTTCAAGGATGGCATGGTCTTACCAGGCAGTGAAACCAGTTCTCTGCAGAATGACCACCTTTGAGGACCAGTGTAAGCCATGACTAATAAAATCATCACAGCAAAAAGGAAGCATTACTTTAAGAGAGGAAAGGCCTCTTGTGTGTTTGGGGGGTTGATTGTAAGTGTTCTGTTTTATTTTCAAGCACAGAGTAGCACATTTTTATTCACATGTTATCTGAGTAGAGAATAGACTGTAAAATCAAAAAGACCTTTGGTCACATAAAAGATATTCTTGGAGGGAAGCAGAGAATGAAAATCAGTCACAACATCTCTAAATTATAGACAAGAGTCAAGTACCTATATACTTTGTAAGTCATTTTTGTCTGTTTTGTTGTCTGTCTGACCCTCCTGAGGAAATTGGTAGCATTAACAATTTGAAGTTGCTGTTTTATCTATCTTCCATATATGAAAGCAATCTATTTGAATAGTAAAAATATTGGAAAATGGGGCTCCATTTTCTAATAGACTTAGATCTACAGAAGTTAAATCACCCAAGAAATCCTTTGGATGCTGTGAGGACTTTGTTATTTCTTTGGTAAAACTGAATTATCACCATAGGAATTTTAAAAAGAATTAACTGAGAAAACTAATAATAGTTCACATTTTAGAAAAGCAAACATTAGATTTCTCTTTTACATATGCCTTCATGTATATATCTCACCTCACTGTAAAACCTTCTAAAATTTTGTAATAAATAATCTATGGTTAATTAATATGGCAGAAACAAGTGGAAAATGTACAATATAGTGAAGTTTTATATAAAAATGTGATGTTTTAAAACTACAGATTTATAAACCCAAAGCAAGGTGGATTGGGGATCAAAGCGGGAGAAATTTTAACTCACTGTGCCATGAAAAAATTGTATTATTTTGGGGTATGTCATGGCTACCGAGTGTCTCAATGTTTCTCTCTTCCCCTTCTTTCCTTCCCCCTCTCTCTCTCTCTCTCCCCTCCCCCCTTAGTCTCTCTCAATGAGGACATTTATAGATCATAAATGTATGAAAGAATTCATTATGAGAAGCAGAAAGAGAGGGACAGATTTTTAAAAGTGTGGCTTCCTGGTTCTTAGACTTAACTCTTCATTATTCAACTAGCTGTGCTTGCAAAATTGAATGAGGAAATAATTTTACCTGAAACTAATTAATTGCATGCCCTTTAATTTGAATGTTCAAATTATCTAATTCAACAATTGTAATATACATGTAAAAAGGGAGCTTTAGAAAAGACGTCTTTAAAAATCTACTTCACAGTCTTTTCTCTGTTCGTTTCTGATCTGTGCATGAAGAGAAAATGCTATTAATTGAGCCATTTTTGTGACACAAAATAGCTTCCTTTATGCTTACAATGACAAAGAGAAGATTAACATTGCGTTTGTAAAAGCTACAAGGCTTTTAGAAAATTATTCATTATATAAAGAAGAGTCATTAGTTTTATTTTGTTTATGACAAGTAAAATATTCTGTGGTTGGTATTAAATATAATCTACTTGGATCCTTAGAGTTAGTACTTAAAATATTTGTATCTCTGTTTATTCCTTATTATATTATCTGATTTGAAATACTACATACGAGAATCCTAAGGCACATTGTAATGTTATAACCCTTCAAACATCAAACTGGATGCATTTTTATCTTGAATATGTGAAATGTCTTCCTCCTTACCTAAAAGTAACTGGTGTGCCTTGGCTTAGCCATGAAACAACAAATTTAACGGCCAATAGATGGCACTGAAACTATTCAAAAAATACTCTCTACCTTTTCCATTCCACTGAATATGATTATCTCTGAGAGCAAATGACAATTTATATAGTTAAATTAAAAAGAAAGGCATATCCAGAATGTCCATGCTGAAAAATCTGAAATATTTAGTGGTTGCATTCCTGTTGAAAATTTTAGCACCCGAATTTTAGCCTTCTTTCTCTGTGTTGTTCAAAGACATTTCACCACCACCTACTAGGATTTCTGAGGAGGTCTGTAAGCTCACTTGGTATGTGTGATGTCTGTAGAGATTTCATTTTTGGTACTCTTTCCCTGCTTATGTGATCCTGGTGGGGCGAGGATTACTGAGAAATGTAATTAAGTCTTTTCATTACCAGTCCTCACCTGGATTTTTCTAAAGCCAACTTCACAAGTAACCTTTTTATTCTCTGTAGTAAACAACCCCTAATATGTCCAATGAATCACACAGAGTAAAATAGAAAATGCATGTTAGCACTTCAACACATACTGCAGCAAACAGTAATCCATTTATAGGATGGGACTAATTTCCCTCTAAAATTGGCTAACAATGGGCTTGATTATGTAGACTTGGTACAGAAAGATCCCATGTGGAGTTCAAATGGAATGCCACGCACATAGGAAGCAAAATAGTACTATATCTGTTTCAAGTAAGATCTGGTGTCTGTGCCCTAATCTTTGCCTTTGTTTCTTTCTTTCTTTCTTTCTTTCTTTCTTTCTTTCTTTCTTTCTTTCTTTCTTTCTTTCTTTCTTTCTTTCTTTCTGCAGTTACATTGAGCATCTCACAAAGCTAGGTGATATTTTCAGAAAAATATTATCAGCATGATGTGTCATCCAACATCATAGCTATTCCATCTTCAGATTATACCCCACCACTTTTTCAAATCCCTGTCTTAAAACAATTGAAGAAGGCATTGCTTTCATCTAGAATAGTGTAAATCAGGGTTTTATGAAAAGTCAGCACCAAGTTAAACTTACACATAGCTAGAGAAGGACCACATTTCAACCTACTCTCTTATGCATAAAATAATAAAGCATATAAGTTGTGAATGTGTTGATATTTTCTTAATATTATTTATTTTATATGAGACATTGCCATGACATAAATGCATGCATATATTTATGATTGTATGCACATTTCATGATGACGGCTCTTATGTACATATGAAATAAGGCAGTGTATCTGGAGGGTCTAACATCGTGCCTGGTTATTTTTTTGAGTACCTACTAAAATAGGTTGCAAGATGAGTAGCCAAAATAATGTGTTGCCTGTTCAAATACTAAATATGTATTTTTGCCAATAATGTTCATACAACTCTGCACCTCACTTTACTGAAACCATTCTTCCTTAATATCTGGCTTTAAGAAATTCTCTACATATTAATTCTCATAGGAATAATCAATGCCCTAGAAATCATTATATAATGTGATCATTTCCCCTAACTTCCTATAACTACACTAGCCCTATGTATTATACAAGGAGTAAGACAAGCTCTGAATTCTTCCCAACAATATTAGATGTATTTTCATGAGCTCTGTGTTACCTGCAAATGAATTAAGGCAATTCCTTAATGTGCCTAAGAATGTTTGAAGTTCATATATAAAGAGAATTGGGAAACACATTAAAGAAGTGGCCACAAGTAATACCTGGAAACTTTTGGAATTCTATAAGGAGAAATTCCTATGGAGTACTTCATTGTGTCCAGCAGATACTCTTAATACAACAGTGTGACCTTGATGCCTGGGAGTCTAGAATGACAACATTCAACTTAATGTCTGCATTTTAGTTTCAATGACATTTCCTTCCTTCTAAAATGGATAGGTTCTCCTTTCCAGCAAAGAAACAAATAGGCCACAACTACTCTTAGGTAAAAATTAGTTTAAAAATTTAAGCAAATTAGTTAAAATAATTAGAGCAAAGAGTGTGGGATTGTATTAAAGTTTAACAGTGAATATTCAGCTATTATGCTACAAGGTTGTCAAATAAGTGTTTGATACAAAAGATTGAAAGAATTAATAGGTGCACTATATAATCCAAACAAGTTTCAACTGTACCAAAATTAGTAACAAGAAGTAACCCAAACTAAGAGAAAACATAAAATTTGATCTGGACTATTTAATTCAGTTTACAACAACAAAAGAAATGTCGAAATAAAGCTATAAGTTGTCTTCATATCCCCAGAGGGGAAAAAAAAAACATGTATATCAGAGATGTTTCCTGTCTGTGTTTTTAGAGACTCAGACTTGTGGCTAATGAGCTCCAAGTTTAGTCAGGTAACCAACAAATTATAGGTGGTGACCTAAGGTAAGTTACCTAACTTCACAAGCCCTCAGCCATCGTATCAGCATAATAACTTTACCTACTTTACAGGGGTGTTTGGAGAATTATATATTTTTTAAATTTTTTTAATGTTTATTTTTGAGAGAGACAGAGAGAGCGTGAGCAGGGGAGGGGCAGAGAGAGAGGGGGACACGGAATCTGAAGCAGGCTCCAGGCTCTGAGCTGTCAGCACAGAGCCCCACGCGGGGCTCGAACCTACAAACCATGAGATCAGGACCTGAGCTGAAGTCAGAGGCTAAACTGGCTGAGCCACCCAGGTGCCCCTGGAGAATTATATTTAAAAACACACATACTGAATGTAAAATGGTACCACTGCTCTTGCTTGCCAGTATCTCAGTAGGTTAAACATAGTTAGACATGTGACTCAACAATTCGACTGCATTCACTCAAAATAATTGAAAACTTGCATATGAGTGTTCATAGCAGCATTATTCACAGTAGTCAAAAGAATGGAAACTAACCCAAATGTCCATCAACTGATATAGGGGTAAACAAAATGTGGTACATACATACAATGGAATATTATTCAGGCACAAAAAAGGAACAAAGTATTGATAACCTGCTATAACATAGATGAACCTTGTAAACTTGCTAAGTGAAAGAAGCCAGACACAAAAGGCCAAAAATTATATGATCTCATATACAGGAAATATCCATAATAGGCAAATACATAGCAACCGAAAACAGATTAGTGGTTGGCAGGGGCTGAGGGCAGGAGGAACTAGGGAGCAACTGCTAATGGGTACTGGGTTTCCATGTGTGATCGTGAAAAAGTTCTGGAATTATTTAATGGTGATAGTTGCAAAAACATTGTGAATGTTCTTCATGCCAGTGAACTGTACATTTTAGAATGGTTAAAATGGTAAATTTTATGTGTATTTTGCTACAATCGTAAAGATATAAAAAAAAAATTAACAAGGAAGAATGTAGGTGCTAAAAGTTCTGAGCTCTCAACATTAACCAATGGATGTAGTTTTGAACTTGCCAGGATTCTTTATGATACGCTGCATATGCAAATATTAAGAATCACTCAGGGGCACCTGGGTGGCTCAGTTGGTTAAGCTTCCGACTTTGGCTCAGGTCATGATCTCGCGGTTTGTGAGTTCGAGTCCCGCATCGGGCTCTGAGCTGTCAGCACAGCCTGCTTCAGATTCTGTGTCTCCCTCTCTCTTTGTCCCTCCCCCGCTCATACTCTCTCTGTCTCTTTCAAAAACAAATAAACATTAATTTTTTTTAAAGAAGAACCACTCAAAGAAATACTGATAAAAGACTCTAGCTTAGGTAAACTGCAATGATGAAATAGCTTCAAATCTTATTAATACATAAGGGCTCTTGGGTGGCTCAGTCAGTTAAGTTGTTGGACTCTTGATTTCAGCTCAGGTCATGATCTAATGGTTCACAGGTTTGAACCCCACATCAGGCTCTGTGCTGACAGTGAAGATCCTGCTTGGGATTTTGTTTCCCTCTCTCTCTGCCACTTCCCTGCTTGCTCTCTCTCTCTCTCTCTCTCTCAAAATAAATAAAAATAAACTTAAAAAACCTTATTAATACATCAACTAAGTAGTCAACGCTGCATTGTACAGAGTTCAAGCTCTAGTCTGGTAGAGTTTTGGTAACTGCTAAAAGTATTGCTAAAAATAATAAGAAACACACTTTGGCAGAAGAGATATTTTATCCATTATGGTTGGTCACATAAAAAGTGGACTGTACGAATCATACTCAGGATCCAGTTATGTTTTGTTTACCTTAAACAATTACTGTTCCATAGTCTTTTAGAACTAAAGATACCTTAGAGATAATTTAACCCAACTATTTCAATTTTTAGATGAGAAAACCAAGATAAAGAATGGACAAATAGCCTGCTTAAGATTAGTAAAAGAGGATACGTGACATTTTGATGCTGCTAGCACCTTTTATTGTCAAAAATACTGTCAAATGACAGATAACTTTTTGCCTGTTCCTGATCCCCACCTACTCATTATTCAATCAGGCTTGCAGATAAAGATGCTGATTGAAGAGTTCTGTCATATGTACATTGCTTGTAAATATATTCCAATAGTTTTACACTTTGATGCCAAAGCACTCATGCCAAAATATTACATTTTGCACTTATAATTAGTAGTAGATTGAATAAGAAATAAGTCTGCCTATTCTCAAATGCCTTTCCCATATTCCAAAAACTGGTGTAAATATAGCCTTATAATTAGAGTATGCTGTTTGCCTTTCTGCCTGGTCCCTGTCCCTTGGAACCCCACCACTATGTCCTGTATTTAAATGGCACACAGTTAAAAAGACTAATCTTCTTCTCAGAGCTATCTCATTTGGAAGAATATTCTTGCTTTACATCATTCCTTAATGGAAAAACTTCTCAGCTAGCATCTCAAGGACATCCAACTCTGGTTTTCACTACCTTGAGGCTATTGATAGAAATGTCTAATAACTGATTATGATCTACTCTTTCATTGCTGTATATTAATAATTGGATGATTCAAAGAACTGTGGATTCTGTCCCTGTAATTACCTAAGGCAGTGAATTATTTCTGAATATAACAGGTCATGGAGTAGGGGTTTTCCTACACTCCCACCTCTGTTCCTCCTGCTGGCACTCTCCTTGGTGCCTGACATCTTGCCTTGAACATAGCTGTCCCACAGGGAAGGTTTGCACAATATACACTTGAACTCTGGATAAAGAATCTCCTCTGTAAGAATACAGCCTGTGATCATCTCTCTCATCTTAACGTCATCTCCCAATTTCCAGTGAGTATATAGTGCTGCACGGCCTTCTGAGTGTCTTGAAAGATATTCCTATGGGTACAACATTAATAGTAATATGTGACTAATATCCATTTCAACTACTGCCATATTCCTGGTGTTAGGATATCTGAAATCAAAAAAAATTCCTGCTCATCTTTACCTCCTGAGTAAATACTGTATGCCTAATTTGACCTGATGTTTTCACTGTTACCCAGTAGAGGCTAGGCTAAGCATACTTCAGGTATACATTGGTTGACAATTTGGGAATGATTACCAATTACTGCAGGAGACACAGTCAATATTGTCTCTTCTAAATCATTTTCCTTTTAAAGAAAATCTAAACATTCTGTAATAACAGATTAGAAAAATTTGATTATACCAGGTGATTAGTAGATACTTTCTTGGTTTAACTTTAATACCAAATTTATTGTTAAAGACAGAAAACAGATGAAGAAAGACAAAGAAAATACATATGCATATATCAATCAAATTTTCCCAATCTCTTTGACATATTTTGGCATATATACTTCTGGTTTTCATAAAAACAATCAACTGCAGAAACCATATTTCATAAAGTCTTACCTAGAATGGCTTCATAAAAGTAAATGCATACTGACTTCAAGCTTGAAGAAAATGTATCCCTGACTTACTGTTTTAGTCCATTGCGGCTGCTATAACAAAATACCACCTACTGCGTGGCTTACAAACCATAGAAATTTATTGCTGACAGTTCTGAAAGCTGGGAAGACCAAGATCAAGGCACTAGCATAGTCACCTTCTCAAGAGTACCCTCTTCCTGCTTCATAACTGTCACCTTCATTCTGTTTCCTCATAGGGTGGAAGGAGCTAGAGGTCTCTATGTAGCCACTTATTAAAGTAATTAATCCCATTCATGATGGCTCCACACTCATGGTTTAGGCATCTCGCAAAGGTCCCAACTACTAATATCATTGCATTGGATATTAGTATTTCAACATATGAAATAGGAGTTGGGGGACAGGCACAAGCATTCAGACCATAGCACTTACCAAAATTACATAGTGGAACTAGGACTAAAACCCAGGATTTAACTAACCAACACTCTTTATATGTATTTTTGTATTAAGTTAATTATAATACATTAAGGTAAGAATTACCTTTCCTGATTATTAAAATCTCAAGTGCCAATCTATATAAGTATATTGTGTTAGGTGTGTGTGTGTGTGTGTGTGTGTGTGTGTGTGTGTGTGTGTACACGCAGACATGCACATGTGTTTGGTATCTGTAATGAGAGTGAGGGAAGAGAGAGGTGTGTGAGCAGGTATGAATAAAACCACAGTTTCTGCCCTCAAAACTTTTTTTGTCTTAGAAACAGTTAAGAAAACTTATTTTCACTTCTGTATAAGTGGTTTTGATTAATATTTGTTTAAACACTGAAATAGAGAAACTGTCATTATATGAAAAATTCAGTTGCCTTCAGTGCAACTCAGCAGTTCTTTACCCATACCTAATTGACTTCCTACTTAATTTCCTCCCACAGTAAATGCAAATTTCCTCTAATCTTCTCAAATGGCCTGATCTACCTCTGTTTTTCTCCTCCCCTGGCAAACAACCCGAGTTGACTTTATTCAGAGTAAGGTCACCAGATAAGAGTTCTCCTAACTATCTTTCCCTTTTACCAACATTGTCTCTGAATTATCACCCATGAGTTTCTACAGTTCTCTGGCCTAAGGAAGGATGTCTTTTCTAAATGAAGCTTTTTCTGTTAATAACAGTCCTGTGCTGATTCTTCTACATTTGCCCCTCCCCATCCCTACATGATTTCTCTGCCTTTCTCTGTTCTGTTCTGAGTTGCAAAAGACCAGCCTTTTCAGACTGCGTCACTCAGCCACTCGTGCCCTGTGGGTTTCTGTGGTGCTTGGACAATGGCAAGTAGAAGGAAATCAGAGGGTGAGAGGAAGAAGATTCGAGATTTCCCCACTACTGGCTTTGGCCCATACCCTTTTCCTGCTTTACTGCAACAGGGGTTGCATATGGACTGTGGCCCAGAGGGTAACCCCTCTTAACTTGAGCTCTCACTTGGACTTGGCTAAAATGTTCATGTTCTCCCCTGTCCCCTCAGACCAAGGGGTCATAAGGCATCTGTGCTGTTACAGGTCCCTGGATGCCTCACCAATCCTTGTTTCTTTAATCTTGTTCACTCCCCTTGTAGATAGCCCATCTCTTTCAAGTGAACCCTTTTGGATATGCTATCTGTATGCACCCTGACTGACCTAGTCTTCTCTCATCCTCTC
The DNA here is from genome assembly GCF_018350175.1 of Felis catus. NCBI lineage: Eukaryota > Metazoa > Chordata > Mammalia > Carnivora > Felidae > Felis > Felis catus. Next base: position 85,516,428 of record NC_058374.1, read on the forward strand.
TAGGTCCAAGATGCGATTCTCTTCGTCTTTTTACCTTGCTCACAACTTTATATTTTTTACTTTCCTTGATTTGTAACTATGTTCAAATCTTATCAGTCTTGGGACACTTCCTCTCTCATCTTTCTTACTCTTTCAACCCTTTTTTCAAAGAGTTGTCTATAAACATTAAAATGTGGTATTTGCTTCCATAACTGTTTTAATACAGCTACATCTTATTTTTTATTAATATGTCACAGAGATAAGAAAACATGTGCCATTTACATGCCTAACTTAACGAATTGATGGAGGACAAACCCCTAGTCATCCCTGCTCAGATCAAGACGTTGGAACATAGCAGGTCCCCAGAAGCCTCCTACACAGGCCTTCCTAATCATACCCACCCCCTCTTCTTCCATTAACTATCCCGAATCTACTTTAGAGTTTTACTACCTAAGTACACATCAGTAAAAAGATATTAGTTTTGTCATTTTTGACTTTTATACAATGAAATCATACAGTACTTTTCTTAGCTATGTTGGCTTCTTTCTTTTAATATGTTTCTAATCCACTCATTTTTATACATCTTTAGTTTATCATTGCTCTTTAGTATTCTATCATATAGATATACCATAATTTGTTTATTTACTTTACCATTGGTGGACACTTGGGTTGTTTGTAGTTTTGAACTATACACCATGACCCTTCAAGTGCATGTATCCTAATAAGCATAAGGAAGCCTCTCTATGGGGTTTATGGCTAGGTATGGCATAGCCTGTGTCATATGTCTGTCTTTCAGATCTCCTAGGTATGGCCAATTGTTTTCTGAAGCGCTCTTCACGGTTTATGCTCTGACAAGCAAGTCGTGAAAATCTCTGTCCTTACCAACACTTAGCATTATTGCACTATTGGATTTTGCCTTCTAATCATTGATGAGTTATGTTTTATGATTGTAGGTTGCATTTATATCCCTGATTGCTAGTGAGATTGAATGTCTTTTGAAGTGTTTTTTTTTTAAATTTTTGCCCATTTTCCCATTTTGTCTTTTTATTGTTGCATTTTAAGAATTTTTAACATATTCTGAATATGAGATTTCATTGGTTATTGTATTGTAAATATTTCCTATCTGTAGAATAATTTTTTACTCTTCAAAATCTATTTTTTGATGAACATAAGTTCTTAATGTAGTCCACTTACCAATCTTTCTATTTTTCCCTAATTCTTTTGCATGTTGCTTAATAAACCACTTGATATTCCCAAAGTCCTAAAGATTGTATTGAGAGACTACTATATAATATTATAGAATTTTATTTGGTGTTTTTCACATTTAGGTCCATAATTCACCTGGAATTGAGTGTGTATGTGTGTGTGTGTGTGTGTGTGTGTGTGTGTGTGTGTGCGCGCGCATTAGGTGAGGTAGGGGTTCATTTAATTTTGTGTTTTACTTATCAATATAAAGTTTTTGCAACAATATTTTTTGAAAAGACTATTTCCCTCAGTGTTTCATAGAACTTCCATTGCTAAAAATCAAATTTTAGTATTTGTAGGTCCATTTCTGAGCTTCTGATCTATTCCATTCCTATGTTTATCTGTCTATTCACTAATACTACTTGTTTTTAATTTTTGTCTTTTTTTTTCTTATTTTTTTAAATTAAATTTTTTTTTTACTGTTTATTTTTGAGAGAGAGAGAGACAGAGTATAAGTGGGGGAGGGGCAAAGAGAGAGGAGGATACAGAATCCAAAGCAGGCTCCAGGCTTTGAGCTGTCATCACAGAGCCCAAAAGGGGGCTAGAACTCAGGAACCCAGAGATCATGACCCGAGCCAAAGTTGGATGCTTACCCGCTTAACCGACTGAGCCACCCAGGTGCCCCTCTTGTTTTTGTTTTGTTTTGATTTGTTTAATGCTTCAAGTTTTTGTTTAAATTCTAGTTAGTTAACATAGAGTATAATATTACTTTCACGAGTAGAATTTAGTGATTTGTCACTTACATATAACACCCAGCGCTCATCAAAACAAGTGCCCTCCTTAATGCCTATCACCCATTTAGCCCATGCTCCCAACCACCTCCCCTCCAGCAACCCTCATAATTATGGTATTTTCATAATTTTTCTTGATATTTGTAGAGCAAACATTATAACCTTGATCTTTTTCTTAAAGATATCTTAGATATTTTTTACCCTTTGTATTTTACAGAAATTTAATATTTGCTTTCCTGTTCCTCAAAAAAATAAAGTAACTATTAGGTATTTTGATTATAATTGCAGTAAATCTATATGTCAATTTGGAAAAAGTTATACAATTCCAATATTAAATTATCTGAGCTACGAATATAAAAATATGAAACACTTTGTGAATTTGTTCATTAGCCTTGCAAAGGATATACTCATCTCCAGACTGTTCTCTTGTGGACTTAATTATGAAACGGGAGTGAGTTAGAGATGGTAGGGGTGCCTGGGTGGCTCAGTTGGTTAAGCATCTGACTTTAACACAGGTCATGATCTCACAGTTCATGGGTTCAAGCCCCACATCAGGCTCTGTGCTGACAACTCAGAGTCTGAAGCCTGCTTCAGATTCCCTGTCTCTCTCTCTCTCTCTCTCTGCCCCCCCCGCCCCCCACTCATGCTCTGTCTCTCTCTCTCTCTCAAAAAATAAACATTAAAGTGGTGCCTGGGTGGCTCAGTCGGTTGAGCGTCCAACTTTGGCTGAGGTCATGATCTCATGGTCGGTAAGGTCGAGCCCTGCGTGGGACTCTGCAGCTCAGAGCCTAGAGTCTGCTTCAGATTCTGTGTCTCCTTCTCTCTCTGCCCCTCCCCCACTCGGACTCTGCCTCTCTTTCTCTCTCAAAGATAAATAAAAATTTAATAAAATAATAAGCATTAAAAATAAATAAAAATTGGGGATCCTGGGTGGCTCTGTTGGTTAAGCATCTGAATTGGCTCAGGTCATGATCTCACAGTTCGTGAGTTCAAGCCCCACGTTGGGCTCTGTGCTGACAGCTCAGAGCCTGGAGCCTGCTTCGGATTCTGTGTCTCCCTCTCTCTCTCTGCCCCTCCCCCACTCGTTTTCTCTCTCTCTCTCTCTCTCTCTCTCTCTCTCTCTCTCTCTCTCTCTTTCTCTCTCTCTTTCAAAAATAAATGAAATATTAAGAAAAAATTAAAAATAAATAAATAAATAAATAAAAATTAAATAAAAGAATTAGAGATGGCAGTCAAAAAGTGAAACACTTGAATTTGAATCTTTGAAGGTGATTGGTGATGAAAACCTCAGGTGTATAACCGGAGAAGTGGGTTGCTGAAGGACAACGGAAGAAATAATCATTAGAGATGAGAGGTCTATGCAGTTGAGAGTACATGATCCATACTCCAGGAATCATTTTTGAGTTGTAATAAGGATGATAGAAGTACCTACCACTAAGTATCATTGTAAAGTTTAAAGGAAAAATCCATAGAAAACACTAAAAATAGTGTAAGTACCCACTACATATCAGCTACCATTTTTTTTTCAATTTTATTATATTCCTCTTCTGTAACTAAGGTGGATTTGTTTCTCAGAAAGCTTCCTGAGTTTGTATGTACTCTTCGCCTTTAGGTTTTTTCCTTTGACCCTGAGCTGGATAGCTATTTGAAAAGGGGCAAATGAGATACATGTATATGAACTATATATTTTAAAATATGTATTTAGGCAATAAAATTAGGGATAGTTTAGGTGTAGCTTCTGAAGTTATGTGTTAAGCAAGTATACGTTTTATGTATGGTCTACTTCAGTTAACCATAAATAAGCATTCAAAAAGCATTAAACTAAAAACTGTAAAATATGGCGTAGTGAATCATTTAATTTTCAATGTATTGCAAAATACTTCTTTAGATGTAGTGTTCTAAAATAAGCATAATCTGTGCCAACAGGATACTACTAGTTTACTCTCCAAGTGAGTTCTTTTCAAAGTTATTTTAAAAAAAGACAAAAATCGAAACTTCCAACTCTTCTGAATACCTCAATAAAAAGACTAATAGTAAACAGCTGATGTGATTTCACTTCACAGTAACTCCGCTCTAAACATTCTGATCCCAGGTAAGATTAATGGATAATTCATGCAGTGCACTTGTTATAATGATGATCTAAGAGACAGACATGCTGATTAAATGTGTACCACCATAGCAGCCTACAGCTGCCTTCTAAGCATCCATTTATAGTGTAAATTTAGTGAAGCTTCAGAAAAGCCCCTAAGAATTACATAGAAAGATGGACATTCTAAGTTACAGCAGTGAAAATAAGAGAAAAATCAGAGGAGGCACGGATATAAAAATATTATCCATAATCTATTGAGAAGAAATACAAGTAGGAAGTTAGATGGGGTCCACCAATTTGAAATCCTTTCGACTGTGCAAATAGCAAAATCTTAGAGTCACGTGTCTCAAACTACCTAGTGAAACCTCCCAGTCATTCCTGCGATCACCGGGGGAAAAAATAACCACTGTGAAAATTGTTAAATCTGGAACCAATTTGTGAAAATTAATGCAAAGATATTAGGATTAAATTCTCTAAGAGGATGCAGGCATGATAATTTTGGTAGTAATAATTTACCGGTGTGCATGCATATTAGCCTAAATTTTCTTTCCCAATCACTTTCAGGAGACTACCTCTGAATCAAATAGCAGCCCTGTCTGAGGCATATGCTAGGACCTTTCCCCGGCGATGGCAAGGAAGGGACTCTGTAAATGTCCTTCTCACCCACACGTATGTTAATATCAGATTGCCAGCTACATTACCCTCAATTCACCATCAAGGGCATGTTTGAGCCTTATTTATATATGTAATTGCTTTCTTTGTTACTTATTTCTTAAAGCCTTCAGGTGGGTGAGTAGCATGGGACTAAGCACCTGACCCTTGTCTGAGTTATCCAGACTTTCTCAGTCCCTTCTGACATTGTTTCTAATTTATTCATTCACTCACCAAATCTTTATTAGGCACCACCAATGTGGTAGGCACTCTGCTGGATGTTATATAGGCTGGTGAATGAAACAGACATTCTCCATGATGTTATAGAATTGAAAGTTTGGGGATAATTATTCAGTTCCTGTAGTTTGCCTCCTGTGTTATCCTCTGCAGTAGTATACCTCATAGCATTTATCACTACTTTGCAAACAAAGGTTCAATAAATGTGTGTTCAATTAAGGGAATGAAAATAAGAAATTGAAAGGGTCTTTGGAGCTCAGAAATTAAAGTTGCTGGAAAAAAGTTTAAATTACTTTCCCATAGCTAGTGTTTACCCCTTCTTTCTTTCTTTTTTTCTTTACTTCTTCTTTTTTTTAATCATTCTCTGAGGCTTGGAAACTGCTGTGACTGCAAGAAAACTCCCAAAGGGATGGTCATCTATTCTGTATTAGGGATGTTAATGCTGCTCTCCATTAGTGTGGAGAACCATGTGCTGACTTTGCTCAGAGAGGGAAAACCAAGCAGAAGTGAGCATGATTAGGAGTTATTAATTTATTATTAGGACAAAATAGTCTCATTATTTTTGCTGCCTGCTGCATGGATCTGATAGCAAGAGTCCAAGACCCTATCATTTATTCTTCCAATAACCCTTCATTTCACTTTGGGTTTGTTCATCTTTTAACATGTATTGATTGCATTTTAAAACAAATTAATTTTGGTTCTGCGGGAAACTTTCATGAATAGAAAAAAAATTGCAGGATAGTGATTTTATCTATGGGGTATATGAAATACTTTGCCTTTGACATGAGCTTATTGATATGGTCCTCTGACTCTAGTACTAGATGTTGCATGCAGGTCTAATAAGTATTCAAAAGTGAAAAATAATTTAAATGGTTGTCCTCTGTAATTTTCTGTCTGAATATAAACAAACATAAAATTAGCTGACTTCCTCATATATCTGTTACCTGTTTTGTTTTTAAAAAATCCAGTTTACATCAAATTGAACCAGATGATACAATTACCAAATGAAGATGATGTTTAAAAAAAACAAAAACAAAAACAAAAAACAAAGATGTAGGAAGTTAATGGGAAGCTAAGAAAAATGATGATTCTGTACCCAAAGGCTTGTCCCTGTGCTTTGTGGCCTATCCCTACATGAACATTCTATATCCTGGGTGGTAACAGATCAAAGTTAGTCCTGAAATTTGAGTCCAGTTCAGTTAAGCTTGGAAAAAAAGACAGCACTGTCTAGAGAATTTGAGAATATAAGGTAGCTTATTGGCTATGTAAAAAATGTCCAAGGCGTGCCAGGGAAAGAGTAGGAATACAGGGAAGCAGAGAAATACAACAAATTAATTTGTGGATGAGAATCTGTGAAAGAAATGAAGCAGCTTAGGTTTTTGCAGAACTAAAAATAACTGGGGTGTGAGGCACCAGAGGAATATCGAGCTTCAACTTTCTAAGTAGAAGTCTGACACATATTAGACGCTCTATAAATATTCATGAATGAATGAATGAATAATGTCAATTCAATTGTAATGTCAACCCAGACAGCGGCAGACCACAACGTTTGACTGGTGGCCCAAATACAATGTACGATGATGTAAAATGCTAAAGATAGTGTCTGACACGAAAAAAGTCTATGTAAGTGTTGTCTATTGGTATTATATCTACTTTTATTATCATTATTAGTAGTACTAGTATTCTTTCCTTGGTTTGGAAAAAAAAATAACATTCTCTGATGGAAAATATGGTCTCTTTGAAACAAGTTAGGCTCCATCTTGATGACTGGCTTACAGAAGGACAACTGGATTACTTTGGAAGTATTAGCTAATTCTCAGGGCCCTTTATTACACAGTAAAAGCACCCTGAATTTCAACACTTAAAAAAACTGAACCTGATTTCTCCACCTATACAATTACCCCTGTGAGATATTGGAAAGAGGTATTTTCTAAATGTGTTAATTCCTTCCAATGCCACTTTGAGATCATTTTGAGAAACATAACATATATCATCAATTCAAGTAATATAATGCCATCTTATATTTACATATACAAATTAACAATTCATGAAAGCTCTCAAATATCTATATATAACTAAGGTCTTAATTGTCCCTGTTTTAGAGATGTGCAGACTAAGGCTCAGAGAGGTTTCCTGGTTCAAATGTCAAGAGTAATAAATCTGGGTGCTGAGACTAAACTCAAGATCCTATGCTACCTAGTCTTTTATTCTGAGTGAGCAGGTGTTTAAGAAAACTTCTCTAGAGAATTTAGTCTCATTTGAGAAATAGTTTTTTTTTTTCCTTTTTCTTCCCTAACTGAGCAAGATGAAGGGAAAAAAAGCACAAAAGAATACAACGCATTTGATATAAATTAATTCTTTGCAAAATGACTGTCAGTCCATTTAGGTTGCTATAACAAAAATACCACAGACTGAATGGCTTATAACAACAGAAATTTATTTCTCGCCCTTCTGGATAGGTCCAAGAAGATCAAGGTACCAGCAGATTTGGTATCTGGTGATATCATTTCCTGGTTCATAGATGACCATCTTTTCACTATGTCCTCAAGTAGTGGAAGGGGCTAGGGAGCTCTCTGGCATCTCTTTTATAAGAGCATTAAATCCATTTATAAGGGCTCTGACCTCACAAACACTTTTCAATCAGACTGTTTGCTTTCTTATTGTTGAGTTTTAAGTTGTATATTTTGGATAACAGTCTTTTATCAGATGTGTCTTTTACAAATATTTTCTTCCAGAGTGCGTCTGGTATTTTAATTCTCTTGACGCTGTCTTTCACAGGAAAGTGTTTACTTTTAATGAAGTCCTACTTATCAGTTATTTCTTTCATGTTGTGTCATTGGTATTGTATCTTAAAAGGCACCGCCATACCCTAAGTCATCTAGATTTTCTCCTATGTTATCTTTGGGAGTTTTAGATTTATATCTTTTACATTTAGATCTGTGATACAGTCTGACTTAAATTTTGTGAAGGATGTAATATTTGTGTCTAGATTCATTTTTTGCAGGTGGATATTCAGTTGTTCCACCATCATTTTTTGAGAAACTACCTTTGTTCCAATGTATTGCCTTTGCTCCTTTGTCAAAGATCAGTTGACTAAATTTATGGGTGTCTACTTCTGGGCTCTCTGTTCTGTTCCATTTACACGTTGTCTATTCTTTTGCCAATACCATACTGTCTTGATTAGTATAGTTTTATAGTAAGTCTTCCAACTTTCTAATTTAATATCGTTTGGCTGTTCTGGGTCTTTCACCTCTCCATTTAAACTTTAGAATTAGTTTGTCAATATCCATAAAATAATTTGATGGGTTTTGATTGGGGTTTTATTGAATCTATAGATCAAGCTGGAAAGAAGTGACATCTTGACAATATTGAGTCTTCCTAGCAATATACATGGACTATCTCTCCATTTGTTTAATTTTTCTTTGACTTTATATATCAATTTTGTAGTATTCCTCACATAGATCTTGTATATACTTTGTTAGATTTATACCTAAGTTTTTCATTTTTAAGCGTGCTAATGTAAATGGTATTGTGTTTTTAATTTCAAAATGTCACTTGTTCATTGTTGGCATGTGAGAAAGCAATTAATTGACTTTTGTGTATTAACCTTGTATCCTGCAACTTTGCTGTAATTGCTTTTTAGTTCCAGGAGTGTGTTTTTGTTTGTTTGTTTGTTTGTTTGTTTGTTTTGTTTTTGTAGATTTTTTTTTTAATTTTCTACATAGACAATGTCACCTGCAAACAAAGATAGTTTTTATGTCTTCCTTCCAATCTGTATGCCTTTTATTTTATTTCCTTGCCTTATTGCATTAGCAGGACTTCTAATACAATCTCGAAAAAGAGTGGTAAGAGGGAACATCCTTGTCTTATATCTGATCTTAGTGGGAAAGCTTTCAGTTCTTCACCACTAAGTATAATGTTAGGTGTAAGCATTTTGTAGATTGTCTTTACAAAGTTGAAAAAGTTACCCTTTGCCAGCTTAGAGCTTTTGAGCACTTACTATGTGTCAGTCACTGAGTTTGGCACTTTATGTGTACTTTTTAACTTCAACCTTATGAATTTGGTAATATTATCTATTTTTTATAGTTATTTAGATATATTCAAACACTTTCCAAAGTGTTTGAGCTGGCAAATTAATCTAGTAAGCTGTCAAACAGTGCCTTCTCTGCATCACAGTAGTTACTGTGTCTGTTCTGACCTTATAGTTCTTTATTTTCCACTTTTTCCTTGTCCTCCTACTAAAATACTAAAAAAAAAAAAAAATGGGGGCAGAAACTTCTCTGTTTTGCTCACTATTTAATACTTGGTGTCCAAAATTGTGTTTGGCCCATACATAATTACTGAATGAATAAATGAATTAGCAAATGCTAATACAATTCAAATATTTAATTCTTGTACCTAAGTTCTTAATTATCATATACCACCTGTATATGAACCATCAAAGAGTTTTCACTGAATATCTTCACCCTCTGGTGTCCTTTTTCAGGTTCCTAGAGCTAAAGACATGGAAGAAGGTAGATGGATCCCTATTATGGAGCCACAATTTTGGGTTTGACAATATAGCATTATACCTAATTATTGGTATCATTGATCAAACCAGAGTATAAGAGTCAAAACACAGAAGGAAAACCTGAAATTAAAAAAAATCCCTTTATATATTTACAAACTAGTTTAATTTAAACCAAAGAACAAAGAGACTTTTGCTATTACTCTAAACTTGTTGGCTGCTGTATATCATTATTACTCTCGAGATCTTCCTATTATTTCAAAATTGTGAGCTATATGAAGTTAAAATTAGTAAGGGGATTTGAGTGTCTGTATTTCCCAGCCGGATTTCTTTTAACCTAATAATTTGCATGTACACACTCAGGGTTTTGATTTTGCAATTTTAATGCCAGTTACAAAATGGTCAGGTTACAGCACTAAGTTAATAAGTAGAGACCACAGCAGTGTTACAACAACAGGGCCTTGGTGGCATTCCAAAGAAATCAAAGGCAAAAGTAATAATATTTCATTAGGTTCAAACCGTGTGACTGTTTAGAATGAGTTCATTTTATAGTCCTTGTCTAAGCTCAGTCCAAGTATTTCCCCATTGGTGTGTTCCTGGATGGCACCTTACAATCACAACTCCATGTGTATTCCATGCAGTCACTGTTATATAGCTGCCTTCCAGTGAATACTGTATAGATAAGTTTGTTTAGAGCCAGTTCTATAGCAAAGAGCTTCAAGAAAACATATTAGTTTTGCAAAGTAATAGGGGCCCTGAGACACAGACATGGGAGGGGGAAAAAAGCATTAATGAAACTGGAAAGTATAACTCATATTATTTATGTGCTTCCCATACAGTTATCCGTGGAAACATCTTGACAAACTTTAAGTCTCACAGTGTAATTCAAATGTATCTTATTTTTAAAAACACTATTTACACAGAGCCAGCCGAAGAAGATGTTTTCTTTGCTTTCCACCATAGTAAATAACAATTACTGAGGACTTATTGGCAAATAAGTGAATAACAATATTATTAGCAATATATTAGCAATAATATTAGCAATATTATTTCTAATTCTTTTGACAAACATGCAAGCTGCAATAATTTTGCCCATTGTTGGGAGGAACCAAAGGGATTTTCCTAGAGTCATATTACCATATAGTAATTTTTTGATGAAGTCTTTTGAGTTTCCTACAATTGTGTATCGTGTATGTGCAAATAGTGAAAGTTTGACTTCTTCCTTACCAATTAGTATGCCTTTTATTTCTTTTCTTTTCTTCTCTCTCTCTCTTTTGTTTGTCTAATTTGTCTGATTCTAAGCCGTATATTCTATTTAACATTCATTTAAAATACGTAGTGAATATTTTATGATTAGGACAGTGTGTGTGTGGATATTTGTTTGTTTGTTTGTTTTGTTTATTTATTTTTATATAAGGTCTTCTTTTATGTTACCTGAAAAATCTGCTAACAAATGTCTTTTAATGATGATGAGTTTCATGTCTATCATTTGGGATTCTTTTCTGAAAATAAACATGCGTTCTCTTTTTATCTTTGTTAAACTATATATTTTAGTATACATTTTTATTTTAGCAGTCAAGTTAGAAAAGAATGAAGAAATCAGGGATCATCTTTCATGAAGAAGTAAATGCAACTATATCCAATAGACTGGGGAGGGGAGTATGGATTATTCTGTTGCCAGCACAGCCAATTGTTATATTCATTCAGTGTATTTGGTGCCTACTGTGAACTGGACACTATGCCAGGAAAGAATGTTGATAATCTAACATAAACTGTCTCATCAAAAGACCCATATAATCTTATGAAAGTAAAATTTCACACTTTTGGGTAAAATTGGAGAAATATCATTCATTCAATGTCTAAATAAACACTTATTATTTTGCAAAGCAGTGTAGTAGAATTTTCATAGTCTCTGGAGTTAAACAGACCTAAGATCCAATCACCTGACTCTTTTATGAGGAAAAATTGTTTAACTTAGCCAAGGCCCCAACAATGTCATCTATGAAACAGGAATTATAGAATTTAACTGTTGCGATCATTACACAAGATAGTGTATGTTAAAAAAATATGGCATGGGGGCACTTGGGTGGCTCAGTCAGTTAAGAGTCTGACTTTGGCTCAGGCCACGATCTCACAGTTCGTGGATTTGATCCGTGTTGGGCTCTGTGCTGACAGCTCAGAGCCTAGAGCCTGCTTTGGGTTCTCTCTCTGCCCCTCCCCAACTCTCACTCTGTCTCTCTCTGTCTCTCAAAAATAAATAAATGTTAAATTTTTTTAATCTGGCACATAATCAATGCTGTAATTATTGTAATTGAGATGGAACATGGGTGAATTCTAGTTAAATTTTCTCATTTTTTTTTTTTACAAAGAAAGGTGAGATCCAAAGATAGGTGGTATCTCTAAGTTGCAAAGCAAGGCAGAGATAGCATGTTCTAGTGCCCATGACTCCCACTCAATTCTCAGTATTTTGAATTTCAAAAAATCATATGGAACCTCAGCAATTAGACAAAAAAGAGAGAGAAAGAGAGAGAGAAGAAAAGAAGAGAAATAAAAGGCATACTAATTGGTAAATAAGAAGTCAAACTTTCACTATTTGCAGATACATGATACTCAATTTTAGGAAACTCAAAAGACTTCATCAAAAAATCACTAGACTAATATATGAATTCAGTAAAGTCACAAAATATAAAATCAACATACAGAAATCTGTCACATTCCTATACACCAATAATAATAAAGCAGAAAAAGAAATCAAGGAATCGATCCCATTTACAATTATACCAAAAAACATAAAATATCTAGAAATAAACCTAACCAAACAGGTAAAAAATCGATACTCTAAAACTATAGAACACTTTTGAAAGAAACTGAAGAGGACATAAAGAAGTGGAAAAACATTCCATGCTCCTGGATTGAAAGAAAAAACATTGTTAAAATGTCTATACTACCCAAAGCAAGCTACACATTTAATGCAATCCCTATCAAAGCATCACCAGCATTCTTCACAGAGCTAGAACAAACAAGCCTAAAATTTGTATGTATGAAACAGAAAAGACCCCGAATAGCCAAAGTAATCCTGAAAAAGGAAACCAAAACTGAAGGCATCATGATGCCAGACTTCAAGCTATATTACAAAGCTGTAGTCATCAAGACAGTGGTATTGGCACAAAAACAGACACATAGGTCAGTGGAACAGAATAGAAAACCCAGAAATGGACCCACAACTTTATGGTCAACTGATCTTCGACAAAGCAGGAAAGAATATCCCCAACGGAAAAAAGACAATCTCTTCACCAAATAGTGTTGGGAAAAGTGGACAGCAACATGCAGAAAAATGAAACTGGACCACTTTCTTACACTATACACACAAATAAATTCAAGGTGGATGAAAGACCTAAATTTGAGACAGGAAACCCTCAAAATCCTAGAGGAGAACTCAGGCAGCAACCTCTTTTACCTTTGCTGTAGCAACTTCTTACTAGACATGTCTCTGGAGGCAAGGGAAACAAAAGCAAAAATGAACCATTGAGACTTCATCAAGGTAAAAACTTGTGCACAGAGAAGGAAGCAATCAACAAAACCAAAAGGCAACCTATGGAATGGGAGAAGATATTTCCAAATGATATATCTGATAAAGACTAGTATCCAAAATCTATAAAGAACTTATAAAATTCAACCCCTAACAAATAATCCAGTGATGAAATGGGCAAAAGATATGAATAGACATTTTTCCAAAGGAGACATCCAGATGGCTAACCATCACATGAAAAGATATTCAACATCACTCATCATCAGGAAGTATAAATCAAAACCATGATAAGATACCACCTCACATCTGTCAGAATGGCTAAAATTAACACTACAAGAAACAACAGATGTTGATGAGGATGAGGAGAAATGGGGAACTCTCTTGTACTGTTGGTGGGAATACAAACTGGTGCTGCCACTCTGGAAAACAGTATGCAGTCTCCTCAAACAGTTAAAAATAGAACTACCCTACAAACCAGCAATTGCACAACTAGGTATTTACTAAAAAATGCAAAAATACAGATACAAAGAGGTGCACACACCCCAATGTGTATAGCAGCATTATCAACAATAACCAAAGTATGGAAAAAGCCCAAATGTCCATCAATTGATGGATGGGTAAACATTATATATAATGAAATGTTGCTCAGCCATCAAAAAGAACAAACTCTTTCCATTTGCAGTGATGTGGATGGAGCTACCGTGTATTATGCTAAGCAAAATAAGTCAGAGAAAGACAAATACCATGATTTCACTCATATGTGGAACTTAAGAAACAAAACAGATGAACATATGGAAAGAAATGAAAAAAAAGAGAAGGAGGGAAATAAATCATAAAAGACTCTTAAGGATAGAAGAAAAACTGAGGGTTGATGGAGGGAGGTGGATGGGGGATGGGCTAGATGGGTGATATGTATTAAGGAGGTCACTTGTTGTGGTGAGCACTGGCTGTTATATGTAAGTGATAAATCACTGAATTCTACTCCTGAAATCAATACTGCATTGTGCACTAAGTAACTAGAATTTAAATAAAAATTTGAAAAGAAAAAAAAATAAAGCAGTAAGGATATCCAAAAAATAAAAATATAATAAATAAAAAAATCTTGGGCACCTGGGTGACTCACTGGCTTAAGAGTCTGACTCTTAATTTCAGCTTAGGGTATGATCTCACATTTTGTGAGTTTGAGCCCCATATCAGGCTACACGCTGGGAGTGTGGAACCTGCTTAGGATTCTCTCTCCCTCTCTCTCTGCTTTTTCCCTGCTTATACTTGTACTTTCTCTCAAAAATAAATAAATAAACAAAAAATGTTTAAACTAAATAATTTAAAAAATCTTATGGAGACAGTATGCTTTTAACTAGGACCAGTTTCTGGTTTCTTCCTCCATCCCTTCCTGTCATCTCCACCTCCCTCCACCTACAATAGCATTACTCAGCAAATTGAACATTAGATCAGAAAATATCAAGAGAATATGAGTGATAGAGTGACTTTTGAATTAGCAAGCTAATGAATGACTCACAGAGAAGTAGCTGGAATTAGCTTGCCTATAAAGTTGGTAACTCCTGCTTTTCTATCTGCCTTCTTGATCTCATATTAACAAGAACAGGCTGGATCAGAGCACCATTAACCACAGAGGTAATTCACAAACTACACATTATCACTTAGATCTTTCTTCTGCTTTGCAATCCAGGAATGGCAGTCAGCTGATGTTAAAAGACCTGATCATTTGGAAATGTCTGCATAACCTTGATCTCTCCTATCTCAGGGAGATATTACCACTCTTTTGTCCCTGAATACACACTCAATTTCTAAGACAGTTTGACTCCAGGGGACCTGGGGAGGTCATGGTATTGGGGGAGTCATTCTTTTAGAACTAAACCTTCTTATCCCAGACTCCTTTCTTCCATCATTAGGAAGCAGAAATCCTGACACTTCCACAGTGGAGTATATTAGGTGCTGCCTTTTCTGTAGATGGTATTAAATCCACCTTTTCCTTTCTGGATTTCCTTTTGATCATCCTGATCCATATCTTATTTATTGTAATTATTCATATCAGAGATTCTAGCCAGGCTCATCATGCCATGATACATTTTGTTGCAACATGATGTGATGAAAAGTGATGTTCCAAAATTCTGAATCAATATACTGCATCCAGACTTGATTGTTAAAGTTGAATTAGATACTAAGGCTAATTTTTCATCTGAAATGCTAATATAAATAGAAGTTCCAATGAATATTAATGTTGCCAGATCAGAAAATTGTTTCTGGATATAAATTCCCTTTTGGTATTTATTTATTTATTATGGATATATATCAAGACATAACTAAGATCCATATTTCAGACATGCCCTAGTCCTTTATTCAGTTTTTTTAAAGAATATGATAAGGGAACATTAATATAGGCTGCTTCATGGTGTTTGTAGTTATTTTGGACAATGAGGTTAATTTTTTAATACATTTGTTAGAAATTTTGGAAAAATACACCCCAATGTTTTAAAGCAAAAATTGGAGAGGAAGAGTATTTTAAGAAGCTTACATTATATTTAGATGAATGGCCTACCATGATCACAAAGTGAAGAGAATTCACTTTAACACTTATCCTAATACTCATATATCAAGTGATTTGGCACCCCACATAAAAACCATAGGCCACCCATCTGCAAAATACGTTTCTCCATTTTATCTGGAAGCTCTGTCCCATTATGTCTGATACAGAACTATAAAACTATTTCTTATGGAAACTCTTTAGCCTGAGCTCAATAACACATATAGTGTGTGAGAAAGTCACGAGAGAGTAATCCACACTGTATTGTCAGAAGAATAAAAAAAAATGTTTTATCTATTGACATAATAGAATGCTGTAATGGAAGTAGCATAGTAAATGGAAAAGAGCCTGGATTTTAAAACTCAACTCTGCCACTAAGAATTTTGTGACTTGGGAAAAAGTACTGAACTCTTCTCAATATCATTTTCCTTACCTTTAAAAATGGAAAAATGAACAATCACTGTTATCTGCAACTATCTTATACTATATGCTTTTAGGGTTTACCATTAAGGAAAGAAAGTCAATTTCTTAGGACTTGGAGCAGCTAAACTGAGGACTTCAGCAGCCATCCTTTGAATTTGAATTGTAGGAGTCCCACATCCGCCTCTAAATTCATCTCTATGTACAAGCATGATTATAGGGGCCTAGGCAATGCAGCAGAGATCCATGTCCTTACCATGTCACTGGGTTTCATTATTGCCTTTTTTCCCCCATTTCCCCCCCTCTTATTAGTAGTCTCTCCATTCAAGGATTATTTTATAGAAGGAGGACATTTAAGATAGTTTGTCTCACTGAACAGAGATTTCAGTGGCTACACATGACAACGACTTTATAGAATTAGTTCAGGAAAGTCACTAAACAAACAAAAAAAAACAGCAGCAAAAAAAAAAAATGCACAGAAAGCCCTGGGATGATATCTGATTACCAGAGCTGCCAAATCATTTTATTTAAAATGTCCAATTTTCAACAACAACAAAGGAAGACAAAAAGTATGGCCTGTACATAGCACAAAAAGCAGTCAAAGAAACAGACATCGGACTTAACTAGAATTATATCTCACCAAATGTAGAATATCAATAAAGATATAGAGTTTTGTTTTTAAAAGAACCAAATAGAAATTCTAAACAACTGAAATGAAACATTCACTACAGGCATTCAAAATCAGCTTTGAACTGGCAGAAGAAAGGATCAGTAAATTTGAAGATAGATCAATTGCAATCGTCCAATCTGGGGAACCAAAAGATAAAAAAATGAAGAAAATTAACAGGACCTCAGAGACCTATGGGACAACATTAGTTGTATCAACAAACACAGAATGGGAGTCTTTGAAGAAGAAAACGGGAATGGCAAAAATAATATATAAAAGAGTAAGGTCCAAAAACTTCTTTTTTTAATATATCTTTTAATGTTTATTTATTTTTGAGACAGAGACAGAGTGGGAACAGGGGAGGGGCAGAGAGAGACACAGAATCCGAAGCAGACTCCAGGCTCTGAGCTGTCAGCCCAGAGCCTGACGCGGGGCTCGAACTCATGAACCACAAGATCATGACCTGAGCCGAAGTCAGATGCTTAACTGACTGAGCCACCCAGGAGCCCCTAAAAGCTTTTTAAATCTGATGAAAAGTATTAATCTTCAAATCCAAGAAGCTCAACAAACTTCAGTAGCATAATTAGAAACATCATAATCAAACTGTTGAGAGTCTAATCCAAAGAGACTCTTGAAAGCACCAAGACTAAAGCTAATCATTATGTACAATGGAGCCTCCATGACCACTGACTTCACAACAGAAACCATACAGAACGTAAGGCAGCAGGATGACATATTCTAAGTACTGAAAGAAAAAAGGCTGTAAAACAAGGTAGCAAAACTATCTTTCAAAAATGAAGGAGATGTTAAGATATTCTCAGACAGGACAAAAACTGAGAGCATTCAGCCCTAGCAGATCTGCCCTGGAAGACACACCAAGGGGAGTCCTTCAGATTAAAATGAGAGACAGTACTGCGACTGCACACAATGGCACAATTATAACCATAATTGAAAAAAAATGATATATTGATGACAGAATGGAGGGCAGAGGGACAATAATGGAGGTATACAGGAACAAACTTTGCATACACTATTGAAATCAAGTTGGTATTCATGTGAACTACATGGTTTTAAAATGTTAATAGGAATCTCTAGGTAAACTATTGTGTGATAATAACTCATAAAACATAGCAAAAGAAAGAAGACGTCTGCTCCTAGGGAGATGAAGTAAACACCCTTTCTCCTACTGCTTTCAGTAAATTACCAAGAACTTAAACCAAGAACTCTGGACATTATATATAAACCAACATAAGACTCTGAAAAGTGGAAAGAAGGGGGAAGGGGGCTGAGTTAGGGATCTTGGCACCCAAGGAGCAATATGGTTGGTAGAGATTCCCTGGATTTTCTTTTAGCCTCATGTATTGCAGACTTGGAGTTTAACAAACCAACAGCTTTGAAATGCCAGTGGGTGCAGATTACAAAAGACAACAACAGCAATAACAAAAGCCTGTTCTCCCTAGCCAGAAGAAAGGGCAGCCTAGAAAGACAGAAAACTTACAGACAATAACTGCTGTACTCCAGCCAAACAGAAAAAAACTACAGAAAAATCTATGGCCACATTCCCACCCACATCAGGAAAAGCTGAATATTGCACTTAGACTTTCACCCTTGTGAGACTATAACAAGGTACCCACCCTACCATCCCGGCTGGGAGTGTACCAGAAAAGTCCAAGGTAAAAGTCAGGACTTCCATTCCCACTAGATGGCAACGAAGTCCATTGTCAGTGAACACATGAAAACACAGGGAGGTTGAACTTTCACAACCACTCAGCATGAACAAAGGCTCCTTCCCGCTCCCTACTGGAGTAGTGTCAGAAGAGGCCTACTGGGGAGTCATGACTTTCACATCAACGGGTGGTAACAAGGCCACCTCCACCATAGCGTCAGTGGTGATCACATGGGGGAGATCCAGCACTAGTGATGACATTCTCCTTGAGTGTCAATGGAAGCTTAGTAGAGAACCTGAACTCCTGTCCCCGGCTGGCAATAATGAAGCAGGCCTCCTGTTTCCCAGAAGGATTTGTATCATAGAAAGGCAGCTAAAACAGAAGATTTAAATAAGATCCAGAGTCTCATAACATATTATGAAAATGTCCTCATTTATTTTAAAAGTGCTCATGATCAAGAACCAGGAAGATCTCAAACTGAATGAAAAAAGACAACAGATGCCAAAACTAAGAAAGAAAAGAGATGTTAGAATCATCTGACAAGGATTTTAAAGCAGCCATGCTATAAATACTTCAGTAAACAATTACAAACATGCTTTAAACAAATGAAAAGTTAGAAAGTCTCAAGAAAAGAGAGGCACCTGGGTGGCTCAGTTGGTTAAGCATCCAACTTCAGCTCAGGTCATGAACTCATGGTTCGTGGGTTCAAGCCCCATGTCGGGCTCAGTGCTGACAGCTCAAAACCTGCAGCCTGCTTCACATTCTGTATCTTCCTCTCTCTTTGTTCCTCCCCTGCTTGCTCTCTCTCTTTCAAATAAAGATTAAAAAACATCTTTTTTAATTAAAAATCAAAATAAAGTCTCAAGAAAAGAATAGAAAGTCTCAGGGCACCTTGGTGCCTAGGTCGGCTGAGCATCCTAATCTTGATTTCAGCTCAGGTCATGATCCCAGGGTCGGCGCATTGAGCCCCACATTGTGCTCCATGCTGATCATGGAGCCTGCTTGGGATTCTCTCTCTCCCTCTCTCTCTGCCCCTCCCTCGCTTGCATCTCTCTCTCTCTCTCTTTCTCTCTCTCTCCCTCCCTCCCTGCCCTTCTCCCCACTCCTGCCTTCACTCTCTAAAATAAAATAAAATCAATTTTAAAAAAAGAAAGTCTCAGAAAAGGAAAATAAGATATAAAGAAAGAACCAAATGAGTATTTTATGAAAGAAAAGTACAATAACCATAATTTTAAAAAAAATGATATACTTGTTGGCAGAATGGAGGGCAGAGGAAAAAATCAGGACCTAGAGAGGGAACAACAGAAATTACTCCAGTCTGAAAAAGAGGGGGAGAAAAAGACATAAAAAATACTTAACAGAGCTTCAGGGACATGTAGGACTATACCAAAAGGTCTTTATTCATATCATTGGAGTTCTGGAAGTAGAGGATAAGGAAGGCAGAGTTGAAAAAGTACTCAGAGGTAATGGCTGGAAATTTCCCAAATTTGACCCCCCAAAAATCATAAACAGATAGCCTCAAGATGCTGAGCAACCCCAAACAGGATAAACTTAAACAACTACATGCTAAGACACAGCTTATTAACCTAAAAATATAAAGATAAATAAATTTTAAAGCAGCCAGTGAAAAATGACACCTTACTTACAGAGAATAAATAATTAGGATGACAGCAGAACTCTTATCAGAAATCATGAAGGCCAGAAGTTTTGAGAGAAAAGAACTATCAATCCAGAATCCCATGCCCTTGAAAACATCCTTCAGAAATGAAGAGGAAATCAAGGGGCACTTGGGTGGCTCAGTCAGTTAAGTGTCCAATTTTAGCTCGGTCATATTCTCACGGTCTGTGGGTTCAAGCCCCTCATGGGGCACTGTGCTGACAGAGCCTGGAGCCTGCTTCAGATTCTGTGTTAAATTTAGATTTTATCATAATTAAATTTTTTTTGTGCTTCAAAGGACATCACAAAGAAAATGAAAAGACATGCAGTTTATCTAATTCATAAACCAGTATTCGAATTTTGAACGTTGGAGTGCTTAGGTGGCTCAGTCATTTGAGCATCCAACTTCAGCTTAGGTCAGAATCTCCTAGTTTGTGAGTTCAAGCCCCTCATGGGACTCTGTGCTGACAGTTCAGAGCCTGAAGCCTGCTTTGGATTCTGTGTCCCCCTCTCTCTCTGCCCCTCCTCCACACATGCTCTCTCTTTCACTCTCTCTCTCAAAAATAAACATTAAAAGAATTAAAAAAAGAATTTTGAAAGTTTAGTGTAACTAATGGTTTTATGAGAAAACTATTATTTTAAAAATTAAATGTATGTTTTTAATTCCCATACTGATTACATCAAAAGAATGCAGACATTAATTCATTGACTTTTAACAACAAAAAGTATTAAGAATGTCTGGTTTGTCCAAAGATTCAACTTAATATCATAAACTTAGATGTTTACATAAAAATGTATCTGATCTCTCAAAGAATAAAAATAAAAATAAAAATGTTATTTGGCAAATACTGCAGTTATTTGAATTTGTTAATAATACTTCTGCTATGAAGTTTTGATTTGTAAATATTTTAATCAACTTTTGTGTGGCCAAAATACATTTCATTTGAGCTTTCTTTTTTTTTTATATGAAATTTATTGACAAATTGGTTTCCATACAACACCCAGTGCTCATCCCAAAAGGTGCCCTCCTCAATACCCATCACCCACCCTCCCCTCCCTCCCACCCCCCATCAACCCTCAGTTTGTTCTCAGTTTTTAAGAGTCTCTTATGCTTTGGCTCTCTCCCATTCTAACCTGTTTTTTTTTTTTTTTTCCTTCCCCTCCCCCATGGGTTCCTGTTAAGTTTCTCAGGATCCACATAAGAGTGAAACCATATGGTATCTGTCTTTCTCTGTATGGCTTATTTCACTTAGCATCACACTCTCCAGTTCCATCCACGTTGCTACAAAAGGCCATATTTCATTTTTTCTCATTGCCACGTTAATATTCCATTGTGTATATAAACCACAATTTCTTTATCCATTCATGAGTTGATGGACATTTAGGCTCTTTCCATAATTTGGCTATTGTTGAGAGTGCTGCTATGAACATTGGGGTACAAGTGACCCTATGCATCAGTACTCCTGTATCCCTTGGATAAATTCCTAGCAGTGCTATTGCTGGGTCATAGGGTAGGTCTATTTTTAATTTTCTGAGGAACCTCCACACTGCTTTCCAGAGCGGCTGCACCAATTTGCATTCCCACCAACAGTGCAAGAGGGTTCCCGTTTCTCCACATCCTCTCCAGCATCTATAGTCTCCTGATTTGTTCATTTTGGCCACTCTGACTGGCGTGAGGTGATACCTGAGTGTGGTTTTGATTTGTATTTCCCTGATTAGGAGTGACGCTGAACATCTTTTCATGTGCCTGTTGGCCATCCGGATGTCTTCTTTAGAGAAGTGTCTATTCATGTTTTCTGCCCATTTCTTCACTGGGTTATTTGTTTTTCGGGTGTGGAGTTTGGTGAGCTCTTTATAGATTTTGGATACTAGCCCTTTGTCCGATATGTCATTTGCAAATATCTTTTCCCATTCCGTTGGTTGCCTCTTAGTTTTGTTGGTTGTTTCCTTTGCTGTGCAGAAGCTTTTTATCTTCATAAGGTCCCAGTAACTCACTTTTGCTTTTAATTCCCTTGCCTTTGGGGATGTGTCGAGTAAGAGATTGCTACGGCTGAGGTCAGAGAGGTCTTTTCCTGCTTTCTCCTCTAGGGTTTTGATGGTTTCCTGTCTCACATTTAGGTCCTTTATCCATTTTGAGTTTATTTTTGTGAATGGTGTGAGAAAGTGGTCTAGTTTAATCCTTCTGCATGTTGCTGTCCAGTTCTCCCAGCACCATTTGTTAAAGAGGCTGTCTTTTTTCCATTGGATGTTCTTTCCTGCTTTGTCAAAGATGAGTTGGCCATATGTTTGTGGGTCTAGTTCTGGGGTTTCTATTCTATTCCATTGGTCTATGTGTCTGTTTTTGTGCCATCATTTGAGCTTTCTAAATGCCGTGCAATTTCATTTCTAACTTCTTATTTTGACTCCTGGGTTATTATTGTCAGTACTTCTATTTATTTTCTAGATGTTAAAATTGTTTTTGTTTGTTCTCTTTCTCTTTTAGTTATTAATTTCTAGTTACATACAATTGTGATCTGGGACTGTTTTTGTAATGATTAAAATATTTACTTTTCACTTCAAAAAGAAAAGAAATAAGATGAAAAGATAGTACAGAGAATGGAAGAACATATTTTCAACACATCTGAAAGGGTCTTATATCTAGAATATATGAAGAACACTACAATAACAAACAACCCAATTAAAATGGGCAAAGGATTTGAATAGATATTTCTCCCCAGAAGATACACAGATGCCCGATATACACATTAAAAGATGCTCAATACCATTACTGTTAAGGAAATGCAGATTGCAACTACAGTGAGATTTCACTTCATACTCACTAGGATTACTGTAATAAAAAAGACACACAATTTCAAGTGTTGGCATGGATGTAGAGAAGTGGGAACCCTCATACATTACTGGTGGAGATTTACAATGATGCAGCCACTGTGGGAAACAATTTGACTTAACGTATTAAACATAGAATTACCTTGTAACCTAGTAGTTCCACTCGTAAGTATACACTCAGGAGAACTGAATACACAGGTTCACACAGAAGTGTGTGCACAGATGTTCTGAGCAGCATTATTCATAATAGTTGAAAGGTGTCATCAACCCCAGTTGTCCTTGACCTGACTAGAAATACAAAAAGCAGCATATCCATACCATGTAATACTATCCAGTTATAAAAAGCAATAAGGTACTGAGACATGCCGCGACATGGATGAATCTTAAAAAAGTATCCTACTTAAAGTAATTCGGACACGAGTATCCACACCCACAGAAAGTAGTTTATTGGTTCCCAGGGACAAGGATAGGAGGATTGACTGCTAATGGGTATCTTTTCAAAGTAATGAAATGGTTAATAGTTGTTAATAGTTGTTATTTAGTTAATAGTTTGACGTGATGAAAATGTCCCCAAATTAAATAGTAGTGATGATAACACAACCAAAAAACCCCACTGTATTTCACTCTTCAACTAAAAGAATTAATTTTGTAGTATGTAAGGTATGTATAGTGTATCTCAATAAAGCTGCTATATTTTTTTAAATCATGGGCACAAATAATGATATCCTACCAGTCATGACCTTTTATAAAACCACTATGCATGCTCTCGGTATTGGTCACTCAGGAAATACAGTGGATAAGAAACATGAACAGAAATCGATTGAGCTTTTAATAAAACAGCCACTTCTTTTAAGATGAGATTTTAATAAACTAGAAGTTCCATCTGTGCTTCCCATTAGGACAGTAGTCTTAATTTTGTTATTTGGCCTGCCATGCCAATAGAAGTTGACAGCAGCAATATTCTCAATAAACCTATTAACTGATTCTGCTGGATTTTAGTTAAATGTGTTCCTGTATAGCTAGTTTCATTTTCCTACTTCATAAGTAATTATTAACCTTAGGCAGTAATTCTTCTAACAGATATAATTCCTATCTCCATCAGTCTGCTTCTTTATCATCCTGTTTATTGACACCTTACAAGAATACCATTGCCTCTTAAGTCATGCTAAAACCGAACTTTTACTCAAAGTTTGTTTTATCAGAAGCTTAGCTGTAGTTTATTTAGGGGGAAATACAAGATATAAGTCCTACACACTCTATTATTATAAAGCTACTCGGTTTCTATTTTATTTCTACATTAAAATTTAAGTACTTTAAAGCTTAGGAGAAAGGAAAACTATTTCATACTATATGTGAGGTAAGACTGAGAAACCCAGCTTAAGTAAAACATAATTGTATTTTTCTCCCACCTATAAGAAGCCCCTGACTGGTATAGTGGCCCCATGTTGTACACTTCTAGTTTTTGTTATTCCATCCCTGAAATGGCCCTCATCTTCTCGGTCCAAGAGGGATGCGTGAATTTCAGGCATCGTACAGTATTTCCCTCCCTCCCTATTCCAAGTAGCAGGATAAATAAAAGGGCAAGGGAAATCTATACAAGCTCAAGGGAGAGTGAAGTTTACGGCATCCCCCCTCCTCCAGGAAACAGACCAAATCGGAATTCTTATCACTAATAGAAAGAGGAAAAAGGACACTGGCATAAGCTGACAGTCTGTGTCATACATTCATTCATTCCTTTGCTATTGTTCATATGATAACGTTTAAAATATTGTGCCCATTTACTCAAATTTCTGTCCAAAAGTGTAGAAAGGAGAGAATATTCAGTTCATAAATACCAGAGCAGATTGCCTTAAATTCAGCTAGTGTGTGCACAGATGTTCTGATCACAGCTAGATCACAAATTCAAAATCACAAGAGGAAGTGCTTTTTACCTGATGCTACCTTCACAATACTTAAATCCTTAATTGTCCTTCATTTTGCACATACTTACAATTTCAAGGATCCAAATGCTTTATAAAGGGCAAACCATATTGAAATTTTTATCATCCTCTATAAATAATAATTGAAATAATTTTCCTGATTATAGATGCATGAGATGTATATCCTTGTTCTTAAAAATCAATTTTAAATGAAAATAGTGTGTCTACTCAAGTTTAAAAATCAAAGATTATTAATATGTTTAAAACACTAATAGTAATATAATATTGATATTAAAAATGGACTTTGGGACTATTCCTTTCTACTTACCTGTATTATTACCCAGGGGCAACCACCTTCAAATCTTTTAGCTATTTCTTTTAGTACTTGTATCCATTTATCTTAATAAAATATTTATACTGTTTCTTATTTATAATTTTCCTCATTGTCTATTACCTTCCTCTTCTACTGATTGAGAAGATAGTTCTCTACTATACTTCTCCTCCAACTTCACTTTCCCCATTACCTCAAAATATTTGTATTACTTAGGGTGTGGGATTTTTGTTTGTTTGGGGTTTTTGTTGTTGTTGTTGTTGTTGTTGTTGTTGTTGTTGTTAAAGCAATAGTCAGAGTTTACATTACTTTTTTTCCTTTTTATTTGTTTTTATTTTTTTTTCAGGAATAGAATTTAGTGATTCATCACTTACATATAACACCCAGTGCTCACCCCAACAAGTGCCCTCCTCGATGCCCATTGCCTATTTGGCCCATCCCCCCACACAACACCCCTCTGGCAACCTTCAGTTTGTTCTCTGTATTCAAGAGTCTCTATGGTTTGTCTCCCTCTCTGTTTTTATGTTATTTTTGCTTCCCTTCCTTATATTAATCTGTTTTGTTTCTTAAATTCCACATATAAGTGAAATCATATGATATTTGCCTTGACTGACTTATCTTGCTTAGCATAATACACTCTAGTTCCATCCACATTGTTACAAATGACAAGATTTCATTTTTTTTTTTGATCGCTAAGTAATATTCCATTGTATACATATACCATATCTTCTTTATCCATTCCTCTGTTAATGGACATTTGGGCTCTTTCCATACTTGGCTATTGTTGATAGTGCTGCTATAAACATGGGGGTGCATGTGCCCCTTCGAATCAGCACTACTGTATCCTTTAGATAAATACGTAGTAGTGCAATTGCTGGGTCATAGGGTAGCTCTATTTTTAATTTTTTGAGGAACTTCCATACTGTTTTCCAGAGTGGCTGTACCAGTTTGCATTCCCACCAGCAGTGCAAAAGTGTTCCTCTTTCTCCACATCTTCACCAACATCTGTTGTTGCCTGAGTTGTTCATTTTAGCCATTCTGACAAGTGTGAGGTGGTATCTCATTGTGGTTTTGATTTGTATTTCCCTGATGATGAGTGATGTGGAGCATTTTTTCATGTGTCGGTTGGCCATCTGGATGTCGTCTTTGGAGAAGTTCTATCCATGTCTTTTGACCATTTCTTCACTGGATTGTTTTTTGGGTGTTGAGTTTGATGAGTTTTTTATAGATTTTGGATACTAACTCTTTATCTGATATGTTATTTGCAAATATCTTCTCCCATTCTGTCGGTTGTCTTTTAGTTTTGCTGATTGTTTCCTTTGCTGTGCTTCATTATCTTGATGAGGTCCCGACAGTTCATTTTTGCTTTTGTTTCCCTTGCCTTCAGACACATGTCAAATAAGAATTTGCTGTGGCCAAGGCCAACAAGATTGTTGCCTCTTTCCTCCTGTAGGATTTTGATGGCTTCCTTTCTTATGTTTAGGTCTTTCATCCATTTTGAGTTTATTTTTGTGCACGGTGTAAAAAAGTGGTCCAGGTTCATTCTTCTGCATGTTGCTGTCCAATTTTCCCAACATCACTTGCTGAAGAGACTGCCTGTTTTCTATTGAATACTTTTTCCTGCTTTGTCAAAGGTTAGTTGGCCATATGTTTGTGGGTCCATTTCTGGGTTCTCTATTCTGTTCCATTGATCTGAGTGTCTGTTTCTGTGCCAGTACCATACTGTCTTGATGATTACAGCTTTGTAGTAGAGGCTAAAGTCTGGGGTTGTGATGCCTCCCGCTTTGTTTTCTTTTTCAGGATTACTTTGGCTAGTTGGTGTCTTTTGTGGTTCCATACAAATTTTAGGATTGTTCGTTCTAGCTCTGTGAAGAATGCTCCTATTATTTTGATAGGATTGTCAGAGTTTACATTATTAAAGACAATATTTAATCTGCTTACTCCTTATATCTCCTTTCTTGTTCAACTTCTTTGTTTCTTCTGTAGTTAATCACTTCATTTTCTCATTGGCTTAGTGTTCTATGTAATCGTTAGAATCATTTTATGCTGCAGTAAACTTGTCAAATATCTATCAATAATTTTCTACAAACATTCAGACATATCAAATCATCTATCAGCGGTGCTTACCTCCTGGAGACCTCCCTGCTTTCCTGCTTTCTGCTCAGATTTGCAGAGGTTGCTCCCAGGCTGAGTGACCAGCTGCTTTCAAAAAACTTCCTTTGTCTGATTCCCTCTCTTGGATCCTTCTTTCTGGACCCCATGCCCTACTTTTTTTTTTAAAGCCTCATTTTGCCAAATGAAAACATCCTCTAATGGCTTCCTCAGAAAAGATGCTTGGGTAATTGTGATGGATGTTGTTTTTCTTGAATATCTAAAAATATTTTTATTTTACCCTTATATATGATTGACGTTTTGTCTGGATATGGAATTCTAGATAAAAAAAATGTTAGCAGTTTGAAGGCTTTTATTTATAATATTTAGTGGTGGTGATTAAAAGTCTGATGATATCCTCGGTCACCTGGATGGCTCAGTTAATTAAACATCTGACTCTTGGTTTCAGCTCAGATCATGATCTCATGGTTTTTGAGATCAAGCCCCTGTCAGGCTTTGCACTGACAGAGTAGAGCCTGCTTGGGATTCTCTCTCTCTCTCTCTCTCTCTCTCTCTCTGCCCCTTGCCCACTTGCACTCTCTCCATATCTCTCTCAAAGTAAATAAATAAACTTAAAAAAACAACTCTTGATGACATCCTGAATCCTATATTTTGCTGCTTGATCTGTCCTACGCTTTGGAAGCTGTTAGTCACTTCTCTTTATCCCTGTATTTTTCTTGGTGATGTGACTTTGTGGACATCTCTTCGTTCATGTTCCTGGGACCATCAAGATGCCCTTTCAATTTGACTAATGCTGGACTTTCCTTGAAACATTTCTTTGATACTTTTGTCTGTTCTGTTTTTCCTGTTCTTTTTATTGGACTTGGGCCTATTCTTAGATATTGGATCTCCTAGATCAGAATACTCATTTTCTTATCACCTTTGAACTATTTTCCATCTCTTTGTCCTGAGTGATTACCTTGACTATCTTCCCTGTTCTCAGTAACTTACCTCACATCATCCTGTTTCTGTACCTAAATGGTCTTGTTTCTACTTTTGTATAGAGGGTGTATTAGGATACTTCATAGAACATAACCAATAGTGCATATATGTAGTGTATGTGTGTGTGTGATGTATATATGTATGTATGTGTCCATATATATGAATATAAAAATGTATGTATATAAATTAATTGAGGGAATGAGTCATGTGATTCTCAGGGCTGGTAAGTCTGAAATTCACTGAGCAGGCCAGCAGGTTTGCAGGCTGGAAATTCAGTCAGGATTTGATGTTGTATTTTGAGTCTACAGGCCGTTCGGAGGCAGAAAAAAAACCCTCACTCTATTCTCCTAAGGCCTTCAACTGATTGGATGAGGCCCACCCACATTTTGGAGAGCGATGTGCTTTACCCAAAGGCTAGCGATTAAAATATTAATCATGTTTACCGATGCCTTCATGACCACATCTATTCTGGTGCTTAACCAAAACACCTGGGCATGGGAATGTAGCCACGTTGGTACATAAAATTAATCATCACAGAGTGTATCAGGAAAACCATCTGAAGAGAGAATTCCTCCCCCTTCTTTTCATTTCAGACGTTATTCCTGCTTTCCAACTGTCAAACCTGTCAGGTTTCTCCAGGGATTTCACAGGACTTTCAGTTCTTCTCTTGTTAGGATCTTATGGATATAAAGGTTTAACTTCTAACTTTAGCTGAGTCATCTACTTTTCTATCTTCCAAAATGCATTTACATTTCTTTTGGTTTTTTTCTCACCTCTTTTACTTAAAGAAAATAATAATGACAAAATAAAATAAATTAAATAAATTAAAACAAACTCTGTTGTTATTACAGCCTGGTTGTAAGAGAAAGAAGAGATTGTCTCATCTCATCACTGTTCCAGGTTCAATTTGAAGGCTTTCTCAGTCTTGCTTTAACGGCTCTCTATTAATCTCTCATATGAAAAGGAAAAAATTCTTTTTCAAAGATCTCCATTTCCTCCATGCAAATATTAGTTATAAGAATGCCAAATCAACCTCGTTCTACTTTTTGTAAAGGTTTTCTGATTTCAGCTTAAATAAAGTTCTTTCTCTTCGTGAATATCCCCTTATCTTTTGATATCATCTTGGAAAGATCTTACTTATTTTACTATTCTCATGGAATGATGTTCTAAAAATTTTTAAAGAAGGTCAAACTTTACCACATTACACAAGAGTTCCTCAAAACCACTTTATTTTGGAAATAATTTCAAACTTACAGAAAAGTTACAAAAATAGGATACAAAACAACTTTTTACAATTTCCCCAAATTTACCTATTATTAATATATTGCCCCATTTGTTTTATCATTTGCTTTTTTTTCATACAATCTGTTTTTGTGTAAACCTTTTAGAGAAAGTTGCATACATCGTGGCCCTAAATCAATATATTTCCACAGTATAAAGATATTCTCATAACCGTAGTAGAATTATCAGCTTTAGTCACTTACTATTGATACAATATTTTATTCCAATAATATCAGTTCTAATGTTTTTTATTCTCCAGTGCTAGCTTTAGTCCAAGATAATGTATTGCATTTAATTGACAGGTCTTTCAATCTACACAATTCCTCAATCTTTGTCTTTTGTGATGTTCACATTTTTAAAGAACACTTCCTTTATCTTGGTAATAGGATGCTCTAACTTTATTTGTCTAATGTTTCCTCGTGATTAGACTTAGGTAAAGCATTTTGACCTGGAAAACTATAAAAGTGATGTTATATCCTTTTCACAGTATCAAATCTGGAAGCCCTGGGTACTATTAATTTTGATCACCTGTTCAAGATATGATCCAATTTTTGCACTTCATAGTTACTATTTTTCCCTGTAATGATAAACAATCTGTTGAGAGACACTGAAAGATCATACACAGATCCCACTCTTCATCTAATCCCCTCCGCATGTAGGTTTAGCAGCCACTGATATATCTTGGATGAAACAATCCAAACTATGATGGTTTTAAAATAATGGTTTTCCAACTCGAGCACTTCCTCCAGATTTTCAGGTGACACTTCTCAATTTATTTGTTTCATTATTTATCTATTTAATACCCATATGGGTGTATGCATTGCCATTTTCTTCAATAATTTATAATTACTTGTATTCTTGACTTATTTCAGTGTCCAGAGTATCTCAGATTTGACCAGTTGAAGACATTTTGGACTCTTATGTTCTTGTGACATAACCCTATCATATTTTTAGACAGTTTTTTTCATATGTAACAATTGATTTCCAGTTCATCTTATTCCTTCTCTGTCCCAGCCCTACAATCTGTTATTTCTCAAGGAGCCCTAGTTCTTTTAAAGAGGACTGTTAGTTAATAGGAGCCAAGTTCTGGGCACTAGATGTGCTCTTTCTTCATTAGGGTGTCTTCAGTGGAAGCAGATAGAAGTTATATGTGTGTAATATATTCCCACATAAATACATGTATACATACACACACATAACCATGCAAAAATGTATGTGTAATTACACACACACACACATATAAAGTTTGTGTTTTCCTTATTCATTTGGCACATATCGGTACCTACCATGCACCAGCCACTGATCTAAGCATCAGAGATACAACTATGAACAAAACAATGTTTTTGCTTCATAGAGTTTATGTTTCGGGAGGCTGGAGACAATAAGCACATAAACAAATGAGTACAATATTATGTTTAATTGGAAGTCTGATGTAGGGTATGTCCTCCCGAGTTGGTATTTGAGATGTCAACTATGCCTCCACTTTCCTTGATCTGATCTGTGAATCTTGGTGAATCTGGCTTCATATTCAGTACGGTAGAAAGATGGTTACAACATTTTTGATATATATTCTAGAGGAAAATTGTAAACTATTTCTTCTTACTGCTTCCATTAAGGGAGAGAAAACTTTTCCCAGAATGCTCAGTTAGCCTTACTTTTAATCTGCAATATTTGGGTCACACATCCATTTCTGAACTAATTGTTGGCTGGAATAAAAAAAAGGAACTACCATGACTGGCTGAGAGAAAAATAATCTGGGATGAAATGGATGTTGACGACTCATAGATTTTCAATGTAAAAATTGTTTTAAGTAAATGTCTTTTTAAATATTTTCTCTATTTTAGAAGTCCCTGGAGGGAGAGAGAAAAAAAAAAGTTTCAGAGAATTCCATTACCCCTCTTTCATGCACAATGAACAAACATCAAATAGCTCTTTTTGAGAAGCTTATTTGTGTCTTATTTTATTACAGTCTTCCTGGATATTTTTTTCCTTCCAATGTCAATTAATTTTAAAGCAATCTAGTCATAAATTTATGATAAGAAGTCATAGATTCAACTAACTTGTGTAATATATTTCAAATATTAGAAATTATGTGGAAAATACATTCACAGAAGGGAAGTCATTTAATTTCTAACATGTAGACCATAAAGCAAACTAATTAAATTCAGTCTGATAAACCTGAAATATAGCCATTTTATAGTAGGGATGGGTAAATTTTTTTATTTGCTGCTAAAGATACTTAATTTCTTTTATGTTTATTTATTTACTAGAGCCCATGTCAATTGAAATAGTTGAAAACTTCACTTGTTTTTCTTGAGCACACTTTTCATAAACAGTAAGGCTGGTTTCTAGGAAGTATTCATTACTAACAATAGTGAGTATTTTTTTTTAATTTTTTTTTTCAACGTTTATTTATTTTTGGGACAGAGAGAGACAGAGCATGAACGGGGGAGGGGCAGAGAGAGAAGGAGACACATAATCGGAAACAGGCTCCAGGCTCTGAGCCATCAGCCCAGAGCCCGACGCGGGGCTCGAACTC
The DNA here is from genome assembly GCF_018350175.1 of Felis catus. Classification (NCBI taxonomy): domain Eukaryota; kingdom Metazoa; phylum Chordata; class Mammalia; order Carnivora; family Felidae; genus Felis; species Felis catus. Next base: position 85,548,340 of record NC_058374.1, read on the forward strand.
ACGGACCGCTAGATCGTGACCTGGCTGAAGTCGGACGCTTAACCGACTACGCCACCCAGGCGCCCCAATAGTGAGTATTTTTAAGTAACACCACATTGGTTGCATCTAAGTTATATTACACTGCTATTCATTTGGGGGAAAACAAAGAAAACATTGGTAATGTTGTCTAAAAGCAAACTAATTAATTTCCCACTCTTTACTTTTATTATTATTTTTTAACGTTTATTTATTTTTGAGACAGAGAGAGACAGAGCATGAATGGGGGAGGGTCAGACAGAGAGGGAGACACAGAATCTGAAACAGGCTCCAGGCTCTGAGCTGTCAGCACAGAGCCCGACGCGGGGCTCGAACTCACAGACCGTGAGATCATGACCTGAGCCGAAGTCGGACACTTAACCGACTGAGCCACCCAGGCGCCCCAATTTCTCACTCTTTAAAAGAGAGTGTCTAGTGTAGATATTTAACATGTAACAAAAATATCACTCATCTTTATTTCTGGATTTAATGTTCACAAAACATTCTATAGACTTAATCTAAGTAACATATATATTTAAGATTGTAAGAAAAGGAGGAGGGTAGAAAATAATTCTGACTTTCTGAATATTCTGAATTTTCATCTAATTATAACATGTCTTTTGAGTACCATAAATGAGAGCAAGAAATAGCATGTGAGTTCTGAGGAATTGAATCACATTTGGATTTCTTTGTAAAATCAAATGCACAAATTGAAAATCAAGATGAGAATACCGTAAGTAAAAAATCTTCGGGGCGCCTGGGTGGCGCAGTTGGTTAAGCGTCCGACTTCAGCCAGGTCACGATCTCACGGTCCGTGAGTTCGAGCCCCGTGAGTTCGAGCCCCGCGTCGGGCTCTGGGCAGATGGCTCAGAGTCTGGAGCCTGTTCCGATTCTGTGTCTCCCTCTCTCTCTGCCCCTCCCCCGTTCATGCTCTGTCTCTCTCTGTCCCAAAAATAAATAATAAAACGTTGAAAAAAAAATTAAAAAAAAATCTTCAATGCCAGTAATATTCAAGTATCTCTGTTTTAGCTTTTCTTTATTACATATGAACTAGAAGATAAATAATATTAATCTTATCAGAAATTTCTTTCTACATTAGTGCTATGTTCTACCAAGCAGTTATCTTAAAAGGCAATGCTTCTCCCTCAATGATGCTATTCTTTTCCTTATTACTATTTGTAATGCCTCTTTTTAGAACCTTTTTGGTATACATGAGAACCCAGTCACATCACCTTAGTGTCATATCTTTAATTCCCCCCAAATGTTATTTTCCAGCTTGATCACCACGTAGTCACAAATCATCTGATCCCAAATCACTTATTCAATTTGGATCCACATGGTGTTTAGTCATTCAAAAAATAGATGAAATATGTCCTCAGTAGAGGAAAGGTTGCTTATGTTGGTAATTATTTTCAAGAGAAAATATTCTTTTGAATCTAAGAACATTGAAAGTTGTGGGGAGTGAAATCTGGCCATTTGCAGCAATATGGATGGAACTAGAGAGTATTATGCTAAGTGAAATAAGTCAGTCAGAAAAAGACAGATACCATATGTTTTCACTCATATATGGATCTTGAGAATCTTAACAGAAGACCATGGGGGAGGGGAAGGGGAAAAAAAAAGTTACAGAGAGGGAGAGAGGCAAACCTTAAGAGACTCTTAAATACTGAGAACAAATTGAGGGTTAATGGGGGGTGGGGAAGAGGGAAAAGTGGGTGATGGGCATTGAGGAGGGCACTTGTTGGGATGGGCACTGGGTTGTTGTATGGAAACCCATTTGACAATAAATTATACTAAAAAATAATTATAAATCCAACCATCTCAAAAAAAATAAAATAAAATATTTGGCATTAGCAAGTCTTGAGAGGTCAGAAATTCTTTGTGTTGACCTGCATTCAGTATTGAAACTGAAAACTGCTTGTCATCATAAAACTTTGTTCAGAAGAAAAAAAAAAGTTGTGGGGAAAAGACTCATTCTCAAGCACTTAAACACTGGAACATATAAAAAAAATCAATGCTTTAAGTAAATAATTATATCACCTGGAATATTATACATATGTATATTATTCTTAAGGGCATGACTTATGCTGATAAGGAGGATTCAGTATAGTTTTAGTATTTGAAACAAATGCTAAATACATATGACAGGAACAATGCATTTGCAATTCTCCCACTTGATACTGTATTGGGCAGTCTCTCAGCCTTTCCTGGAGCTAAGATCTTTTTTTTGACACTTGTTTATATTTGTGGCATGAATAGGTGGAAAGATGTTTTATATTAGGACTTTTTATTCTGTAATACACTATGCTGTTTCTTGAGAAGATAGTGGAACAAGATGCAGGACCTAGAAAGGAGATGGTGGAACACTGGTTTTTGACCCTAGGTTCCTCACTTACTCCAGTCTGGGTTTAAAGTATAGAAGCCAGAACACTGGATATTCGATTTGTCCAGAGGAAGTTATCTACAGGCTGTGAATTCCATCCTACCCTCATTACAGGACAGTGAAGGCGTTTGACATCTATTTCTAAGCCCAGAAAAAAAGTGCTTCAAGAGACCATGCGTCTCTTGGATCTCTAGTAATGTACTCATTAGTGTTGGACTCAAATCTGAAAAATCTAAAGCTTGAGCATTCTAACTGTTCTGAGAGCTGAGCAAGATACTGAAGATGGCCTGCATTCCCAGAGTTTATTGGGATCAAAGGTACAAGACCACTTCCTCTGGAATGAAAAGTGGGCCTCTGGAGCAGGCAACAAAAACTGAAACCGTCTGAGATCTTGTCCAAGAGGGGCACATGGAGGTGGAGGGAACCCTGGTGGAGAGCAGTTGGGACCATACCACTGGGTGCTGCAGGGCTGGGCATAACATATAAATGGCTAATTGAAACAGTTAAAGTAATTCATTTCAAGGGATCTGCAAGAGGGACATTGCCAGTATTGCAGGGTGTCTGCAATCCAGAATCACCCCATGAGAAAAATTGTTTTAAACCGTTGTCAGACCCAGAGAACACCAATGCCAACTCACAACAATCTCCACTGAGAAAGAACTTACCAGCCACTCACCTCTCCTGCCCATCAAAGGCAGCCAAATGGTTAGGGAGGTGGGGTAGTGGGGGGTGGGGGGTGGGCACCATAGGCAAGAAAACATTGGCAAGACCCCCAGGCCCTTCCTTTCCATTGTAGTTAACCCAAGTGATACAGGAATGTAATAAAAGTGACCAGAAAAAGCCTAGAATTTTGTCTAGAATTTATTTAATGGGGACTGGGTGGGGGGGGGGGGTAGTTACCATGGAACAAGTTTGAATGTGTAGTGGGAAAAACTTTTAAATACTTTTTCTTATTATCTCTGTGTGTCTGGCTTATTCTATACAACTGTTTCAATAGTCTTTTTGTTAGTAAAAGAAGTCCAGTTCCAGAAAAGATAGTAATGTCTGAGCTGGAATCAGTGACAGGAGTGCTAAGCAGCCAAAATAGACAGGAGAAGACAGCTCATCACAAAGGCCTACCTCATAACTGCGCCCAGTGCCTAACAGTTTACATACATTAGCTGATCCTGGTGTTTTAGGAAAATGGTGCCACGATGCTCATTTTATCACTGAAGAGATCAAGATTCATGAAAGTTAAGTCATATTTTTTAAGTCAGAGAGTTCATTAGTGATAGAGACAGGATTTAATCCAAATCTGTCGAACCTTGTCTTTTCTTCACACTCTCTCAGGGAACCTGTAACTGTTAACCTACAGTCCTACTACCTTACCTATCCCATAGAATCAGACTTCTATTTCTTTCCCCTCCCCTTCACTGTGTGATGTAGCCAGTGCAAGCCGTTCCCTTTTAACACTAGGGGAAAGGAGACACACAGGGACATAAACAGTAAAGGGAAGAAGATAGCCATAGAGAGACAGCCCTGCCTGTCCCTCTCTGACCCTGTGTCCAGATTCCTCTCCTTGATGCACTTTACTCCGGACACACTGACCCTTTCCTATGAGTGAGTCAGGCATTGTCCACTTTGGAGCCTTTGCACTGAGAGCTTTCTCTTCCACCAAGTATCTGTATGGCTAATCCGTTCACTCCCCCAAGGTGTTGCCTTAAAGGAGGCAATATCACCTTGATATCACCTTCTCTTTTAGCTGGGTCCTAATCATCCTACTTGATTGTAACCCTGATTCCACACTTCACAGCTCTGATCCCTCTTGCCCCACCTTGGTTTTTTGTTTGTTTGTTTTGTTTTGTTTTGTTTTGTTTTGTTTTGTTTTGTTTTTCCCATAGTGTGTAATACTTTCCAACAGTTATTTATTTGTTATGTTTAATATTTAGTATCTCTTCCCTTCACTATGATGTAAGGTCCATGTGGACCTCTACGTCAAGCCTCTAAAAGATTGCCTGGCATTTGGTAGGCATGTACCATATATTAAGTAAAAAAATTACTGAATCCTGGCTTAGATCCCCTCCAGGAATTATCACATACTGTTTTTGTTTCCTGGCACCTTATTTGTTGGTTTTTACTCTGCTTTCTTTGCTGGGCTTCCACTAATCACCTTGGAAGGGACGTTGTATCCCATTATGTCTCTCTGGGTTTCAGCTGTAGAGTTTCTTGCTTTTGTCCATCCCAGTACTGACTGAGCTCCTTCCCTCATTCTGATAAGTCTTTGTCAAAGTCAAATGACATGAAGATCTTAATTTTTATAGCACTTACCTTGTCAACATATTTTAAGGTTTACAAATTATAGCCACTGCTTTTGATAGACACATGTACATTTTATTAAAAAGTCCTGGTTTTCATCATAGTGAATTTGATATGTGAGTAAATTCTAGTATATACTAGGTAGGCTCTTTCCAAAATTTTACAAATTGATTTCTCATTCTACTTTGTAATTAAGATATAGGCATGAACCAACATTTGCACATAATATATGGTAGCTGATTTTGCATAAAACTCAGAAATAAATATGTGTATCTGAGATTGGAATAAAATAAATTTAACATTGTCTGTGGCTGTGAAATTCATAATCCCTGATTCTACAATGAAAGATTTGTAGAGAAAATTATCTATTCACAACCATTCCCATGTGGATCCATTTAGGGAAACTTTACTTGCAAGAATCTGTAAAAATGCTAATAAACCACATTTCTCACCAGCTTAGGCCTAGCTTTTTATTTGTTTCTGGCTTTGAGATAACTTTGAATAGGCAATATAGTGTCACCATGGGTAATGAATGATGCATGCATGAAATAGTGACCTTAAAAGTGCACATTTCTCTTAAAGGAATCAATTTACACACCATTGCTGCTTAAATTTTATGAGCAATTATGTATCATGTCTTTCCTACATAAATGATAGAAAATCTATTTTAATCAACATTAATGTCCATGAAATTGTAACTTTGCTGGTGTCCATTAGCAAGGATGAAATAGATATGTGAAATAGTTTTAAGAAAACAAAGAATTTAAGGGAAAATATAGCAAATGTATAGGAAAATGCAGTTTACTTCGAAAGTTAAATGCTCTGGAAAAAATACAGGAAATCTCAGCAATGTGCTTGGTGCATAATATTACTAGCAATCCTGGAAAATTCTCCAAGTGTAAGTACATTCAAACATACTGTTGTAAATTAGAAGACTTTCTACTACTTCCCCAATCACAGCATATTATTATATTATGAGTAACTAGCTAGGTAGCTATTTTAGTTCCCTCTTTTTAAATATTTTTTCTTCTTGTTTTAATCTTACAGAATTATGGTTTGATGCATCATTATTAAATTTTTGCTCACTCAGAGTAATCCAATAATTCTTAGTGGCAATGCAGTGGGGCTGGATAAAATGTAGATAGATTTAGGTTTACACTCTTGATTTGTGCAGGGGCCATGCTAGTCTTCTCTGTGTCGTTCCAATTTTAGTGTATGTGCTTCCAAAGCGAGTACAATCTTGATTTGCTACTCCTTCGCAAATATCGTCGACTTCCAACTCCCTTGCCAAAACAAAATAAAACCCAAAACGCTCTGGCCCTGAGTGAACCCAACTATCCACTTTCTTTTACCTGGATTCATATTACATCTTATGGAATACCTTATGGAAGGTCACAAAACCAGGCTGACTGGTATCACTGTAAGTTACTTCTCACAAAACGCAAATAAGGACCGACCACCACATGAGCATCTATCTCACCCTTCACCTGTAAGCATGCTTTCCCATGTTCTCTAGCCACTATTTCATACACTTTAAAATCTCCCTTTATCTCTTTCACCACTACCATCCCTGCACCCTTTAGTCCATGCCTTCGCCTTGTACATCACGTAGGTAGAAGTACTCAGATAAGAAGGAATTCACTTTCCTACCAGGAGGTCTGCAGTTCTTGGCTTAGGCTCTGTGTCAGATCCCATTTCTTCACTCCCTAGTTGTGCGACCTAGGCAAATCGCTTATACTTCTTGCACCCATACATAAAGTGGCGATAAGAATACCAATCTTAGAAAGTTATTAGGTTAATATATTAATCAAATTAATACATATTAAGATGACATTCATATAACACATATGTACATATAACACATACTTATATATAACACAACGTACATATACATTGCCACTCATCAAAAATGATAGTGTATAGCAAAACAGTGTTAGCTACCACCATTGTCGTCCTTTATTATTCCCTCCGTTTGAATGGGAAAAGTGTCCTTTCTTCTGCCAAAGTTCCTCCACCTGTTCTCATCTTCTCAAAAATGTTTATCCTCCCTTTACCTATTATTTTTGGCAGATCATTAATCTTCCTCCTTTTTGTACTCTTCCCATTAGTATTTGAATAGGCTCTACTATAGAGCTGTAAAAAGTATGCTCCCCTAACTCCAAATCTCCAAATTTTACCCTGATTCCCTATGTACTTTTACTGCCAAGATTTTTAGAAGTAGAACAGGCCTGAAACTGTCCCTGGGGTTTGATCAAATCGAGAACACTGTTCCCTCCACATCTTGTTGGCCCTTGCTGAAACACTCAACGACTGACCATCCCATCCTTGAAATTCCCTCTTTCTTTGGTTTCCATGACACCATGACGCTTCTGATTTCCTGTCTGTCTGGCTTCTCCTGCTCAGTCTCACTTCCTGGCTCCCTTCCTGCTTAAGCTCTTGGGCTTTCTTTGTTTCTCATTCTAGGCAGTCTCTTCAGGTGAGCTCTATTATTGCCATGGATTAAAATACAATCTTTGTGCTCAGGAAGCCCACCCGTATATATTTCCACCAAAGCCCCAGGTTCCATATTTCAACCTTTTCCTCTATAATGTTCCTTTCCTCAGCATATGGCCCTCTAGTCTCTCTTCATCCAGTTTCTAAAAGACAGAAAGTTAGAAATCATTTTCTACATAGCTTTGTCATTACATCTTCACCCCATCAGTATGAAGCCCTGCTGATTCTAAATCCAAACTTATTTTTAAAATTACTCTCCATTTCTACATTTCTGTTGCCACTCTCAATTAATTTTATGCATTGTTCTCATTTGAACCACACCACAACAAAGCGGGTCTATCTACAGAACACCCAGAATGATCTTTTAATATGCAAAATGGATCTCTTTCTCTTTCTTTTGACATAGAAGCATTGCCAAGAATCTTTGATTTTGCCATCAGGGACCTCAGTCATATGGCTACTGATTCCAGCATCAGTACCATTCACTCCTTGTCCTCCATGATGGCCACACTGTCCTTCCAGTTCCTGAAAGTGCAAGTTGTTTCTACCTCATAAACTTTTCACATGATATTCCCTCTGCCCAGAATGCTTTTCCTCTCACTTTTTACATTGTGAATCTTACTCAGACTTTGTGTCTTAGCTCAAGTGTCACTTCTCTGGATAAGCCTTCTTTGAGTTCCAACTTAGATTTCTCCTGTTATTTTTGTTCTGACAGCATTTATCACAAATTATGGTTTCTCTTAAGCTAGTCTACAATCTCCATGAGGGCAGAGACAAGGCATGCTTTGTTCAACCTCATATTCAGTCCTCTGCAGCCTTTTAATATGGAAATAAATATATATGTACATAAATGGATGAATAAATATGAGTTTATCAGCAAGGTACCTAACCTCTCTGTGTCTCATCTATGAAGTTGGTGTAAGAATTTCTCCCTTACCAGTTTGTTCTACTAGCTGATAGAGCAAATGCTTATTGGTTAGCATGAGTTTGTTTCAAAAAAGTATTGCTTCCTCTGCTCCATCCAAGCCAGCAACCTAATATAGTAGAAAAAGGTTTAAAGTTTGATATAATGAATTGTTTTTTCAAATTTTCCAGTTATTATCTGTGTAACTCAGATAAGGTTATTTAACATCTTTGAGCTTGTTCTCTTATCCATAAAACTGATATAATGATACCTATTCCCATAAGATTATGTTTAGGATTATATTAAATTATATATATAAAGCATCCACCATGCAGGCATTTTATAGAGGTAAATCCCCAGTTCCTAAATACCCAAGATACCATATATAGTACAATTTCCCAACATGTTTATCCAAATCACATCTGGTTTTCACACTTTTAAGCTAAAATGTTACTTCGGAGGACACATAAACGTGAAAAGTATGTGTCACCTCTCTATCTTCAAAAGGCATATGAAGCACCTGAGGAACTTAATCAAAATGCAGACTCTAGGCCGCCCACTCACTGACATGTCATTCACTAGATCTGGAGTGAACCCAGGAAATTGCATTTTGATAAAGCCAACGGAGTGTATCAGATGTTTCATTAACTTCATTCTGAAGACCAGGTTTTTAATGCATCTACATCTGAGACAGAAATATTTTCAACCCTCCTAGTGTTTGAGTGAACTATGAGTGACAAATGAGTGTAGGCTTCCTCAAAGGGCCCATTATTTCATTAAGCCTTGAAGGTTTATACATGCTGCTTTATGAAATGAACTCAATGTTGAACTTAGGAGGTATAGAGCAATTCCCTTCCCAAGGGCACTGTTCATAGACTGTAAGTAGGTCTTCTAAGTTGTACATAAATCTTAACTTCTACATCTGTGCTTACTCTCTTGGAGATCTATCCACCAATGAAAAGAGCGATATTATGGGTTTGCATAAGTTTCAGAAATAATGCATTTCCTAAACAAAGATTTGCTATTTTGATAAACCTGAATTGTAAGCTTACGTTTTATAAAGGACATACATTAGAACAAGCATTGCTGTATAGTAGTAATGATGGGATATAAAAAGATCAAGGACAAACAAAGGAATAGTGATGTAAATAGACATTTCATGTAATATTTTGAAAAATTTCAAGAAGGTCGCAAACATCTCTTTATAAAGCAGTACCAAATACACCACTGTATTTTTCTTTTAAAATGATTTATATTAAATATTTTAAATCTCAGTGGCTTCATATGATAAACCTATTTGGTTGTCTCTTTTTAAAGCCAAAAGTGAAAAAGAAAATTGAATGTCAAGTTACTAAGATACTCAAGACATAAAAGCCTATAAAAGCTATAAGAAATATCTTGCAGGTGCCACATGCATGTAACAAACATCCCAGAGATGTTTTGGCTTTTGTATAAATACTGATTTTTGCTTACTCTATAAAATATTTTAAAAGATGATTAAAATGCATAACTGTATAATAATTATATTGGTAAATATCAACTAAGTTCATAAGACATGAAAGATGATATTTATATACTTCCATCTTGCTATATAAGATATGTTTTCCTCCAGATAGGTGAAAATAGTGTTCTGAGTTTTGAATTTATAACTAAGATGACTAAGACACATTTTTGGTTCTTTAAGAGTCAGAATAAACTTTGAACTTTGAGAGTTTTTCTTAGATTTTGCTTCTTGGTACTGACACTGAGGCAAAATTTCTCTTATGTAATTTAGAGGAATTGAAAAATAGGGTGGAAAAGAACCTCTAAAATAAATAAAAAAAAAGAACAGACAGAAGTAATCAATGGGGCTAGAAGTTAAAATAGAGGCTATGAAGGTATGGTACTGTTAATCAAGGGTCATGAGGAAACTTCTGGAAGAGTGATGGAAACATTGTTGTGTGCAGGTGTATACATATATAAAATTCATCAAATAATGCTCTTAAAATTTATGTTGTATTCTGTGGACAATATGCCTCAATTTAAGATAGAGTTTAAAATGCATACTTAAACTTCTGAAATTAATCTTATGTATTTCTGATGAAAAAATATTTAAGTTGATTAATTAAAATCTCTTTTATTAAAAAAGATTGAAATCTTTAAAAGAAAATAGAAAGTCCATTCATTTGATATCAAGTTTATATTCTAATCTCTATTTTTCCCATGGGATATTTTAGTGCTTTTGGTTCCAATCATACAAAATACCTTCCTTTGTTTATTAATACACCCATTAAATGATTACTTGGTGCAAGTCTATTATGTGTCCAAAGTTCTTCTATAAATAAGACAAATTCCTCCTTAAGGGAGCTTATTTCTTTCTGTTTTTAATTTTATTTTTTAAAATTTACATCCAAATTAGTTAGCATATAGTGCAACAATGATTTCAGGAGTAGATTCCTTAGTGCTCCTTACCCATTTAGCCCATTCCCCCTCCCACAATCCCTCCAGTAACCCTCAGTTCTCCATATTTATGAGTCTCTTCTGTTTTGTCCCCTCCCTGTTTTTATAATATTTTTGTTTCCCTTCCCTTAGGTTCATCTGTTTTGCCTCTTAAAGTCCTCATATGAGTGAAGTCATATGATTTTTTTTCTTTCTCTGACTAATTTCACTTAGCATAATACCCTTCAGTTCCATCCACATAGTTGCAAATGGCAAGATTTCATTCTTTTTGATTGCTGAGTAATATTCCATTATATATATATACCACATCTTCTTTATCCATCCATCCATCGATGGACATTTGGGCACTTTCCATACTTTGGCTATTGTTGATAGTGCTGCTGAAAACATGGGGGTGCTTGTGTCCCTTTGAAATAGCACACCTGTATCCCGTGAATAAATGCCTAGTAGTGCAATTGCTGGGTCATAGGGTAATTCTATTTTTAATTTTTTGAGGAACCTCCATACTGTTTTCCAGAGTGGCTGCACCAGCTTGCATTCCCACCAACAATGCAAAAGAGATCCTCTTTCTCCGCATCCTCGCCAACATCTGTCCTTGCCTGAGTTGTTAATGTAGCCATTCTGACAGGTGTAAGGTGATATCTCATTGTGGTTTTGATTTGTATTTCCCTGATGATGAGTGATGTTGAGTATTTTTTCATGTGTCAGTTGGCCATCTGGATGTCTTCTTTGGAGAAGTGTCTACTCATGTCTTTCACCCATTTCTTCACTGGATTATTTGTTTTTTAGGAAGGGAGCTTATTTCTAACAGAGTTTTAGTCTACTAGAAATCCCAGCCACAAATAAACTACTATGAAACAAAGAAGTCTACATGTAAGCTAACATAAAAGTTCATATAAAATAGTGCTATCTAATAATAAAGGTGGGGGGGGGGAAACAGGGTTATGTGATAGAAAATTATTTTAGGAATACACTTTAAATAGGCTTCTTTGTATAGAGGGTAGGTATTTGTGTTAATATAAATGTTGAGAAGGGGCCAGACTTGGGGAGGACAAAAAAGAATGTTCCAGCATAAGGGATAGCAGGAAAAAAGACCTTTAAAACAATGAATTTTGTACCTTCAGAAGTACAAAAAGAAGATTGGTGAGGCTCATCTCATCATGTGATGGGAAGAGGAAGAACAGTGGAGTTCAAGTGATATATCAAGGGGTAACAAATTTGAAGATAAAAAGTTTTGGAGATCATTATTTTATTTTTCTGTTATGTGCAAAATGTTATTCTAAGAAGCAAGAAGGAGTTGGAGGGTTTAAAGCAGGGGAGTAATGTGATCTAACTTACACATTTAAAAATCACTTAAATGCTACATGAAGAATATGTTGCAGGAAACACAGGGAACTGCCAGTGTGGAAAAGGGAGAAATCAACAGTAACTATACTTTGTGTACTTCATCAGTATCACACTGCAAAAAGACATCTGCAGACAGGAGGCAGTCAGTTACTCAATACAACATTATCAAGAGTCTGCAATGCGTTAGATTGTGTACTTGAGGAAACAGCATTTAGGTTGGAGTCAGAGGTTGGATTCAACGCCTGGTTCTATCACTCCCATGCTTTGTGACCCTGGGAACATTACATAATCTCTGAAAGCCTGAGTGTCATCATCTACAAAACAGATACAGACTTGATGAGGATTAAATGGACAGATGTAGCACAATGCCTGGCACATAGTAATTGGTTTGCTAGTTCGGGTGGTAAGATCACTAGCACTCGTACTACTACTACCCCCAATCATTGGTAGTTGGATGTGTTTTCCACTTTTAGGAATGCTTCCTGATGCAAGAAACTCAATGAAATCTTAACCACTCTTCACATTTAGGGTGCATTTAATGTCCTTAGTCCTATAGACACAATTGAGAATCACGACTTGCTGTTCATTTTTATTTTCACTAGGGGTTTAGAAGTTTTTAAAAATAATTGTGACACATTAAAGCGAAGGGAAGAAATCCTTCTGTTTCATATCCGCAAATAGAATTGAATTTGACACACCAACTTTCAACATAAATTAGATTTCAATTTTACCCTAAGATTCTTTCTGATTTGGGATAAATGAAGCATGGGGAAAAAATTAATAATACCACAATGCCATTTTATCATATTTTAATATAGCTCAATAGAACCTGTCCAGAAAAATATATAATTATCATATAAAACATAAGGGGGGATATTCCAGAAAAATACCCTTTCTTTTTATTGGTAAAACTATACTATGAAATAAAAACTTGTTTTAGAAGTGTAAACTTTATTGTAGTAGTTTGATTTTGTGTATTAATCTACACATAAAAATAATTATCCTTTCTGGAAGAGAAAAAGATGATTTTATCATATAAACTGATAATTTTTGAAACAATATCCATAAATAAATACCAATTTTTTAAGACCAAGAAACAGTGTGGTCTTTATGATAGATCTAGTTACAGGCTTTTAGAGAAAGTAACTAAAAACAAAGGAAAGAGTGTTGTTCCCTCTGCCTATCTCTAATTGTATCCCATGTACTCTGCTTGGGGTCATGGGCACCGCGGTGGGGGGGGGGGGGGTCACTGGGCATGCACACTTCATGCCCTGACAGCCATGTTTCCACCTGGGCTGTAGGTAGGGGCAGTGATGACCAGAATTGGGGACAGAGCAATTGTAAAGTGAAGCTGGAACTGTTGGGAACACTAAAGAAAATGAACTTGTCCATATTTGTAATTCTGACAAGGAATAGGAAAATTTGACTCAAGGGGAACTTTAGCTTTATTGATAACCTAAGAAAAATGCAGCTAGGGGGACACCTGTGTGGCTCAGTCACTTAAGTGTCTGATTCCCTCCCTCTCTCTGCCCCTCTCCTCCTTGCACTCCCTCTCTCTCTAAATAAAATTTTTTTTAAAAGACGTATTTTTTAAAAAAGAAAAATGTAGCTAGAAGAAGGTATGACAGAAATAATTTGTGGAATTACTAAGAAAGATTTTGTCTGAGGCAGTTAGTTAGGTTCCAACAGGATGTGTGGAGGCCATCAAAGAGGAACTCATGGCCAGCTATTAGGAAAGTCAGAGATCTGGCAGTACTCCAAAACAAAACCACAAGAAGCTAGATCAGACCAGATAGGCCCAAGATGGCTGACAAAGTAGCCCAGAAACCCCTGCCAGATAAGGAAGAAAAGGCTTGAAACCCTGTTTCCAAGACATTCCTGCTGCAAGTAATGAATGTTCCACCCCCTAGTTAACAACTGTCTATAGAAGATAAAAACCCGAGCTCCAGGACATACAGCTCTTTCTCTCTCTCCCTTGAGTTCACCCACTTTTGCATCTTAAGAGTGTACTTTTGCTTTAATAAACTTTCCTGCTTGCATTGCTCATCCTCTATGTTGTGCCTGTCCTTGAGTTCTTTCTCATGAGGAGACTTAGAACCTTTGGCAACATTTTTGGGACAAGCTGTATTGAGGCCTCAAGGCCCAGCGTCTCTGCATTTCACCCAGCACCAATTTGAATGGCCAAGTCCAGACAGGGTTTAACAGCATAGTTCACAGCCAAGAACAAAGGACCCAAAAGTCAATCGGAAAATTCCTTGTCTTTTCCTGGTGACTCAAGGGTGAAACTCATTCTGAAACTTAAAGAGACTTTGTGATCCAATAGGACTATATGTCACTTTCTGAAGACAGCTAGTAACAGATAGAACTTGGCAAACACTGTATGAAAAATGCCTACAAATGTAATTTTCCCAATCAAGCTGTCTGGTAGAATGTACTTTCATTCTATTGTTTCTGTCCTGGTATGTGTAAAAGCTCCTATAGGTAAGAGGCATCTCCAACGGATAAAAAGCAACTATAATTGAGGCACATAGTCCATCTAGGAACATTTCCCAACACAGACCCCAATATTATCTGCTACCAACTGCAAGGAACTTGAAGATTAAAATATATTTTCCTAGTATCCTTTTATTCTATTAATGAGTTAGAGATAAAATACAAAAGAATTCTTGGCTTTATGCTCAAAAGCCATCATTCAGGTTTACTGGAGAAAAGATTCTGAAAGATACATGATCTAGTGGTTTGTGTGCTTCCCCACACAACTAAGTCCCGTGTACCTGAATCTTCTTCAGATTATCTCATAACTCCGTTCCATATTTTATAATTATTAGGATCTAATATATATTCCAAATTCTACAGATAGACACATCAGTTTGGGTTAGGCAGGTTTTAAAAGATGAATTCTTATGTTAGATAATGAAGGAAGAGAAGTATGGCTGAAAAGAATTGAAGACTGATGGACAATAGGTAATCTTCTAAGCATGTGATCAGTGTCAGGGAGGAAGAATTTCCTGTCCCCTTCAAAGGTCCTTCTAGCTGGACTAAGAATCAAACTGACATGAGACAGATTAATAGGAGTAATCAAATTTAAATGTACACATATAGGGAATACATACACATATGAAATTCCAAATACCATAAGATCAAATGAGGTATATATGTCAGTTTGAACTAAGGAGAAGAGAGACTGGGACTTCAAAAGGAAAAAATGAAATTCACAGGAAGCTGAAAAAGAAAAAAGGTAAATGGTAAACAAATGTTTACTGTGTCAATCAGAAACAATGGGACATAGAGGATTTTGATCAAACAGGTCTTGTTGCTAGGGTCTCCCTGTCTATCATACCTAGTTTATTTAAGGTGATAAGGTGGGGAGTTAGTCATTTTCTCTAGGTTTCTCCCATACATACAGGAGGTATACATACTATTAAACTTTGATTTTCTGTTAATCTGTCTCATGTCAATTTGATTCTTAGACAAACTAGACGAATTTTAAAGGATAAGGGATAGTTTTTCCTCCTCAACATCATCATTTTCTAAAGTGGATCATTTCCAATATTTCTGTGCACTTATATTGTAGCTGTTCGAGGTAAAAAAAAAACAAACAAAAAAAAGTAGTTCTTATATATCTATCCAATACTTAAAACAATATCAAATAATTGTTTATTGATGTAGAGAACAAAGGCAAAAGAAATGTACAAAAAAATTACATTTCCTTACAACTTGCAGCCCATTGACAAGTGCTTGAGACAGCCAGAGTGATCTCCTCCAGGAGTGAAGCTTCCTGGATGTTAATTCTTAACTAGAGGCAAAAGGCAACCTTAGCTTCACCTTAGCCTGACCTTCAGGGTCTGCAAGTCTTCTTTAACTTATAAAAATCCCTTTGGAAGCTTCCTTTATCTCTAATTCCCAAGATATATGTTAGCAATCATCCTCCAAATATATGGCCCACTGATATACATCTGAAGGGTCTCATGACCAAAGTTTTACTAGTTAGTAGTAAATGACCTTAACTTAAACAGCAGATAGCCCCTCAAGGTCCTGGAAACCTTGTTTCCAAGTTCCTTAGAGACTTGCACTATCCCTAGTCCCCTCCCAACTTAAAAGTTTATAATGTCACTCCTTACAACCCCAATGCAGCTCTTTCTGACCCTGGGTCCTGTCCCCATGCTTTAACAAAACCACCTTTTTTGCACAAAAGACATTTCAAGAATTCTTTCTTGGCCATTTGCTCCTGGACCCAAAACACATCACATCATTTACATTTAGTACTACATGTTGACTAAAAGAAACTAATGAATTATTTTCTTTTGGGTCTTTTGTACAAAAGGAAATTACTATTATAATTGCTATTATATTAGAACATTTCCATTTTATGATACTTCTATGTCTTAAAACCCATTCTCTTAAAATTTCTTAGGCATTCAGGAATAATTTTTGAGACAGAGAGAGACAGAGAAAACTCCAGACATCTTCAGAAGCCCCTTTTAGGCTTTAGCTAAATATTATCATTGCATTCGTGTGAAGAACCTACTGAGGCTGGTAAAAGAATGATCAGAAAAGATCTGAAAGAACAATCCCTGGATGTGTCACAGGGCTTAGAAGAGTTTTGTTCTCACCAGCCGTAGTGGAAGGCCTCATAGTTACAGGATATTGGAGAGAGTACTCAGAAGAGTTGCCTCAATAGTAGGAAAAATTAGGGTTATATGAAATGTTATTCTGGCCCTGCCTAACAGAGTTTAAAAGCAAGACCCAAAAGGGTTAAATTCTTACATATGGCTGAATCCCAGAAAAATGCTTGCGTTATTTATATGAAATACCTTTATATAATAAGGTAAAATTCACAATGTCTGGCCTCCAGTGAAAACAGGCATGCAAAAAAGCAAGAAAATGTGGCCAAAATGAGGAGAAACATAATCCTTAAAAATAAACCCAGAAATGGGGCCCTTGGGTGGCTCAGTTGGTTGAGCATCTGACTTTGGCTCAGGTCATGATCTCACGGTTCGTGAGTTCAGGCCCCACATCGGGCTCTGTGCTGACAGCTTGGAGCCTGGAGCCTGGAGCCTGCTTCAGATTCTGTTTCTCCCTCTCTCTCTGCCCCTCCCCTGCTCACTCTCTGTCTCTGTCTCTCTCTCAAAAATAAATAAACATTTAAAAAAAGCTTTAAAGGGGCGCCTGGGTGGCTCAATGGGTTAAGTATCCAACTTCAGCTCAGGTCAAGATCTCATGGTCCGTGAGTTTGAGCCCCATGTCCTGCTCTGTGCTGTCAGTTCAGAGCTTGAAGCCTGCATCGGATTCTGTCTCCCTCTCTCTCTGCCACTCCCCACTCACACTCTGTCTCTCTCTGTCTCTCAAAAAATGAATAAACGTTAAAATTTTTTTAAATAAGTAAAAAAATTAAAAAAAGCTTTAAAAAATAGACCCAGAAATGTCTCAGATGATCAAATTAATGGAAAAGAACAATAAATCAGCTATTAGAATAGGAATCCATAAATGAACATTTTAAGTAGAGAGTAGAAAAGCAAACTTCATCTCCAACAGACCTAGCATACAAAATAAGTTTTAAAAAATCCTTCAGGCACAAATAAAATGATAACAATTAAAAATCTCTACCTACCCAAAGGAATGATGTGCACCAAAAATGGTAACTACATGTGTAAATATAAAAAATGTTTTTCTTAATATTTACATCTTTTTTAAAAAAGTAATATAATATATGTAGAAGTAAAATGTATAACGCTTATAACATAAGGGGAAAAACCAGAAGGGGAAAAAAAAACATAAGTATAATTGTGATGGTTATTATAATAAAGGTGAAGAATGTAACCTCAATGTGGGCTGTGATAAGGTGGAGCTATTATATACAATAACACTGAAGTAACCACTGAGAGAGCCAATAATCCAACAAAGGAGATAAAATGAATTCATAAGCAATACTCAAATCAAAATAAAGGAAAAAAATAAAAAGGGAAATAAAAGATAATTGGGAAAAAGTAGCAACATATTAGATTTAAAACCAGTCTTATCAATCCCATTAAATGTAAATGGTCTAAACACACTAATTAATAGAGATTGTCAGGATGGATAAAAAAATGAAGACACCATTATGTACTGCTTAAAAGGAATCTGCCTTAAATATAGATAGAAAACTAGCTTATAAGTAAAAGAATGGGTATTAACCCTTTATCAGATATATCATTTGCAAATATCTTCTCTCACCAGTAGGTTGCCTTTTCATATTGTTGATGGATTTCTTCACTGTGCAAATGTGGTTTTTTTGTTTTTTGTTTGGTGTAGTCCCAATAGTTTTGTTTTTGTTGTTTTGCTTTTGCTTCCCTTGCATAACGAGGTTTTTCTAGAAACATATTGCAAAGGCCAATGTCCAAGAGATTATTGCTTATGTTTTCTTTAAGGGGTTTCATGGTTTTAGGCCTCATATTTAGGTCTTTAATCCACTTTGAGTTTATTTTTGTGAATGGTGTAAGAAAGTGGTCCCATATCATTCTTTTGCATGTAACTGTCCAGTTTTCTTAGTACCATGTATTGAACAGATCATCTTTTCTCCATTATACGCTCTTGCCTTCTTTGTCATAGATTAATTGACCATGTAGGTGTGAGTTTATTTCTGGGCTCTCTATCCTGTTCCATTAATCTATGTGTCTATTTATGTGCCAGTACCATACTATTTTGAATAATATAGCTTAGTATATCTTGAAATCTGGGATTGTGATATTCTAGCTTTGTTATTTCTTGATATTGCTTTGGCTATTCAGGGTCTTATGTGGCTCCATACAAATTTTAGGATTATTTCTTCTAGTTCTGTGAAAAGTACTATTGAGAATTTATGCAACTCAAACCAAAAACCAAATAATCTGATTAAAATGAGCATAGGAATTGAATAGACATTTTTCCAACGAACACATACAGATGGCCAATATACACCTGAAAAGATGCTTAATATCACTAATAATCAGGGAATTGCCAAATCAAGACTACAGTGAGATATCACCTTATACTGTCAGAATGGCTAATATCAAAAACACAAGAAATAACAAGTGTTGGTGAGGATGCACAGAAAAGGGAACCTTCACGCACTGTTGGTGGAAACGTAAATTGGTACAACCACTGTGGAAAACAGTATGGGAGTTCCTCAAAACATTAAAAATAGAAATACCATATGATCCAGTAATTTCACTATAGGGTATTTTGCCAAAGAAAAAAAACCACTAATTTGAAAAGATATATGCACTCCTATGTTTACTGCACCATTATTTACAGTAGCCAAGATATGGAAGCAACCTAAATATCCATCTATAGAGGAATGGATAAAGAAGATGGGGTACACACATGCACACACACACACACACACATATATATATATATATATGTATATATATATATATATATATATATATATGCACACACATATACATACACAATGGACTATTAGTGAGTCATGAAAAAGAATGAGATCTTGATGTTTGTGACAACATAGATGGACCTGGAGGGTATTATAGTAAGTGAAATAAATCAAACAAGGAAAGACAAATATCATATGATTTCACTTATATGTGGACTCTAAAGAACAAAACAAACAGAAACACAAATATAGAGAACAAATAGGTTGTTGTCAGAGGGGAAAGGGTTGAAAGCACAAGTGAAATAGGTGAAAGTAATTAAGAGGTATACACTTTCAGTTATAAAATGAATAAATCATAGTGAAGAAAAATACAGCACAGGGAATATAGTCAATAATATTGTAATAAGGTATGCTTATTGTGGAGAGCATAGCTTAATGTATAGAATTGTCAAATGACTATTTTGTACACCTGAAACTAATATAACAACATATGCCAATAATACTTCAATTTTTTAAAGATGCAAAGAATAGAAAAATGTATACCATGTTAACATTAATCAAAAGAAATCTGGAGTTTCTATATTACTATTAGACAAAGTATGTTTCAAAATGATCTGTACATCAATTCATCCAGAGCATATAGCAATTCTAAGCATTTATGGACCTAATAAAATACACGGATTAAAAACTTATGGAGGGGCGCCTGGGTGGCTCAGTTGGTTAGGCCTCCGACTTCAGCTCAGGTCACGATCTCACGGTCCGTGAGTTCGAGCCCCGCATCGGGCTCTGGGCTGATGGCTCAGAGCCTGGAGCCTGCTTCCGATTCTGTGTCTCCCTCTCTCTCTGCCCCTCCCCTGTTCATGCTCTGTCTCTCTCTGTCTCAAAAATAAATAAACGTTAAAAAAAATTAAAAAAAATAAAATAAAAACTTATGGAACGGTAAAGAGAAATATATGTATCTATAATTATGGTACAAAATTTCATAATAATTGATAGGTTAAGTACTCACAAAAAACCAGTAAGAATATAGGAGATTTGAACAGCATTTCAATTATTTTAACCTACTTGACATTTCTTGAATGCTCCATCCAGGAAAAAGTGGGGAAAAAACATTTGTTAGAAGTGCATTAAGAACATTAGACAAGTAAGATCAAATGCTGTGCCATAAAAAATACTAAATAAATGTAAAAGTTTTCATAAAAAATTCAAACATATATCTATGACATAGCCATTACACTCCTACATATTTACCCAAGAGAAATGGAAGTGCATTTCCATACAAAGAATTATACGTAAATGTCCATAGATATTTACCTGTTGATAGCCCCAAATTGCAACAACCCAAATATTATCAACAGGTGAAGAGATAAATAAATTGCAGTATATCCATTCAGTAAAATATTTCTCAGAAATAAAAAGCAATTATTGACACACACGAAAACATAGGTAAATCTCAAAATAATTATGCTGAAGGAAAGAAACCAGACAAAAAGAGTACATATGGTGTGATTACAGTTATATAAATTTCTAGAAAATGCAAACTAATTTACCATAACGGAAAACAAATCAGTGGTTGCTTGGGGAAAAGGATGAAAAGCAGGAGGGAGAAATTATGAAGACACCTGAGAAAACTTTTGGGTGTGATTAATATCCTCATCTTCTTGATTGCGTTATTAATTTAATGGTTGTATATGTACATCAAAACATTGAACTACACACTTGAAATATTGCATGTCAGTTATAACCTCAATAAAACTGTTTTAATAAAATAGTCACACAGTTAACCCTTGAGCATTGTAGGTAGGGTTAGGAGCACTGACCCTTCAACACTTAACTGCCAATAACATGAACGTATTTTGTAAGTTATTATATACCGTATTCATACAATAAAGTAAGCTAAAGAAAATGTTATTGAGAAAATAATAGGAGAAAATGCATTTAAAGTACTGTATTGTATTTATCAAGAAAAATTCATGTGTAATTGGACCCACGCACTTCAAACTTGTGTTAGTCAAGGGTCAACAGTGTATGACCTCCTCCAAATTACCATTGAGTTATTTGAAATTTACACACAATGCAAAAACCTAAATACTGTGATGAAAAAAAAAATGGGCAGTGGGATATACGCTTACTTACTTTCTGTAAAGTTGCTCCTTCATTAACTTTTCTAGACGAAACAAAAATAACAGCAGGATTTTATCATGATACCTATAAAATAGTCCTTGGGAATAATTTAGGCTTATAGGAACATGCTTTCATGATTTAAACTCTAGTGCCATTAAATGCACAGCAGAAGTAATTCATTTAATGATTCCTCAGTGACCTAAAAGAATGAACACACCTGTCAAGGCGTCTAACCGTCTTATGCCAGAAGAAAGAAACTGATGGGGGAAAAGCTTTTCCCATTTTATTCTCATTAAACCCCACAAAATTGCCAAAACATATCAATCTAGCATAATTTAGATTTACATGAATTACATATGGATTTTAGGACTTGGTTTTCTTTTCATGAATTCCTGTATCAAATTACTTTTGTTTGGGGGTTGGATATAAATTTTGTATTTCTTGTAAGTGATTAAACAGGCTTTCTTTCCTTAGATTATGGACCTCTTATTTTATTTTATTATTTATTTATTTTTTAGAGAGAGAGAGACAGAGAGAGACAGAGAGAGAGACAGAGAGAGAGAATCTCAAGCAGGCTCTATGCTCAGCACAGAGCCCAACATGGGGCTAGACCCCACAACCCTGGAATCACTACCTGAGCCAAAGTCAAGAGTCGGACCCTCAACTGACTGAGCCACTGAGGTGTCCCTGAAACTTTTATTTTGTTAAGTTTGGTAACTCTTCCAGAGTTTTTTTCATGTTTAGTGCTCAAGGTGCCAAGTGCTGGATTCTCTAATGGAAAGATAATTAGAGGAAGTAAATATATCATGATGCACCAACCAGATTTAAGACAGGTTTAACATGTTATTCTACCAATATAAGGCAAATATTTTGCTAGTATATTTTGAGATCTGTATCCTATATGTAAAGACATTACATTAGATAAGAAAAATATGAGTACATAATAGTGATTTAATGAAATCAAACTCATTCATTTTGTGGAATAGATGAATGAAAACATTCTACTAACGTATATTTTCTCCTTCATAGGAAAATTCATATTTATGGGTTAGTGATAGGGGAGAATTGAAGTGGGAGTTAAAGAATTAAATTTTAAACCATGATTCACTGTTTATATATAAGTTATGTGATTGTCAGGGAGAAAGACCTTCCTCCGCCCTATGGTCCTTCTAGCTGGACTTATAATCAAAATGCCATGAGACAGATTAACAGGAGAAAATCAAATGTAATAGGTGTTATGTACAGGCAATCCACCCAGACATGAAATTTCAAAGACAATGAGGCAACATAAAGTTTATATGAGTTAAGGAGAGGGGCAGGGTCTGAGGACACAAAAGGGAGGAAGGCCATTAGCGGGAAGACGAAAGGGGATGTTTGGAAACAAGGTTTGCCCTATTATTACAGATATGTTCCTCAGGTAAAGGGAGTCTTTGTTAGCAGCATCTCTTTTGTGGTATAAGCTCTCCTTACCAGCGTAAATTCAGGCAGTTGAGGACCAGGAAGAGAGCTTTTCCTCTGTCTGCTGGGTTTTGATTACATTTAACCAAAATAATATTCATGCCAAAATGACCTGTCTTTGGCAGGCTGCCCCTGGCCTCTACATGATTAAGTGATGCAATATGCTACTGTCATTTTCTTCAATATTACAATAATTATTTTAAAATTATCTCATAGTATTATATTTTATGCATGTACCATGATTAACTTCACAATTTTCTTAATTTGGTACATGTAAGTGATATTCAAGCATTATCCTCCATAAATAGAGTTACAAGGAGTAATACCATCATTAGTTTCCATAGTGATCTATAGACAGCAATAGCTTCATGTTGGTAATATTCACACATCAAGATAGGCCACAAATTTCATTTCCATAATGTTTGAGGCTAATGGTCAACCAGAAATCCAAAAGATCCTCAAGATAAAGATTAGACAAAGCACATATGACCCAAGACTGCCACACCTATAATTCTGGATTCACTCATTATCTGCCTCTCCAACACCTGCCTTTTGTCCCTTAATGGGCCATAACCTTTCAGGCTTCTGTGCCTTTGGATGTGTGGCCTCCACTTTCCTAGAAATCACTTCCTACTCCCCCACTCCATGTGGCAAAATATCACTTACTTTTCAACGTTCAGCTGAAATGTACCTCTTGATTACAGTTTTCCAAACTGATTTAGTTACTTTTTCTGTTCTCAGGCAGTTTTTAAACTTTCAGCGTTATAGCATTACATGCTTAGTAAGACCTAGGACCAGATTTTTCCAAACATCATATATCCAGTTCTGAGACCAGTGCTTGGAGCTGAATAAAATTCAATGAATTTAAATTGAATTCAACTGGTGTAATGAACTGAATGCTTATGTCTCCCTCAAAATTCATATGTTGAAATATTAACCCCCAATAGAGTATTGTAAAGTAGGGCCTTAGGGAGGTGATTAAGTCATGAGGGTGGATTCCTCACAAGTGGGATTAGTGCTCTTATAAAAGAATCCCAGAGAGTTCTTTTCCCCCTTCCTTCATGTGAAGACACAGTGAGAAGGTTGTTGTTTATGATCCAGGAGGTGGTCTCTCACCTAAACTGAATCTGCTGGCTCCTTGATTTGGGGCTCCCCATCCCCAGAGTTGTGAAGGAAATATTTTTGTTTAAGCTACCCAATCGTTGGCATTTTTGTTATAGCACCCAAACAAAACAAATGAAAGGATAGAAGAGATGAGATAGGCAAGAGCTTGTATCTTTGAGTATCTTACAGGATGGAGCGTTCACATTCCCTCCAAAGTAATTCTTAGAGTATATTTGTTTGATTTTCAACATAAAATTCTGCTTTTGCAGAGCCTTAAAAAATGCTGTAGCTTTTTCATCAGTGTTGACCAAATGATCTAGAACACTTACAGGAAGCTTTCTTCTAACATTGAAACTGGTAGTACAGAAATCTGGGGGTGAAAGTGAGGCTGATGGCGGGGGACAGAGAATAGGAGTGGGAACTGATTGAATAGCACACGTGAACTTGCCTCTTCCAATATTCCAGGACAATGTGTGAATCAAAAACTAAGACTATAAGAGTAATAACTAGACTTTAGAGTTTTGAGAGATGAATACTTGGTAGGGTTATTAGAACAAGAGATGATAACAGTTATTTATTTCACTGAGCACAGGCATCAGTGAAGACAAAATCGGAAATTAAGAGAAAACAAAATCAATATATGAAATTAACAGAAGTAGCCCCACTTACTCTTACACTACAAGAGCATCACCTTACCAGTCTCTGGTCTGATGCGTTGTTCTCAGAGTTAGATACTTTGCTTTAGAAAGAGCAATAAATGGGTGTGCAGTTTAACCCAAACCTTTAGTAAAACAAATTATACGTTTATTTTTGTAATAAACTTAGTATTTTTTTTTTCTTTTCAGATTTCCTATTGAAGAACCAAGTAGGTTAGGGGCACCTGGGTGGCTCAGACGGTTGAGCGTCTGACTTTGGCTCAGGTCATGATCTCAGGGTTCATGAGTTTAAGCCCCACATCTGGCTCTCTCCTGTTAGCATGGAGCCCACTTTGGATCCTGTCTCCCTCTCTCTGCCCATGCCCCGCTCATGCTCATTCACTCTCTCTCAAAAATAAATAAACATTAAAAAAAAAAAGAACCAAGTAGGCTAAAGGTTCTTAATACCTAAATGTACAAGTCTCAATCTGATCACTACAATGATACCCCAGACAAAGTCAATTGCTCCTAATATGTCGATAGTTGTGGCAGAGCTAAAAATTGATTATGTTCAGCTATGGAAGCCTGAAGAATATTACCAGGAAAAGCCATATATCTAGACAATTCCCAAGAAACTTGAATTTCATAAGAAATAAATTACTACTGAAAAATTTTGGTAACTAATGGTATATGCTAGAATGACCCATTCTATCATATTAACAGCAAACACATAAATTCTATTCATAGGTCAGAAATTATAATGGAAATAATGAAAAGGTTTCTACTGCAGGATCTTACAGTGTGCTATACAAATTTACTACATAGGGGCGCCTAGGTGACTCAGCTGGTTAAGCCTCTGACTTTGGCCCAGGTCATGATCTTGCAGTTCATGAGTTCAAGCCCCGCGATGGGCTCTGTGCTGACAGCTCAGAGCCTGGAACCTCTTCGGATTCTGTGTCTCCTTCTCTCTCTGCCCCTACCCCACTTACACTTTGTCTGTCTGTCTCTCTCTCTCTCAAAAATAAATAAACATCAAAAGTATTTTTTTTAATTTACTAGATAAAATCTCAAGTCTGAGATTTAAATTCTATATCTGTGTTCTAAAAAATATTGAGTCAAAGTTGTATACAATTATGAAAAGTTTTTGGACAAAGCCTTAGAAAGGAGTATTGCACATTTATGGAGAAGAAATGTTATACTATAAACTATAAATAATTGTGCAGTATAAATTAACTTGATACTATAAAGTTTTTAGTACATTTCTCTATAAATAGACATTTTCTTTATTTTGCATTATATTATTATGTATTATAGAATGCATCATTTTAATACAGAAAGAAAATATACAGGAAGAAAAAATACAGGAAGAAAAAAAAATATATATATATATATTTGAAAGACAGAGAGAGAGAGAGAGAGAGAGAGAGAGCGAGCACATATGCCCTAGCTGGGAAGGAACAGAGGGAGAGGGAATCAGAGAATCTTAAGTAGGCTCCATGCTCAGGGCAGAGCCCAACACGAGTTCAAACTCAACAAACTGTGATATTATGACCTAAGCCGAAATCAAGAGTCAGGCACTTAACCAACTGAGCCACACAGGCACCCCAAGACAATTTTTAAACGGCTGATCACCCATTAAGGATTAAAGGCTTTCTGTTTATTTGCCCTTCTGGTACCCAGTTCCTGGGGCTTTTTTTGAAGTTTATTTATTTTGAGAGAGACAGAGACAACGTGAGCAGGGGAGGAGGGGAGAGAGAGAGAGGAGAGAGAATTCCAATCAGGCTCCACACTGTCAGCACAGAGTTGCTGCTGTTTTTTAATCTCAAGGTAACATATCTATAGGTTAAAAACTATCAAATATCTACAATTTTATGTGGTTTAACCTAATAACAATAATCCAATGAGTATAATTGCAAACTAGATATACAAACAAATCTAACTGTAAACACAATAAAAGCTATTTTAGGATATATAGAAAGAAGATGCCCTCCAAGGAGAGCAGACCAAATAAGAATATTGAGGCAGCTAACTTAAATAATTTCAGAAAGCCAAAGTCCAAAATAAATTGCAGATTGCATTAATATTTATAATATCTTCATGATTATTGAAGTCTTATAGTTGACAATATTTAAAAAAATTGATTATATAGCTGAGTCCATGGCTTACATTTTAAGTAAGGAAGAACCTGCTAAAAATCAATTTTTAGCATTTCTTCTGCTTAGAGACTTAGTCATAAAACTGTCAATATCATCATTAAATCAGCATCAACAGCATGATATATTTGTACTTTATATATTGTGTCATGAAGTGGATTCATTGTAAATTTCTCAGTGACAATGAATTCCAAAGTAACAGATATATTAAACATATTTTTCCTCATGTACTGGAGAACTTATTTGCAAACATAAGTAAGAAAATTGTACATGAACTGTGTTAAAACAATGAGTTATTCATTTTTTAATCCATTGTTTTACAAATCAAGTCATTCACATGAAAAAGAATAGAAGTTTAATTCCAAATAATAAAAAATTCACTTTTGGGTATTTATGGCTATATAGCTTTAAATCTCTTTTAAACATAAATAAATAGTTCATCTTTCACCTTTCCTGCTATGATTTGAACTATCAGCAAAGGATCCCACCTAAAATATCCTAGAAAAGATATTTTATTTTCACCATGTTATAGACATTTCAAGTCTTTCCTTTGCCATACCTATGTGAGTGAATTCCATTACCCAGATGCAGGGGAAAAAAGATGTGGGGGAAATGGCATAGTAAGAAGGAGAACTTCTTTTGTTTAATGTTTATTTTTTTATTTTGAGAGAGAATGCAAGCAGGGGTGGGGCAGAGAGAGGGGGAGAGAGGGAATCCCAAGCAAGCTTCCTGCTGTCAGCACAGAGCCCAACACAGGGCTCAAACTCACAAATTGTTAGATCATGACCTGAGCCAAAACCAAGACTCCAATGCTCAACCAACTAAGCCATCCAGGCACCCCAGGAAGGAGAACTTCTGAAGTAAGTCAGATCACTTTCATAGGGAAAACATTCCTTCATAGAAAATAATGATAGTAAAATAATGGTGATATGTCACATTTATCTAGCACTCAACATTTTCAAAATACTTCCTTGTACTTTATCTTATGTACAGAGGATTTGATATATAATAAATTACCAAGTGTCAAATGTCAATATGGCAAATGACAGATAAGACTTTGTACTGAATGATATACAAAACAAACTAATAGCTAAATAAGTATGTAGGTAGGTCACAGATGAAGTAGATTTCTTTTATAGATTATACTAGCACATAAAAATCTGTTTGCCTATATCATGAATGAACACTCCTTTTATAGGCTATATGCAGTCATAAACAGTTAATGTTCTACATTATGTTTCAACAGTTATACTCAAGTGAAAGAGTTATTTCCTTCCCCAAAACATAGATTGCTCGTGGCAGTAATCATATATTATTAGTCAAAACTATCTATCACAAACACATAGCATAACCCAGTCTTCATAATTAAACATTAAATCTAAAAACGCTGTTTGTGATTGATTGCAAAATATTTTAAGGCACTTTTCAATTCATGAAATTTATCATAAATATCTTAGAAAATGAAAAAAGTTGCATTTTGAGAGATTGACTTTGCAAATAAAATTACAGTTTTTACTGGCATAGATGAGAAGTAAAATATTCTTTCACTCGGAAATATAGCACTTACTTCCTAACCTTTTAAAAACATATAAGAATATTACTTTAAGGATTTCCACATTTCATAGATTAAGTATTTTTATGATCACATTTCTGGGGAATTTGGTCTGTTACAGATCTTATTTGAGAATTCGAAAACAGACGTTAATTTGATAAGTCAAGGTCTCAATATTATATTTTTCCATGATGCCCCACTGACCTTTAGAAAAGATATGAAATTTTCTTTCTAATGGCTTATCTCAAAAAGAACATGAACAAAAGACAAAAGGCCTTTGCCCTCTGAGTCTCAAGGTGACATTTAAGACTGACATCCAGCTAGCAGAAGAAGATCTCAAAATTTATTCTTGTCCTGTGGGGATAAGCAAATCATTAATATAAGAAGGTATCAGGCCATTAAGTGCTTTAAACATCAACAATAAAACTTTAAAATCAATGCAAACCCTGACAGGAAGCCAATATAAAAACTGGAAGACAAAACTGATGTACTTTGAACAGGTAAGTAGCCTCACACTGTGAATGAACTGAACCTCAGAGATTGATTTATCAAGAAATCGAAACATC
Organism: Felis catus; assembly: GCF_018350175.1. NCBI lineage: Eukaryota > Metazoa > Chordata > Mammalia > Carnivora > Felidae > Felis > Felis catus. The sequence continues at coordinate 85,577,162 of NC_058374.1, forward strand.
AGATGTTGAACCAGTCCAGTCTCAGTGATTATCACATTGTAGTATTTTCAGTACCATTCACGTCTTTGCCCTACTCAAATGATGTGCCAAAGAAGAGAACTAGGTCTTAACAAGAGCATCATCTTACACTGAAACCAATAACTAGACTCAAAGTAATAGTAACACCAATCTTTGTACAATACTTTGGATTTCACAGTGTTCTTTTTTAAATGGAATTCTCTGTAATCAAGGAACAAGGAGATTGACAGTCGAAAGAATATATTCACATGCTTATTTTTGTCCTACGATTATTCTAATCATAACCCTAACAATGAAGACAAATATTAAAAAGTGAGAGTTATGGGGTTCTAAAACTTCCGATGTGCAAAATTTATAATTTATGGAGAACAGTTCTAATTTCTTTTCAATATACTTTCGCCATTTGATAACTTACATAAAACATAATATAATAATAATAACAATAATGCTAATAATAGCTGACACTGGCCACTTTTAAGAGACATTCATGGACTGATTTAATCTACGACTACTATCCTAATTTACAGATGGGGAAACTAAGGCAGACAACATGAGGTGACTAAGATTTTATAACATAAAAATATTGGGACCAGGGGCACCGAGGTGGTTCCATTGGTTGAGCATTTGACTTTGCCTGAAGTCATGATCTCACAGTTCGTGAGTTCACGCCCTGCATCAGACTCCCTGCTGTCAATGCAGAGCCTGGTTTGGATCTTCTGTCCCCCACCCCTTTCTCTGTCCCTCCCTTGCTCATATTCTCTGTGTTAAAAATAAATACAAACATTTTTAAAAAAAATATTCGAACTAGGATTCTGACCCCAGAAACTAATATGCCACATCTGCCGTGTGTATGTATACACACACACACACACACACACACACACATATATACACACACTAATATATATATGCTATTTTAATACCTATATATACTATATATACTATTTTAAAATTTAATATCTTTAAATATCTAATATATATACTATTTTAATATATATCTATTTAATATCTATGCTACGTTATTCATATGTGTGTTTGTGGGTTTAATTTGAAATGATACAACTGTCACATTGCAAATAGTGAAACAGCAAAGTGAGAAGTAAATCTATTCTCAAAAAAAATCACCTCTTTTTCAGTGAATAAAATCTTTTCATGTCAGTGTTCATACTTAAATGACTATTTCAAACAACAGTGATTGGAAAAGGAATTCTGTGGCTATTATTATTTTTTTCTTTCCTTAAAAGAAACATACAGAGTGTGTGCTTACATTGATTACACAGGGTCAGATAACTGAAAGATGCACAAAACTCCTCAAGGTGTATTCACACAAGCTTTGTTAAAAATAAAGGATATAGTACAATAGAAGAAAGACACTCCAGGCAATCACCAAAGAGTTCCAGGCCCCAGGATTCTTTCTAAGTCACACAGAGTGTGCTTTGTTTTCAGATTATGAACCACCAAGATATGCACAAAGTATCTTGATTTTAAGGGAACCCAAGCAAAAGTTTACAGCAGGGCTCTGCACTGTGTAACCAGTTAAAACAGGTGTAAAACATCAATAGAAACATTTCTAAACTGCATAGACAACCTTGTAGCAGGCGCCTCCAGAGAAGTTTGAACTTTTAACATCAAATCTCAAAGGACTAAGATGTCTCATCCTTACTTTGGCCAAAGATCAATTCCAGATTTTAGGCATCCACAGACATAAGCATAGAGCATTCCTAATTCACCTACAAAATAACCCGATCTTACACAGTGCTCATTATTGAGTGAGGCAATTTATTGAGCAGGTGCTGAGTAAGTACTGGTGGATTCTCTGGACCCTCAGCTAAAATTTGATACTTCTCTCTGTCTTGGTCCCATATCCTACTTTAAATGTACCAGCCTTCCCTGGAAGGCATGGTGGCAAAATTAAGAGGTTCCCCCTTACTTCTAGGGGGAACTACCACACAGTTTAAAAAATAATAATAATGACAAAGCTAAATGGTGACAAAGAAGACAGAAGTGAAAACATGGCAGAGTATATCCTATTCTGGGGTTGGGAGATGAGATTTTAGTGCTCTCCTTTCTTTGCTTCTTTAGCAGATGCAAACACAAAACTCGGAGATGGGAATATCAATAGGAAGGGACGAAGAATTAGACAATTCATTTGAGCAAGCTGGAAGCCAAATATTCACCTATTGCTTAGAAATGGTGAGGCAAAATTCGTGTGTTTCCGATTTGACTGGTATCAACTTGAATTACAAATGGCAGCTCAGGGCATAATTTTTCTTGGGTGAAGAAGAGGAGTTGCAAGTTAGAAATGCTGCACGTTTTTCCTGCACTGTATGTATAAATCACGTGGCAACTGCCACAATCCCTACATCAAGATGTTGATGATATGTTACAAATTAACTTCTACCTTATTTATGTATTGCTGCTATGGTAACATTATTATGCATCTGATAAAGAACAGAGCATTCTTTGTTATTTTAAAACAAATGGTTTACAGTGAAATCCAAAGACACTGAGGCTTCTCCTTTTTATCTTTAGGGCTGGGGGCCTACATAAGTGTCCAAGCCTGTAGGTCAAGTAGGTGGGGACTGATGGAGGTGGCAGAAAAAGGTAGATGGTGTATGTGGAGAGACTAAGGTGGAGTCATATGATCCTTTAAAGAGTGAACTATGGAGTCAAACTGTCATCTCTACTGTTGCTTATAATCCAAGATTTGTATCTTTTATGTCATATTGTCTAATGAATGTGTTAAGTATCTTATAGTAAGTTGAAAGTGTTAATATCAAGTCTCACACTGACCCAAACAGGTAGGATAGAATCAGCAAATTGTCTTTACTGCCAAACAATTTCCATATCCCCATTCATATCAAACCCGGATGTGAAACAGCAGGATATCAAATTACTTTTGCCTTCCCATAGTCACACATGTATACTTGATGAAATAGCTTGAACACTGATAATGCTACAGGGAATGTGCAGAAATGAGACTTCTAAAATAGTGCTTATAATCAGGAGCTAGACCTTTATCATCTGGTCATGCTGATATCATCTTGGTAAGCAAGTTTCCATTTTTTTCCTCTAGAGGAAACTGACTTTTGTCCATTGTTCCAGCTGTTAAGAGTGTGCACATTTCAATTCAAATGCAAATTGTTTCAAAAGTCTTAGACATGCATTTTAATCTAAATTTAATAATGCCTATTAACAGAGAAATAGACCACCAAATACTTATCTTTCATTAAGGATTATCAAGTTTACCAAACTGGATAACAATGTATTTAACATTTTATTGGTTCACTCATGAATCTTTGACTTTTGAGAAGATAATAACAGTCCTGTACAAAGGCAGAGTGTTTACCAGCAGGAGAAGCTAATCATTTGTTGACAACTGACAGTATGAACATAGTAGGTATTCATGTTCTCATTGAAGGAAATCAAGATTCTGTGTGACCTCCAAGCTGATTAAAGCACAAACTCATAACTATGATTAAAGACGACTCCCTTATTTAGGAAACGCTGTCTTTGCTCAGTGCAAATTTAGGAGTCTGACATGTAAATGGTAACAAAGGCGAAGAGGAATATTGCTACAGTATATGCTAACGAGAGCAGGATCTCTGGGCTTGTTGGACTGTAGGTGTTTCAACCAATTCGTTATTTACTTTTGCTCCTCACACGGGGTGCAAGGATTGCCCTAACTTTTATTTGTCTACATTTGATTAGAACCAGCTTGAACACCACATTCCTTTCTAGGAGAAAAGTCAGCACCTAATGCCGGGAGCTAGTGTCTCCCAGACAATCATCCAAGTGACTCAAATTAGATGCTCAGTAAGATTCCAACCTCAGGCAATGAGGAGTGTTGGAGTTTGTCAGCTCACGGCTGCTATACCTGCCTTTGCTCCTTGCTGTCACACACCCCTGTTGTAGAAAACTGGACCTTGGCCATCTTTCCAAAGATGCTATTTGCACTGCAGTAAATTCTTACTTGCCTCGGTTTCGTTCTAAGGCGTTCTTCTCTGGAGGACATATTTCCTTTTGTATCCTGTTCAACCCTGGCTGATCTCTACCCTGGCCCTTAATGCTCATTCTTTTCAGTGATCACTCCTAGCCATCCTGTTCCCCTGAACTCTCACTGCCCAAGAGATTCTCTGCTTAGAAAAAGTTGGGCTTAAAACAATTTCAACCACTGTTGTTCTTACCCAGGGACACCACCACCCAAGGGCCTGCTGTCTTTCAGTAAATCATTCATAGGACACTTAGTTCTTCTTGATAGCAAGGAAGATCGAGACTTTAACATACAGGAAGCCTAATTTACCAGGGGAGCGAGGGACCTTCTAAGGAGTGGTCCTTTCCTTTCTTCCCATGCCCACCACTGTCCTCAAATAGTCAGACAATAAAGTAACACAAAGTAATATTATAATACTCTGGTGAAAGAAGTACTGTGGACAGTGGTAACACAAGTTAAAAGCCTGGAGATCAGAAGAAGATTGGCAAATTTTGTAATATAAAAGGCCAATGTAGCCAGAGCAAAGTGAGCAAAAAGCATGTTAGGAGGGGAAAATTTTGAAAAAAAAATGAATGAGGCAGGTTTATAGGGCCCAGGAGTCACTGGGAAGCAGTTTGGATTTTAATTAAGTGTTTTGAACAGGGGCTTGATATAATCTCATATTTTAAGAAGAGCACTTAAGATTGTTATTGTGAAAAAATTCAGACATAAAACTTTGTGGACAAAAATGATGCAATATTTATTTCCCACAGTTGTTTAAGAAATGAACTTAACAAATATAGTTGCAGTGTCCTATGTACGTTTCCCTAAGCAGATCTTTCTTCTATCCCATTCTTTGCACACACAGGCAACTGTTCCTCTGAATTTGGGGGTTATAATGTCCATTTCTTTATACTTTAAGGGCATATTCAATGTTTAATGACATTATACTGTACTTGCTCATATTTGCTTAACAGTTATCTATGTTGATATGAATTACTCTAGTTCATTCATTTTTTCTGTCACATATTATTCCACAGCTAAATACTATCAATGTTTCTCCCATTAATATTACAATCAGTGATTCTATGAATATTCTTGTACGTCATCTTCTGAACAACATTATGTTTGTGTACATTGAACCATCTTGGCATCCCTTGAATAAATCCCACTTGATTTATTTAGTGTTTGGCCCTTTAATGTATTGTTGAATTTGATGAGCTAAAATTTTGTTGAGGATTTTTGCATCTATGTTCGTCAAGAACATAATTTGGCCTGTAATTTTCTTTTCTTGTAGTGTTCTTCTCTGATTTTGGTAACAGAGTAATGCTGGTCTCATGAAAGGAGTTTGGAAGCATTCCTTCCTTTTCTATTTTTTGGAAGAATTGACATGGATTCGTACTAGTTCTTTAGATGTTTGGTAGGATTTGCTAGTGAAGCCATCTGGTCCTGGACTTTTGTTTGTTGGGAGATTCGTGATTACTGATTCAAGCTCCTTACTAGTAACTGGTCTTCTTACATTTTCTATTTCTTCATGATTCAATGTTGGCAGGTTATCTATTTCTAGGAATATATTCATTTCTTCTAGGTTGTCCAATTTTTTGGTATATAATTGTTCCTACAATTATGTATGTATGTATACAATTACCCCTTAACATGAGCTGAGGAAAATATGACATTACTGCAGTGCAAATAGTCTCTTGTGATCCTTTGTATTTTTGTGGTATCAGTTGTATCATTTACTTTTCATCCTGATTTTATTTAAATGTACTCTCTCTTTCCCTTGATGGGTCTAGCTAAAGGTTTGTCTGTTTTGTTTACCTTTGAAAAAACCAGTTATTTTCATTGACCTTTTCTATTACCTTTTTAGTCTTTATTTCATTCATTTCTACTCTGATCTTTGTTATTTACTCCCCTCTGCTAACTCTGGGCTTTGTTCTTCTTTTTCTGGTATGTTTAGGTGTAAAGTTAAGTTGTTTATTTTAAATATTTTGTTTTCTCTTTTTTTTTAAACACTTTTATTCATTTTTGAGAGACAGAGAGGGACAAAGTGTGAGCAGGGGAGGTGCAGAGAGAGAGAGAGAGAGAGACAGATCCCGAAGCAGGCTCCAGGCTTGAGCTGTCAGCACAGAGCCCGATGCGGGTCTCAAACTCATGAACTGCGAGATCATGAACTGAGCTGAAGTCGGACACTTAACCAACTGAGCCAGCCAGGCACCCCTGAAATATTTTGTTTTCTAAAATGGACATTTGTATTATGAACTTCCCTCTTAGGACTGCTTTTGCTACATCCCTTAAGTTTGGGGACGTTGTATTTTCATCTTCATTTGTCCCAAGGCATATTTTTATTTATCTTTTGATTTCTTTTTCGACTCATTGGTTGTTTGGTAGCATGTTACTGTGATTTTTTTAGTTTTCTTCTTGTAACTGATTTCTAGAATCCTACCCTTGTCATCAGAAAAGATGCTTGATAGGATTTTAGCCTTTCTACATTTATTAAGACTTGTTTTGTGGCCTAAGATACAATCTATCCTGGAGAATATTTCAAGTGTGCTTGAGAAGAATGTGATTTCTGTTGCTGTTGGATGGAATGTTCTGTAAATGTCTAAGTCCATGTGATCTAAATTCCAATGTTTCCTTATTGATTTTCTGTCTGGAGAATCTACCCATTGTTGAAAGTGGGGCATTAAAGTTCCCCACTATCATTATATCCTTGCCCATTTCTCCTTTTATGTCTGTTAATATTCTCTTCCATGTTTAAAGACGTTTGTGATTACATTGGGCCCAAGTGGATAATTCAGAATATTTCTCTATTTTAAGGTTAGTTTTTTTTGTTTTGTTTTGTTTTATTAGCAAAGTTGATTCCATCTACAACTGTGATTCCCCTTTTCCATGTAACCTAACATATTAATATGGCCCAAGAATTACAACATGGACTTGTTGTGGGGGGACATTATTGTGACTACTACATGCACACACAGTAGAGTTTTCTAGAAGTGTGATTGCTTAGGAAATAAGCAATCACGATAGCCATTGCTAAATTGGTCTTAAGTAGCAATGTTGCTTCATATCCTTATCAACAGTACTAGACATTATTACCTGCAAATTTGACATATGTGAAATGGGATCTCATTCTGGTTGTAATTTTCATTTCTCATTATTTGTGAAATTAAGCAGTTTTTCTTAAGTGTGTTGGACATTGCTTTTTTTGCTTCTATGATTTGCCTGGTAATGTCCTTTAGTCATATTTTCCTTCTGAGTAACATTTTTCTTATTGATTTCTAGAAGTTATTTATATGTTCTGAATTTCAGGGAAATAAAACTGCACTAGATTTATCAGTGCTCCCTCAACAAGCTCTAGTCTCCTACGACATGAAATGTACATGGTATGAAGATAGGGAATGCTTGCTTTCACTTCCTCCAGAAATATTTTACTCTTCATATACCTTGAGAATCTGATCTGTTTCTTGAGTTAATGGGTCTGACACAGAAAAGATAATAAAACTTCTCTTTTTTCCCTGAGTGAGTCAGATAGTTCTAGCCAGTCTAGATGCCTAGATTAAGCCTCTGGTGTGCCAGGAAGGCTGGAGCATGATCTCCCCAGGTATTTGTATTTCATGGTAGAATGAGTCCTAGAACTTAGAGACAATGCTAGTGTCTTAAAAGGCAAAAACAGATGGGGTTATCTGACTCCTTGAAATTTTATTTACATACTAAATGGAACAGGAAGAGAAGAGAAAGGGATGACTGTCTCCTTCATCTTTATTAACAGAGAAAAATCATTTTTTCCTTATCTTTCATCGATGGGGTATCTAACTACTGGCATAGAACAATTGACTTAATTCTCATCATGTTGCCCTAGATGTAAGGACTAACAATGAGACTTAATGCCATTATTTTAGTGAAGCATTTAATAAGAACCTGGTCTGTGTACATTCATATACAAGTAATAAATATAAAGATTAAAAAATCAATAAAAATAGTAATTTCACTATAACTGCTTCATGTTAAAGCCAAATAGATATTTAAAAGGAAGGATGCAAGAGACAGGAATTGCAAGATACCTGTCTGTCCTAGTTAACCTACCCTGTTTTCGACAAGTGATTTCTTGGTTGTCCTCACTTGAGGGATAAGTTGTTAGGGGTTTTGGGGTGCCTGAGTGGCTCAGTCGGTTAAGTGTCTGACTTCAACTCAGGTCACGATCTCTCGCTTCATGGGTTCGAGTCCCGTGTCGGGCTCTGTGCTGACAGCTCAGAGCCTGGAGCCTGCTTCAGATTCTGTGTCTCCCTCTCTCTCTTCCCCTCCCTCCCTCTCTTCCTCCCTCCCTCTCTCTCTCTCTCAAAAATAAATAAATATTAAAAAGATTTTATAAAAAATAAGTTAGAGGTTTTGACATGTTGTCATAATTGACTTTCACTGGGACTCTGACAGGATACACCAAATTCTTTGCAGCCAGGATTCAGATCTCTACCAAGGAAAAATCATTTGAGGTCCAAACAGTAGAAAGTAGAAGAATGGGTAGAAAATCATTCAGGTAATGAATATGAGGGATATCTATCAGTAAGTAGTAACTATTCATTCATAAAGACAGGAGCATGGGGCATAAATCATGATGTCCCAAATGATTAGATACTTTGGGGGAAAATATTGACCTCCATTCCCAAGTGAGCAGGAACCAAGCTTTTAAATTTGGCCTTGACTGTCAGGAGCAAAGGCTGGGTGAGATCGTGGGCATGGTAGATTTTTCACAGTAGTCTGCAGGAAATACGAAATGAAGACATCATCCTGAAGGGGACAGAAGGGCAACACACAGAGAGGGGCCTATATACTGTAAGTGGTAAGAAGGTTAGAGAACGAAACCTAGATCCCAATTGAAGGATCTACAGTAGAACCACACAAGATAGAGCACAGCTTTAGGAAGTACAGCCACAGTGTAACAGAAGAAAAAGTAACTTGGAAGTTGGGATTAAGGGGGCCTTTATTGAGCACCTTGTACTGTAAAGTAGCTGTGGACAGAGTTGAAAGAGAGAGGAAAGAGAGAGAGAGAGAGAAGGGGGGGTAGAGAGAGAGAGAGAGAGAGAGAGAGAGAGGGAGAATGAGAGAGGAGGGCAAGACTGATGTCCCAGAGAAACTGGAAAATAATGTGAAGTCAATCATGGGAGGAAAGATAGAGATCCAGTTACTGGAACTATAGAATAAAGTGAGAAATTTTTATGTTATTAGGCTAAAGTAAAAGAGTTATTCCTTCTTTTCTCTCTTTTTTCTTTTTGCCTCTCTAAGTACTTATATTAAGCAAGGATAAATAAAGCTAGTCATTTAACTCCACCCAATGACTCTATGACAAATCATTTCTGTTTTTAAGTAGATGTTTCAAAACAAGAGGAATTTCTTTTAATATGGAGTAATTTTGGAGTACTCACTTCCAAAATTATGCAGTCACTCTAATTTTGTAAATTGAGAGAAGTTTCTTAAAGATGAGTATCTCTGATGCATGTGCTTGCATAATTTCTAAATAGCACAATCATATTTAGGAAATATGTTTGCCATAAGATCCAGCATGAAAGTATCTTTAATTATCTATCATAGGATGAAAAAAAAATAAGGGCTACATTCAGATTTTAAGACCCAGAAGTGTTTGTACCTATTTTAATTGCCTTTTACCCTGCAGTAATATGAACTTGGTAAGGATGGTTTACAACCATTTTCAAAATGTTTCCCAATCTTAAGGCAATTTTAAAGTAACTCTCCCTTCTTTTAAGTATGTGCCAAGCTTGAAATTGCAACACCAAACTATCAAAAACAGCCACACACACACAAAAAACTAACAAAGAGCCAAAAAGCCAAACTAACAAAAGAGTTATGTTTACTATCTTATACTCTTGTTACTAAGAAAGAGAAGATGGTGTGTTAAAATCATCTGAGATGAAGCCATTGAGAAAATGAATATTAAATGAAATCATTTGAAATACATCTGGCAGTTATTCAAATATAGTATACCGCTTTAAGTAAAGGCGAATACATGATGCTCTAGCGTGGTGTTTGAAATGGGGCTACTGCAACTGAGGAACTGAATTTGAATTTATTTAATTCTAATTTTCTTATCTACATGTCGGATAGCATGGCTGTAGAGAAAGTGAAAGTTGATATGTCAGTGAAGAGAAGAAACGTTCTCTTCATGCCACACTTCACTGAAGAGTTGAGGGGAAATTTTTTAAAAGCATCTTACAACAGGTTCAAAATGGAAAATAAACTGAAATTAGTAGAAAGTGTAGTTTAACTCAACCATACATCAGTATTTTGCTATCTACTCACACATTCGGGATTATGGGAACATTTTACAGGAATTATGGGTCCAAGAGCAAAAGAGAATATAAAAACTTAGAAAATATGAGATATTAATATCAACACAATTGCACTTATTTGGGGGAAAAGTAAATGGTTTTTGCAAACCACAACCTTGGTGTTGCGAAACAACAATCCATGCTTTGTTTCAAAACTATTAGGGAAATATGGTTACATAATGGTTTCAGTCTTCCCAAATTTACAAGTTACCCATTTAAAACCTTGGAGTCTCCTCTGTACCTAATGTCACTCAAGAGATACAAGAATTTCAACTTTGGGGCACCTGAATGGCTCAGTCAGTTAAGCGTCCTGATCTGAGGTCATGATCTCGATTTCACGAGTTCAAGCACTGCATTGAGCTCTGTGCTGACAGCTCAGAACCTGAAGCCTGCTTCAGATTCTGTTTCCCAATCTCTCCCTGCCCCTCCCCCACACAGGTTCCGTCTCTCTCTCAAAAATAAATAAAACCATTTAAAAAAGTAAAAATAAAATGGGGTGCCTGGGTGGCTCAGTCGGTTATGCTTCTGACTCTTGGTTTTGGCTCAGGTCATGATCTCACAGTTCATGAGGTCGAGCCCCACATTGGGCTCTGTGCTGAAAGCTCAGAGCCTGGGGCCTGCTGTAGATTCTGTGTCTCCCTCTCTCTCTCTCTGCCCCTCTCCTGCTCACTCTCTCTGTCTCTATCAAAAATAAATAAAATTAAAAAAGAATTTTTAAAAATTAAAAAAAAAGAATTTCAACTTTAATCTTACTAGAAATTGATATCTTTATTCGGGTAACAGCCCCTGATTTTTCACTATATGAAGACCTTTGGACAAGGTAGCGATAGGAATTAGGAAAAAAAAAACAAAACTAAGTAGGAAGACAAAACTATGCAGGTATCAAATGTTTGATAAACTAACAAAAGGCATCAACAGTAAGAGAGTGACCTGCTGAGTACCTGGGAGGATTCCCGAGCTGTAAACTGTAGGCAACACTGCTGAGTGCTTGAAAACCAAAAAATGAGGGTGTGACAGTGACCCGTGGGTCTTCTGGAGCCTCAGATGCATGTATTCGTCTGTATGAGTACAGATGCCTGTGGACAGCCCATCCTCTATTATTTCTCTTTCTATAATCTGCCCTTTGCCTAAACCTGAACTGATGAAACCGGATTAGAGCTGATAAGAACTGAAGTGAGAGGAAGGATAGGTTGTCATTGTCCCTTGATGTCCTTGTTCTCCTTGCTTTTGTTTTCCCACTTTCACTCAGCACCAGTAGCCACTGTGTGTTGTGACTGTGACGTGAGTGTGAACCCTCCGCCTGAAGGTCACTGAAACTTGTCTCAGGTCTGAATGGCCTACGTTATTATGAAGTTGAACCACTCAAAATTACCAATATCCTATCATTTTTTTACCTACAAAAATGGTAATTTCAAATGTTCAACTTATAATATTGGTAGGTGTAATTCAAAGAATCTTGATTTTAGTAATAATTATTATAAAAATAAAATTAATGTATACATTATTGTTTCAAATAGTATTTTGAAAGAAAAGCAATTTGTTTCAATTTCACATAACATAGAAAATTTAAATTCTTTCCATTTGCCAATCTTTATTATTAAAATAGGAAATAGTGAGACATGGTCCCAATTTCTTATCTAAGTCTTACTTTCATTTGTGTGTCTCCCTCATTCACAAAATAAAGATTCTGGTTTTATAGTAAACAAAATGGACTACTAGTCTCTTTGGAACTTGAGCTTTCTTAATTGGATCATGTCCTCAATAATCTCTTTTTTAATGCAATCTTATAATGTGAAGTATTATCAAATATCAGTAAGGTGATTTAATTTAATAACAGAGAAAATATTTTAGGCTAAGAAGTAGAGTTAAGAATATGTAATGAAAATTACAGAAAGAATATTTTAATGAGTGGTAATGTGCACTAATACGAAAAGATATTCAAGATATGTTAAAGTGACAAAAAACAAGGCACGGAATACTGTATGATTTTCTGTCTTTTGTGAAAGACAGAGGAGAAAATGAACATATCTCCATAAAAACAGTAGCAGCATATATAATAAACTAGTAAAAGTGATGAAGAGGATGAAAGCAGGGTGGAAGCAAGAATAGTAACTGTAGGGGCACCTGGGTGGCTCAGTCGGTTAAATGTCTGACTCTTTTTTTGGCTCAGGTCAGGTCATGATCTCACGGTTTGTGAGTTTGATACCCACGTCGGGCTCTGCACTGGCAGCACGGAAGCCTGCTTGGGATTCTTTCTCTCTCCCTGTCTCTGAGCCTCCCCTACTTTCTCCCCAAATAAATAAACATTAAAAAAGGGAATAATAACTATATATGTCTTTATAAGTTAAAAGTTAAAAGATATCCTTGTAGGTATTTTAATTGGCACCAGCTGATAATTTTAATGTTTTCAATATACAGCTGTTACAGAGATGCCTGGGTTTAACTATAGCAGCATTTTAGGAAAGAAATTCTCACAAATGTTATGTGAAAGATAACTAATATTTAGTACAATGGTTCTCAAATTTTATTGTGCATAAAATCTCCCAGATGCTTTGCTAAAAATCCATATTCTTGGTGCCTAACCCAGATTATAAATTAATAGGTTTGAAGTAGAGTTTAAGAATATGAATTTTAATAAACCCTAGGTAATGGTCATCCAAAAATTTTTGGTCATCCAAAAATGTATTGACCCTACTTTAAGTAATACTGTTTTATATCATGGTATCTAATATCTTTACATTTCAATGCTATTGCAACATTAATAGGTTCTCAAATATTAAGAGAATAAATGTCTAAAAATAGTTTTTTCTTAAAAGGAATTGATTTTTTTGCTCATGATTTAATTTTGCTCATTAGCTAATTTACAACTTAATATTTAGAAGTCCAAATCTTTCTTTATATGTGACATTCACTGGTAAGGTTATATAATAAGCCATAAGAAGACAGTAAAGAACATTATAGGTTTATCATTCAAATAATAAAGAAAGGCTTTATAGCAATTACAGAGTAAAATTGAAACTTTTAAAGTGAGTAGTAGACATTGTGAATCTTCATACCTGTTCATCTCCTGAACTTCATTTCAACACTAGGAAGTTCCCTCAAGTGTTAAGAGGCAGAACCTACCCTTAGATTCAGAAGCTGGATACTCTCTTTTCAAAACATTATTTAGAGCTGCAACCAGACATGTAGAAAGCCTAGAAAAAGCAAAAGTGGGTACAAGTAGGTTAAAAGAAAAGTAGGTAGCAGCAGGATTGGCTAAATCAAATTTTACACATTAATAAAGACTATGACCATGTTAGTAACATTTGATCTATAAATAAGGGATGGGGAGGCACCTGGGCGGCTCAGTCGGTTAAGTGTCTGACTTTGGCTGAGGTCATCACCTCACAGTTTGTGAGTTCGAAGCCCTGTATCAGGCTCTGTGCCGACAGCTCAGAGCATGGAGCCTGTTTGAGATTTTGTGTCTCCCTCTCTCTCTGCCCCTCCCCTGTTCACATTTGCTCTCCTTCTCTCTCTCTCTCTCAAAAATAAACATTAAAAAATTAAAAACAATAACAATAATAAAAATAAAGGTTGGTAATTTTAACATTCTACTGTTAGAAATACACTGATCTGTGTTAAAGGTGATAAGCAATTTCTAGTAGTTGTTTCCTTGGTGATATGATATCCATTACTGGAACATCTTTTTTTTAATGTTTATTTATGTTTGAGAGACAGAGAGACAGAGCACGAGTGGGGGAGGGGAAGAGAGAGAGGGAGACACAAAATCCAAAGCAGACTCCGAGCTCTGAGCTGCCAGCACAAAGCCTGACATGGGACTTGAACTCATAAACCATGAGATCATGACTTGAGCCGAAGTCAGATGCTTAACCAACTGAATCACTAGGGCGCCCCATTACTGGAACATCTTTTCAGCGTATCATTTCACAAGATGTAAACATTAAACTATTTCATGCCCATGGTTTGTATATTGACTTAGTTTCTCATTGATATTTACTAAACATTAAGACTGTTTTCATTTATTACTAATCTTCTTTGACAGTAACTTTTAGCTACCAGCAGATAAGGTTTTTTCTTTATACCTTGTCATGAAGTTATTTGCATGAAAATATGTAAATGTGTAATTGGTACTTCTATTTTAACACACTTTGCTTCAGTATTTTTTTTAAATTTTTTAAATGTTTTTTAAATTTATTTTTGAGACAGAGAGACAGAGCGTGAGCAGGGGAGGGGCACAGAGAGAGGGAGACACAGAATCTGAAGCAGGCTCCAGGCTCTGAGCTGTCAGCACAGAGCCCGACGCGTGGCTCAAACTCACAGACCTTGAGATCATGACCTGAGCTGAAGTCAGACACTTAACCGACTGAGCCACCCAGGCACCCCTGCTTTAGTATTTTTAAGTGAAATAAGCAATAATTTCTCTGTAAAGAGAAATATGCTAAAATGTTTCACAAGTATTTTCATAACATTGTGTTTTGTATGGTAGGTTTTCTCAAAAGAGAAATCATTTCCATATATCGCATTTTGAAAATGAATATGTCCAGGTATCCCAGAAAACATGGATTGTAATCATATATAGATTACTGATTTAAAATTGTCCCAGGCTTATAGAAAAAGGAATATTGTTGCAAAGGAATCCAATTCAACAGATTTCCAATGCAGGGCGTTATTATGTCTTCACATGAACTTTTATTGAAGAATTCTCACTGGGAAATAAGTAAACACTAAGAGAGCCCAAGCTATGAAAAATCCATTTAGACCACTTTGAATATCATGCTAGATGCTATTAGACATTTATAAAGTGATTCATGTTGACACTCAGGAGTTTCGATTTATTTATTTTATATAATAAAAACACAACTTTCCATGAAAATTTGATGCAATATAAGAATTACTCTGAAAATTCAGTTTCTTTCATTTAAAAAGTTCCAATTGAATTACCACTTCCAGTAGAAATACTCATAAAGTTGTCAGTTTGTGTCAGCAAACTTCATGAGAAAGGCAATGTAAATTTTAAAATAAAGCAAATTTAACCTACTATTTATTGCAACTTTCCTTAAAGTGATATTCTTTTTTAAAAAAATGTTTTTTTAATGTTTATTTGTTTTTGAGAGACAGAACATGAGTGGGGCAGGGGCAGAGAAAGAGGGAGACACATAATCTGAAGCAGGCTCCAGGCTCTGAGCTGTCAGCACAGAGCCCCATATTTGGCTCGAACCCAAGAACTGCGAGATCATGACCTTAGCTGAAGGTGGATGCTTAACTGACCAAACCACCCAGGTTCCCCAGCACATGTATACTTTTAAATGTATGTATGTTTATTGGAAAAGAGTGAATAGATTTTTGGTTTTATGTAATGCAGGCTGTGTAATTTAGATTGCAACTTACACATAACACAATTTTAAAACTATACAAAATATTTCAAATACCTTCTCTAGAATATTAAAGACAAAACAACAGTACTCTGACAAATAGCAACAGGTTGACAATTGTCCCCTCAGTAGCGAAATGAAATCAAAAGACTGTAATAATTTATCAATATGCTGAAACTAAACATCTTTTATCTAAAAGAAACTCCTTTCAGTATGGGACCTAAAATAAAGCCATTCTCAAACCAAAAATGAAAGAATTCACCACTAGCAGACTGATGCTAAAGGAAATTCTACCAGATAACAAGTGAATAATGCAGGGAAAAACAAAAAAAAAACAAAAACAAAGAGCACGGAAGCTACCACATATGTGGGACAACTAAATTAACATTGGCTTGTAAACTAATAATAAATATAACAACAGTAATAATAATGTTTCATGGCATTTAAAAGTATATAGTGTGGTGTTAGCCTGGGGATACAGAAATAGGTGAGTGGGATAGAGCGTCTAGTAACGGACTCAGTGATGTATATATACTTGGCATATGACAGACATGGTTTTGCATAGAAGCGCAAAAATAAATGGTCTTCAGACAATTAAGTATTCATGTGGAAAAATGAAATAGGGCTCTCCTCCAGACTACCAATATTCACAGAACTAAATGTAGAAGAGAAAAAGGATAGACAATAGAGATTTTAGGAGATAATAAGGAATATCCTGATAATATTTGGACAGGAAAATATTTCCAAAACAGGTTGGAAAAATAAATAATGATAAAGAAAAGATTTATAAATTCAGCTACATTAAAAGTCAGAATTTCTGGGGCACCTGGGTGGCTCAGTTGGTTAAGCGTCTGCCTCTTGATTTCTGCTCAGGTCATTTCTCAGGGTTAGTGAGTTTCAGCCCTGCATCAGGCTCTGCATTGACCATGTGAATGGAGGCTGCCTGGAATTCTCTCTCTCTCCCTCTCTTTCTGCCCCTCCCCTGCTCTCTTTCTCTCTTTCTGTCTCTCAAAATAAATAAATAAACTTTAGAAAAAAAATCTAAAGAAAAAAAAAGTAAGAACTTCTATTAAGGGCACCATTGGGGGTGTAAACATGCAAATCACATAACAGAATACAGTTAACAGCATATACAAAGAGCTTGCTTCCAGTACATATAAAGAATGCCTACAAATCTTAAACAGAAAAAGGCAACCCAAAGGAAAACTAGCAAAGATGAAGAACGGCCACTTCACAAAAGAGAATATGTAATTGGCTGATCTACACATAAAAAGGTACAACCTCATTATAAATCAGGGAGTTTAAAATTAAACTCCTCGTGAATTATCACTATGCAGGCACCAAAATGGAAATAATAAAAATATGACAGAAAGCATTAGAAAGAATGTGGAACAACAGGAATTCGTACGACGCTCCTAGGAAGATAAACCGGTACGATTACTTTGTAAAAAGCACCCTGAAATTATCTACTAAAGTTGAAAATATACAAAGCCTAAGGCAAGCAAATCTACTCTTATACCTTGAGCCATGGAAATTGCAGGCATATGGATCCCTAGGAAATAAGCATGAGTATGTGGATAGCAGCCTTGTAGGAGTGCCCTAAAAATCCATCAATAGCAAAATAGATAAATACATCTTGATTCATTCATACAATGGAATCAGATAAAATAAAAGGAATGAATGGAACTGAAACATTATTGACAAAATTGTAAAAGCAGTACAGAGCAACAGAAGTCAAACACAGAAGAAATACATGTATTTCCTTGTTTTTTTTTTTTTAAGTTTATTTACTTTGAGATAGTGCATGCGTGTGAGCAGGGGAGAGACAGTGAGAGAGGGAGAGACAGAATCCCAAGTGGGCTCCATGCTGACACCACAGATGGTTCAGGGCTCCATCTCATGAACCTTGAGAGCATGACCTGAACAGAAATCAAGAGTCAGATGCTTAACTGACTGAGCCACCCAGGCACCCCAGAAATACATGTATTTCTGCATGATTTAATTTGTATAAAGTTTTAGAATAGCAAAAACTAAGTTACGGTACTAAGGAATGCATTTTGGGGTTTAGAAATATAGAGAAAAACAAGGAAATGATTACATAAAAGTTGAGGAAGGGAGGTGGAGAGTAGAAAAGGGCAATTGGGGAACTTCTGGGAACTCACAGTGTTCTCTTGACCTGGGTAGTTTAATTGCTGTTCACTTTTTAATAATTTGAAACTGTGTACATTTATGTTTTGTATATTTTTTCTCTGTGTAACTTCATCATATTTTAAAAGAGATAAAAATTTTCATGGAAATAACTAAATTCTGGAAATCAAATGTTTAGACACAAAAGCTGAAATGGTATAAAGATTAAGAAAATAGGAACATGAAAAAATTATATGACATAATTTAAAGGAGGTTGATAGATCTAAAAGTATAAATTAATATAGTACTTGAATTGAATATTTAAAACACTCTTAAGATCCCATAGGAGAAACAGTAAACAACTAGACAAATCTGGGAAGTAGATTTTTTTATTTTTGTTTTTAAAATCTCAGTCTTCTGACTTATGCTAACTTTCCTGTAATAAAGCATGTGGGAAAAAGGCCCTGCGCCCCCTACTTCTGAGCACACCCAAGAAAATAAATTTGTCTTCCATTACAGAAAAGAGTGATTAAGAAGTAGAATGAGAGGGGAAAATATAAGGTAGTAACAACTAGAGAAAAAGGGTTTATGGCGTTAATATTATTTTTAATGGTAAATGCTAATGAGGCATAATAAAGAATCATGATTTTATGATTAAATAGTGACTGAAGGGAAAATCTCAGGCCATAAATGTGATGTCAAAAACCGACCAAGAAGGTAAAATACATGAAATAAAACAGGCAGAAAAAAATGCTGTAAGAGAACAATGAAAATCTGTATACCGTATCTCTAAGAGACAGAGATATGGAATTAATACATAGTGTGTGTGTGGAATTTCAGTTTCTGTCTATAGCTTCAAGAATGAGAAAATAATTGTAATGTACACAACATTAAATCTTCATTATAATAAAAAAGTATGAAAGTTGCATGAGGATGAAAAAAGGAATAATATAGTAGAGTGAATTGTAAAGAACTATTAAAACTGAGAACAGGTCCAAAATGGAGTCACTTATGCAAACCCCTGGTCACCCAACTGAGACTTGACTTAATTGTGGTTCGGTTCTCCCAGAAATGGAATCTTAAACTGGATAATTAGGAATCACCTGATCAGCACAAGTTAGGTAAGGAAAGTAACCTTGAAATAACCAAGTGCTATTTTGCCTGGTATAACTTCCTTGTCCCTGTTCCCCTCTGCCTGTAAAAGTCTTTCATTAAAAACAAACAACAACAACAAAATATATATATATACATATATACATATGTATATATATATATTTAATATTTATTTATTTTTGAGAGAGAGAGCATGAGCGGGGGAGGGACAGAGAGAGAGGGAGACACAGAATCCAAAGCAGGCTCCAGGCTCTGAGCTGTCAGCACAGAGCCAGATGCAGGCCTCGAACTTGCGAGCCATGAAATCATGACCTGAGCTGACGTCGGACACTTAACCAACTGAGCCTCCCTGAAAGTTCATTTTAGACAGCTCCTTGTTGTTCCTTTCTATCTGCAGGATTAGATGCCACTGATTCATGAATTATTAAACAAAGCCAATGAGATCTTTAAAATGTACTCAGTTGAATTTTTTTTAATGGCCAAAATAAATTTTTTCTTTGCCTTTTAAGGCATCAATATCCACCTGCTCCCACCTCCATGAAAATTCCTTATTTAAAGGGATTCTGCTCCTCGGCTATCCCTCAAATGTACATATTTTCTGTGGTTCCATCCTTGAGCCTCTTCTATTTTTTCTCTGTTTTCCTTGATGTGATTAAAATCATCCTTTCAAGTGATTAAAATCACCTACATATCACTGATTTCCAGACACAGCCCTTCTTTCTGTTGTTCTCATTGCCTGCTGGATATTTCGGCCCAATCCCTCCATTTTCCACTTCCCCAAAGGAATGTATAACTTTTCTGTGCAGAATCACAATTCTGGAATCAGAAATTCTGAATCAGAATTTCTTACATGTATGATTTTGGCAAACAGTATTAACCATGCATGTAAGTAATTCACGTAGAAATCTTGAAAAATTCCCTGAGCTCCCTTTTCTCCATCAGTGACATTTTCAACCTTCTCCTCATATACAGACACAGAGATCATCATCATCATCTTCACCTTTGCCATTCTTACCAACACTCTCCACATAATTTTGTTCTCTATGACACTGCCAAAATTCCCTTCTTAAAAAGCAAGCCTGAATGTATAATAGAGTTGCCTGCTTCATGTTCTCTACTACTCCATAATTCTTCCGCTTGTCACTTAGAGAATTTTTAAGCCAGCATATAACAACCTAGTTTTATATCTAGTTTTCTATTTCGTTTACATGCCCATCTCTACCAGAATGTAAATTCCTCAAGAGTCACTCATGGGCTTCAATCCTCAAAATAATCAATATAAAATACAAGAAATGTATGGACTGGATGCATTCTTTGCATGGTTGCTTGCTGTAGACTGAGCATGCTTTAAAGCAGGAATTATTATTTTTTTAAATAGTTTATTTTTTACTTTACATCCAAGTTAGTTAGCATATAGTGCAACAATGATTTCAGGAGTATATTCCTTAATGCCCGTTGCCCATTTAGCCCATCCCCTTCCCGGAACCCCTCCAGGAACCCTCTGTTTGTTCTCTATATTTAATAAGAGTCTCTTGTATTTTGTCCCCCTCCCTGTTTTTGTATTATTTTTGCTTCCCTTCCCTTATGTTCATCTGTTTTGTATCTTAAATCCCTCATATGAGTGAAGTCATATGATATTTGTCTTTC
This sequence comes from Felis catus, assembly GCF_018350175.1. Taxonomy (NCBI): domain Eukaryota; kingdom Metazoa; phylum Chordata; class Mammalia; order Carnivora; family Felidae; genus Felis; species Felis catus. Next base: position 85,597,753 of record NC_058374.1, read on the forward strand.
TCTGACTGACTAATTTCACTTAGCGTAATACCCTCTAGCTCCATCCATGTAGTTGCAAATGGCAAGATTTCATTCTTTTTGATTGCCAAGTAACACTCCATTGTATATACATACCACATCTTCTTTACCCATTCATCCATTGGTGGATATTTGGGCTCTTTCCATACTTTGGCTATTGTTGATAGTGCTGTTAAAGGAGGAATTATTAACCTAGGGTCCTTGGATCCCAATGGGGTCCATGGATAGAATTTGCAGGTCAGCAAACTTAGTTCGAAAAATACATACTTGATTTTCACTAACCTCTGACTAAAGTTAGCACTGTCTTCAAACCATAAATTATAACTTTGACACTAATAAAATCATAGATTTATTCATATTATATATGAGTTATTGTAGATATACTGAAATATCTTTAAGCCCATAACTACTTTGGAATACGGCTACTATGAGATCCATGCTATACTATTCTATGTAATATGTTAATAATCATAAGCATATATTACTGCATGAAAATTTAAAATATTTTGGTAAACATATTCCACAGCAGTACATCCTTTGCATTTCATTTTAGTTTTTTATTATTCATTAAACTGTGAAAAAGAAGCGGGGGGTACCTGGGTGGCTCAGTCAGTTAAGTGTCAGACTTCAGCTCAGGTCATGACCTTAAGGTTCCTGACTTCCTGGACCACGCTGGGGCCTGAGCTGACAGGGTGGAGCCTGCTTCAGATCCCCTGCCTCCCTCTCTCTCTGCCCCTCCCCCATTTGCTAGATAGGCATGTACTCTCTCTTTCTCTCAAAAGTAAATAAATATTTAAAAATTTTAAATCTGAGAAAGAAGGGTCCCATAGACTGCAACTGATGACCAAGTGGCCCATGCCACTAAAAATGTTTGGAATAGCTGTTTTAAAAATGAAATGAACAGAACACACCATTAGGAGATTTATTTTGATTCTTCTATTAGATAAAGAGCTCTTTTTTTCTACACACAAAATCACTAAAGATGGACCAATAAATAAGTTGAGTAAAAAAAACCCCAAAACCTCAAAGGATGTGAAGGCCAGCAACATAAGCAGAAATAAGAGGAATTACTATCAATGCCTACCCAAGGAGACAAAGAGAGGCATGAGTAGAAAGAAAGGTAAACTACAGAACTAAAATTAAAATATAAGAATGTATAGCAAGGGCTAAAAAACCCTTGGATAATGGAAATAAATGGACATTGAGTTGTTTAATTAGAATGTCTAAGTCTCCTGGAAAATACATAACAAGACAGAAGCATTTCCAAAGAAAATGGTTTGCTGAGATGGATAAACAAGAAGATTTGAGGCACTTAAGAATACAAATAAAGACCAAGAAACAAATAGAATAAAACCCAAAATAAGATAAAACGAATAAACACAGGCCTAGCTTGTAAGTTAGTGAATTGCTATAAATTCCACATGGAAGAGAACTTCATTGTCAAATATCAAGTCACAATTATATAGTTTCCTTAAATAAAACTGTTATTAGTTTTATGCATTTAAACTATCTCCTTAGGAAATTCAACTTCAGTTATATTGTCATTATTGTCATATTTTGAATTTCCTGCTTTAGCTTTTATTAGGTTTTATTCACATTCAAAATATAGGCCAACCACACTAAGTACCTGTTATCTACCCTATTTACCACTATCCAGTGATAAAGTATCTTTGGATCTTTTTACCTGTATTTCTTACTACCAAGAACAGAGAATGAGAAGAGATGGGAACAAGTATTTACCCAATGAAAGAGACACTATTTCAAAACCGTTAAAAACTATGACTGGGGCGCCTGGGTGGCTCAGTCAGTTAAGCGTACAACTTCGGCTCAGTTCATGATTTCGCAGTCCATGAGTTCGAGTCCCGCATGGGGCTCTGTGTTGACAGCTCAGAGCCTATAGCCTGCTTCAGATTCTGTGGGTCTCCCTGTCTCTCTGCCCCTCCCCCACTCACACTATGTCTTTCTCTGTCTCTCAAAAATGAATAAATGTTAAAAATAAATAAACACTCTCTCTCCCTCTCTCTTTGCCCCTCCCCCCTCACTCTTAAAAAAATATTTTTGACTGACTGTACTCTGCTTATATACAAAGGTGCCACGTGTCATTCTTTAAATATTGCATGATACATTGAGTATTATTCTGGGTCTAGTTAGGCCCTGTGTTAGTTACTAAGGATAAAAAGGAAAAAAAAGCAGACACCATCAGTACCTTCATGAACTTGTCATCCAGGTAGACGTCACATTCAATCAAATCAACACACAATATATAATTTAATATGGCAAGTGCTATAAACACTATAAAGGAAAGATACATGGCGTACACAGGGAGAAATAACCTAGTCTGAATCCCTAAGGAAATGATATTTGTGCTAAGATCTGAATGATGAGTTGGCTAGGTGTTGAGGGAGGTGCATTAGAGGATGGGGTGGCACAGACTCAAGATGAGAATGAATTATGATATAACCCAAGAAATGAAAGGTAATCAATGATGTGTACTGAGCATGAGGTAGGTGGCAAGAGGTAAAGCAGAAGAGATCACACAAAACTTTATAGATAGTTTGACCATATACTACAGTTACCTTGAATAGTCTGAGTTTAAGATCAGTAATAATTAAGAATAATAATTAGTAATTAATGTTGCCCTTTCCAGTCTCGGAATTATTCCTCATTGGTGATATATTATTATTCTACTTCTCTTTAGAAGTATGATAGGATCATGGTATTAGTTAGGAATTGCACTTGTTGCTAGTATCCCATGTCAGAAATAATAACAGCTTTAAAAAAAAAGATAGAAGTTTAATTTCTCTCTCTCTCTCTCTCTCTCTCCCTCTCTCTCTCTCTCTCTCTCTCATACACACACACACACACACACACACACACACACACACACACACACACATACACACACACACACACACACACACACACAAAGTACAGATATAGAAAGTCCTGATGATCTGATGCAGTTATCTTCTTTGTCTCTCAACATTCCTAGATTATGGTTTCTCCTTTTGTCATTGCATGGTCCTGGATGACTTTTTAAGTCCCAGCCATCATGTCCACATTCCAGGCAAGATAAAGGAAGAATAAGAAAAATACAATAAAAATAAAACAACAAGGTCCATATCATATTAAGGAGGCTTCACAAAAGACTGAGGTTAGGAGGTTAAAAAACCTTCCATTTATGTTTCATTGACAGGAATTTAGTCACATGGTATCACTTAGTTGCAAAAAAGGCTTTCTAGTTGAGCACACTGCCACCTCATCAAATGGAGGGAGTAGATATTGAGTAGGGAATTAGCAATTCCTGCAAAAAAAACACATTAACAGTTTTTTATTCTAAATGAAATGGAAACCATGAAGAGATTTATGTTTTTAATTACTATGCTTTCCTACCTTTCTCTCTACAAGAAGCATCCTTGATTCCTTCAACCGTAAGAAATTGCTTCATACACTCTAGCCTGAATTGCTATACTGCTTGATCTGGACTTGTAGCCAGTCATTTCTAGCCACCATTAGTTATAATTATTTATAAAAATGTTGTAATTAGATTACCTACTAGGTGGTAAAATTCTCCGAGGCAAGGACTGCTTCTCATTCTTTTTTTTTCCTATGACCTAAAAGACCATAGTTCTATTGTTTATTGGGTAGTAGCACAAACCCTACAGTCACGGTCTTGAGTAGACTCGATGTTACTGATTGGCTGTGTGACTTGAGCACAGCCACTAAAATTTATATGCCTGTCTCCTTGCAAAATGGAGTAGAAATCTTTCTTGTATGTTTGTTATAAAGATTAAATGAGATGATGTATATAAAAATTTTAATATAGCTCCTGATGAGAACTCATGAAATATTGATTATTTCCATTTTTCCAGCACATAATAAGGCCTCAGTAAATATTTGTTGAATTCTAGTGGGGCGCCTGGGTGGCTCAGTTGGTTGAGCATCCGACTTCCACTCAGGTCATGATCTCACAGTTCATGGGTTTGAGCCCCACAACCAGCTCTGTGCTGACAGCTCAGAGCCTGGAGCCTGCTTTGAATTCTGTGTCTCCTTCTCTCTCACTCTCCCTGCTCACACTTTGTCTCTCTCTCTCTCTCTCTTAAAAGTAAATAAACATTAAAAAATTTTTAAAAGTATTTGTTGAATTATTGATTCTGTTTTTGAGATTATATATTGGTTGGTAAAAAGCACCGAAGAGGCCATACCTAGTTAAAGTCATGGGAAAAATATTTTAAAATATAATGGCAATCAAGCAGTTCTACTTTAAGGTAAAATGACTAATTATCCATTCAAATTTTAACTCTCAAGGAATAGCTGTCAATTACTACCCAGTAGTTTATTCTTACGCATGTAAGAATGACATTCATGAGATAATATCAGATAGGGAAGACAAGGGGCAGCTTTATTTGAAAATTTACCCAGAATATTGTAAGATTTCCATCTATAAAAATGAATAATAAATCAAAACCCAAGATTAAGGCTAATTATATTTGTAATTTAGGAAATGAAAATAAGAAATATTAAACATAATTATTCAAATTAAATCAATTGGGACTGAGAACAAATGGGTTTATGGGTTGTTTATTGTTCTAAACAGCAACAAGAAAACCAGATATTTTCTAAGAAATAGGCAGCAGATAATTATTTTCATCCAACCCTGGATTGTAGTCTTTATAGATTGCCCTCCTTTGATTCTCATGTTGAAATAGTTAATGAAGGATGTTATGACTAAGTTACGCAAATAATATTGCATGCTTGAATTTCTTTTCTTTGACTATTGAAAAGTACAAGTACTATATCATCCTCTCCTGTTATATTTATTTTTGGCTACATGGGAAATGCTATATGAACTACAAATCATTGCTATAGTGGAAATACAAACATATGTCTGTATTTTTTCTCCAAAAACTTCCCCAAAAGAAAGTTATTGTATTACTCTGGATGGGGAAGGGAGGCATTACTTTAAATGAATCTGCATAGCATTTAAAATGCCACACATGCCTTACTTATGTGTTTTCTCTTTATCCTTCACTTTCTTAGACTTTCACTCTCTCAGAAGATTTTAACAGAATACTGATAATAATACTAACACTCTTGAAATGCTGAAGGGGAAATAAGATTAGAGGTAGGGAAATCATTTAGAAGAGTATTTTAATCATCCAGGTGTAGCTTGATGAAGTCTTGAGTTGGGATTAGTTTCTGTTATCTAAAAATAAACTTTTTATCCTTTATAAATTTTTAGTTCAAGTTCTGGTAGTAAAGGTGTTTCTCATAAAATGGACTCACAATTTAATGAAGCAGTAAGCCATCCAAATCTGAAATGTATAGGGAGAAAGTAGGTGATATACTCAGAGTTACTAGAGTTGAAACATAAATTCATTTGATTTCATGAGTCCTGGAGCCTCTGTGTGATTACTCAGTTCAAGTGGGGAATCTTTGAGAACCTTAAAGCAGTGAACTCAGAAAAAAAAGGAGCTAGCTTGACTGATTGGAAAAGGCAGAAGGGAAAGCCCCAGAAGCAGATAATGTGGAAGCTGGATTAACACATCATGTCATGCAGCAGCAGAAATTCTCTTTAGGTGGATGTAAGATGTTCCAGAAGATGCAAGGGAGCTATTTCCTGAGGGATTGCCCTGATGTCTCTAAATTGGAGTCAGCCTAAAATATCAGGCATGATTATGCAGGGGGATAGAGCATTAACAGAAAGGGGAAAAAAAGTTATAGTGTGGGGAAAAAAAGTTAAAAAGTACAAAATAAAACCCCAAAGCAGTGGTTGCCAAGGGCTGGGACTGGAAGCAATGGATTATTTTTGCTAATAGAAGCAAAAAAAAAAAAAAAAAAAAAGACTACATGTGTGAGTGAATTAATCCATGACATTTTAATTTTTTTAAATGCTTATTTATCTTTGAGAGAGAGAGAGAGAGAGAGAGAGAGAGAGAGAGAGAGAGAGAGAGCGGGGTAAGGGCAGAGAGAGGGAGACACAGAATCTGAAGCAAGCTCCAGGCTCTAAGATTTCAGCACAGAGCCCAATGCAGGGCTCAAACTCACAGACCACGAGATCATGACCTGAGCTGAAGTTGGAATTTTAACCAACTGACCATGACCCAGATGTCCCAATCCATGACAATTTTAAGCTACAGCATGTGGATTAAGAGATGACCAGAGTTGAAAAGAAGAAGGGGATGGGAAATTGCATATTAACTTGATTTTTTAATTACTGGCTTAGTGATACTGTGTATTCTTTATGTGCAGGGATTTCACGTAGTTCTGTGCCTTGAACGTGGATCCTGATGGCAGAAATAGAGATGGTTCCCAGTTTGCCTTTCTAAACTGGTGGGTCATCTGTTGGGTTTTCCAGAAGCAAAAGGTGACACTAGACTTAGTCAACACGGTATTTTTTCCAGAAGAGAAAGGGGAATAGGCAAGATTGGGCAGACAAAGGAATCCAACTGCGATGAACTCAACAAAGCTTAGACAACCGGACATGGGGCTCTGGAGAGAGCCCAGGTAGTCCTCATGGCATGTATTGATCCTCCCTTACCCAGTCGTGCTAGTAAACCCCAGGCTGCCTGAAGTGTCCACGTGGTGAGGCACCCTGGCCCACTCCTGCCTTACTGTGTCACTCGTCGTGTGCTGTAGCTGAGGCACACTCTGAGGAAGCTGACCCTGAGGCTGACTGCTGACTGCACTCCCAGCAGCAGATCATTATTTGAAGGGCATCTGGGTGGTGCATCTTCGTACTTGTCACAGTTCACCCTTTGCACCACCTTTGAACATATACTTTATATATGTTTAAAAATCAGCTCCTGGTGGGGCAGAAACTGGCAGGCCTCTTTTCCTAAAGGGACTGTTAGAAGTAGGAGGTTAGTGAGACAAATGACAGGACCTGACATGGCAGTTGTGCTTGGAGCCACGCCACAGCTGATACTCAGTTGTGATCTTCTCCCTCCCCCACTATCTACTGTAGGTTTCCTTCAACCTTAGCTACCCCTCTGCTAACATCAGTGACTTACCTGGTGGTGTGAACCAGACCCCCCATTGCAACAGGCCTGAGTCCCTGGTCACCACACTTCTCAGCCTGGGGTATGATGTACCTGTCTACCATCATCATTGGGTAAGGGGTTTTCAACAGGTGCCAGTGTGGATCACCTGAGTTCCACCTGTATTCTCTCTCTGCTCCTAGTGCATTGAAAGAACCCCTACTGCCTCCTGATGATCAGAATCAATTATTCCTGCCAAGGAAGTTATTCCTCTTCTTTCATGTTGGTACATAGACACAAGGAACCCAGAATGGGCAGATAGCTGCTGTAGGTTATCATGCAGTGAGATACTGGCTGTGGTCCTTGGAGAAAGTGTGTCCTCTTTGGGGACCAGGGCATTGAACACTGTAGGGACTAGAGTTGTGAGGACAAAAACACAAAAGTCATTGGGAATGATCATAAGTGGGGCCACTTCTTCCACTCTTTGATTCTGTGTCCCCTCTTTTCTTTATTTGGGAATATAGCATCATTGAAGAATACTTGATTTAATGCATATACTATACTCTGGAGGATGGCACACTTTATCCTGTAAATTTTTGGTCACTCCAGCTGTGTCCTCCACAGTCCATTGCAATGTTCTATTATGCCAGAAAACTTTTAATGCAGGAAATGTAGCAATGTTCTATTATGCCAGAAAACTTTTAATGAAGGAAATGTAATAACCAATAGATAGCATGGTTAAGTGTCCTCTCCAGCATTTCCTTTGCTAAAAAGAGGGTTCCCTGATCTGATCTGTTATATGGGATCACATGTTGGATGGATGGATCAAACATTCTATTGGTTTTCAGATAATAGTGGTGGCTGAGGCCCTGTATTCAGAGAAGGCAAACCCTTATGTGAAATATGATGGGCTCATTATGACTAAAGGGGACCAAAATGGTGCTCTTGATATAGAATGGTCAGCTGGTCTCCTTAAGGTATGGTGCCACATCATATCAACTAAGCATTGATCTCTATTACTGGCAGATTGAATATGTGGCAGAAACAGTACCTGAATCAGTCTTAGTAAGCCAGAGTCTATACTTTTGGGTCCAGGCATAACCTCCAATTCTACCTCATGACTGCTTTGTTTATGTGTCCATCATAAGTTCATGGGAGGGGTCAGTGAAAGAAGCTAGCTATCATCAACCTACTGGTCACTTTGAGTACTTGATTGTTCATGACTCTTGTGGTGAATGCTCTCTTGGGCCATTAACATGTGGAGTGAACATTTTTCCACTTTATGACTACTCTCCTGTGTTCATCCATATGCCTATATTCCAGACATTTTTGTCCCCAGTCTTCCAATCGTTTTCTTTTCAGGCCTCTGAGCAATATCCAGGTCATTTGCTACTGCCTATGAATCAGTATGCATTCTAGTTTTTAGGGGCACCTGGGTGGCTCAGTTATTTAAGCACCTGACTTTGGCTCAGGTCATGGTCTCACTAATTGTGAGTTTGAGCCCTACATCAGGCTCTGTGCTGACAGCACAGATCCTGCTTCAGATCCTCTGTCTCTCTCTCTTTCTGCCCCTCGCCCATGCTCTCTCTCTCTCTCAAAAATAAACATTAAAAAATTAAAAAAAAAAAAAAGAACTCTAGCTTTGAGCCACAACTTTGTGTACACAAAGTGGATGATCAGGTGTCCCACCTGAAACTTTTCCTATTAGGGTTTCCCCTCATCACTGTCTTTCAAGGCTGTCCCTGAATAGATCTGTAATACAACTGCCCATGTTGAGTGGACCCATCCATAAACCAAGTTTTGCCTTTTATTTCCTCCTTCATAGAGCTGTATGGGATCCCTCCTACAGCCCTAAGTGTGGACTAAGGGAAGTGTGCTTATTCAGCAGTTGTGCCTGCCAGGGGGGGTCTGGGCTAACTGCCCTTATAACTTACTTGCACTCTCTCCTGCTGCTTATGCTTGATTTCAGACGCACCATTGCTATCTTATAGTCGGTCACTGCTGAGTTTGCCTGACCTTATAACTTAGTAGGGCTGACAGAACTAGGCCGATTAGGCAATACCATCTGCAGAGTCACTGGATGTCCCATGAAGAGGCCCAGTAGCCAGGAATTATTCTATCAAAATGTATACAAGGTGTAAAATACTGTGCTGCAGATGACATAATCATGCTTCAGAACCCCAGCGACCTTCAGAACCCCAGAGTCTCCTCCCACTGGGGATGGCCACAGACGCTATATGATAATTTTGTTTCTCACCATTGCTAGCACCAACACAAAGAGGGAGTTGAATTGTGTTTCTCAAGAAGCAGAGACCTTTCTTCCTCTGGGCCTCACTCAAAGACAGCAGCTTTTCACATCTCTCCATCTATGAGCCAGAACAGTGTCTACAGGTATAAAATACGCTGTCTCAAACACTCAGAGGCAAACAGATGGCATTCTTCCCTTTTCATGGTAGGAGGTACAAAATGTAATAATTTATCTTTGTTTTGGAGGGGATATCTGGGCACACCATGAAACACTAGACCCCTATAAATTTTAAAGAAGTGGAAGATTCCTAAATGTGTTTATCTCCCATCCATGCATCTTGCCATGAACTCCATTGTGCTTGCCATTTCTTGGTCATTCAGCCTGATAAATATGATGTTATCAATGTAATAGATCAATATGCTATCCTGTAGGATATCCAGATGGTCAGCTCTCTTCATACTTTATCATGAGAGAAGACAGGAGAGTAGCAGAGCCTTGAACAAAACTATAGATGCATATTATTGTTTGTGGTGCCTGGGTGGCTCAGTCAATTAAGTGCCCGACTTCAGCTCAGGTCATGATCTCATGATCCGTGAGTTCCAGCCCCGCATCAGGCTCTGTGTTGACAACTCAGAGCCTGGAGCCTGCTTTGGATTCTGTGTCTCCCTCTCTCTCTGCCCTCCTCTGCTTGCACTCTGTGTCTTCCTCTCAAAAATAAACATAAAATTTTTTAAAATGCATATTATTGTTCATTCCATATGAATGTGAACTGTTCCCATCCTCTTTTCTAAATGGCATAGAAAAGAATGTATGTACTCTAATCGGTGACCCCATGCCATGTATTGGAAGCTGGATTCATCTGCTCTAGCAAAGAGACCATTTCTGGCATGATGGCAACAACTGGGGCTACTCCATGGTTGAGCTTGTGGTAGTTTATGATCACCCATCAGAAATTATTTTCTAGGGGCGCCTGGGTGGCTCAGTTGGTTAAGCGTCCGACTTTGGCTCGGGTCATGATCTTGCGGTCCGTGGGTTCGAGCCCCGTGTCGGGCTCTGTGCTGACAGCTCAGAGCCTGGAGCCTGTTTCAGATTCTGTGTCTCCCTCTCTCTCTGACCCTCCCCCGTTCATGCTCTGTCTCTCTCTGTCTCAAAAATAAATAAACGTTAAAAAAAATTAAAAAAAAAAGAAATTATTTTCTATACGAACCAATTCAGCTAATTAAGTGAAAATATTATGGTATCACCATCCCTTCTTCCTTTACGCCTTTAAGGGTGGCACTGATCTCCTTAGCTCTACCTCTGGCTCCTTACCATGTGCTCTTGTTTTTGATTTCCTTTCTTGGTTGGAAGGGAGTGGGTTAGTTTCTAGGGCCTTTACTTGGTCTTCCCGCTATAGTAACTTTCACCTCAAAGACCAGGCGTTCAATGTAGAAATTACTCCCCAACTATCCAGTGTTTAAATCCACTGAACGGGTCCATTGACTCAGTGAATTTACTGTAAGTTGGATGTTGGCAATACTTCATTTATTAGCTGGAGTGGAGTCCATATGCCCAAAATCTAAGAAGGGGTGTGATGATACTTTGGGTTTTTAGGTGTCAATGTCCACTCATTAACTCTGTCTTCCAGTCCTCATATTTGGGCTTCCCTCTTTCCTAATAAAGTAGCTATGGCTCCTTTGGGGAAAGACTGGGGGGGACCACTCAAGTATAACTGTTACAGTTTTACAGGGCTGTTTCTCCTAGGAATCAGCCACCTCTGTGATCAGCGTTCCAATTGCAGGTCTAGAAATAGTGGAAATGATCTGTGTGTGTGTGTGTGTGTGTGTGTGTGTGTGTGTGTGTGTTTATGGGGTCACTGCCCTCTACATCCCCACCCAGTGATCCAAGTTTGATTTCTTCTGCTGGTTCAAGATGAACAGTGCCCTTGTCAGCTGTCCATCTATTATGCCCATTGATATGTCATGTTCTATTAATCATCTTATTAACTTTCTGTGAATGAGCCCAGTTAGGATGCCAGACCAGACTTATTAGTCATTACATGTATCAGCATATCCTGAGTTTTGGAAGTTAAGCATTATTATCTGGGGGCTCAGTCAGCTAAACATCTGACTCTTGGTTTCGGCTCAGGTCATGACCTCACGATTCATAAGTTCAAGCCCCACCATCAGGCTCTGTTCTGACGGTGTGGAGCCTGCTTGGGATTCTCTCTCTAATCCTCTCGCTGCCCTTCCCCTGCTCACACTGTTTCTGTCTCTCTCAAAATAAATAAATAAACTTAAAAAAAAAGCACTGTATCTGGATTATGTTGTTTTGAGGTCATATAAGTCCTACTGTTATTAGTGAGTCTAGTCTTGCCTGAACTACAGAGGAGAGATACCACTGAACACTCTAGTGATGCTGGTGCCCCTGTCACTGGCACATTCATCATGCCCTCACTTAACACTGTGCTGTATGGCCTTCCTGTGGAATAGATACATTCTCTTGATGCTCTTTCTCTGGAGAATGCTAATAGCATTCAGCTAATAGCGGAATGCTGCTATTATGTTTTCTATTTTTTAAGGAGCCTTTTAGTAGAGAATTCATACCAATTCCTGAGGTAGGTGCCACTGTGGTAAATTCTGTATCTGAAAATGCTCTTTTCTGATCCTGGGCAATTCTCGGACACCAGCAGGGTGTCCAAGAATTCAGTTCGATTCTGAAACTATCTACCTAGAGATAGAATCAGATTCCACACGTAAAGGGCTCAGTTCCACAAGACTGCCCTCCACTTCAGATGCCCAGGATGTTATCCCTGCTTCTGAACAACTGGCTATTAATCAGAGGTTCCTACTACCCCTCCTTGGGTTCGATTAATTTGCTAGTACAGCCCACAGAAGTCACAAAACCTGTTAGCTCACTAGATTACCAATTTATTGCAATGGATATTAAAGCATACAAATCAACAACTAGATGAACCGATACATAGGGTGAGGTCCCAAACAAAGAAGCTTCAGTCGTTGTAAAGCTTGGGACTCGGCACAGTGGCACAAGGAAGAGCTCTTTTTCCTCAACCTGGAGGCTCTCTGCACCCCCTCCTTTTGGGTTTTATGGGGGCTTTGATACATTTGCATGATGAACCCAATGGCCATTGATTATTGTCCCAACCTCCTATCTCTCCCTCTCTGGGGAAATCAGGGGTGGGACTTAAAGTTCCAACCTTCCCTTCAGAGTTGTTTCCCCTGGCAACCAGTCCCCCTCCCCAGGTGCTTTCCAAAAAGTCATCTCATTAACATAAACATAGTTAAGGTAGAAAGGGGCTTTTTATAACAAGACATCCATTTCACCTTTATGGCTCTGAGGCATTTTCAGGAACTGAGAACAAGAGACCAAACAGCATAACAAAAGACGCTCTCATCACTCTTATCGCTCAGAAAATCTCAAGGGCCTGGGGAGCTGTGAACCAGGAAATATGAAGACGAAATATACACTGTCTTCTGAATGACCAAATACATGTATTTCTTATAAATTATACTATCGCAACTGCCAAGTCCACCAACTTTTTACTGTTTATGTTTTGACCCCCTTGATTAAACGTCCTTAGAACTCAGTCACACAAGCACTCCCCCAGTTTCACTGGCCACGTCTTGTAACTACTTTGGGGTATGGTCCTGTTATCCTAATAGATACTGTTTTCTCCCTACAATAAACAGTCTTATACTTAGCTCTCACTAGTGCATACCTTCCACTGGCTTGTCCCCCAAACACTGCTGAAAAGTCTTAACAAATAGACCACCACCTTGTCCCAGAAGTTGTTTGTGATGGCGTCTTCACTGCCAGCAAGGTGATGAATAATGCAGCTCTAAGATCCTATGGTTACATTTGCATTTTCAGACCCCTCTTGATGCCAGCTCTCAAAGGCTGGATTACCTAAAGGCAGATTCTGAGAAATTGAGGGTGCAACATATTTATTAGGAATCAACACCTAAGATGGGAGAGGAGAGTTAGCAGGATTGGGCAGAAGAGGAAATCAAATTGTGACAAAAACTGGCAGGGATCTCCAGAGCAAGTATTACCCACCAGCACATCTCACCTCAGGCCAAAATGACTGGGTTTTTATACACTTCCCACACTCAGTCAACAGATGCATGCTACCCCAAAAAAGAAGCTGACATCAGAAGATATGACTTCCTGCAGCTAAGACAGAGCGTGAAGTTGCTGACATGCCTGCTAACCACACTGTGCATCCGGGCTGCATCTGGGATCCTGGAAACACAAACGTTTCTACCACATGGTCTAAAGTTTTCAAGAACAGTACATGAAACAAAACAAAACCAAGAAACACAGAACAAACTGCTTGGTTCTTTTCCTGTATCTCGCGCCTGATTTTCCTAAGAAAAATTGTAGGCAAGTCCACTTACTATTTAGCAATTTTCTGCTAATATTCCTCCACTGGTTTTCCAAATAGAGGAGGTGACAGAGAAAAAAGCAAAGGAGCAAAGTGTCGCAGATTGTGTTTGCCAAACTGTAACAACCCCTCCCATCCCATATGCTTTCCTAAGATATATCCTGGCTGCTCCCCATCTAAAGGTAGGATCTAATTCCTCTTCTCTGATGTGGTAGGTAGAATTAACCTTCCTAAAGATATCCACACTCCAATCCCTGGATCCTGTGAATATGTTCTTTCAGGATTTTGCAGATATACGTAAGGTTATGGGCCTTATGATAGATTATGCAGGTAGGCCCAATATAATTACATGAAGCCTTAAAAGCAGAGAAGTTTCTCCAGCTGGAGATAGCAGAGATGCAATGTAGGGCAAGTCAGAGTCGAGGCATGAGCAACAGGCATTGTTGCTTTTTGAAGATAGAGGGTCAGTGTGATGAGGAAAAGAGGTGACCTTAAGGAACTGATAGTCACCAAAGAACTGAGGACCTCAGCCCTACAACTTCGAGTACTTGAATTCTGTAAGCAACCTGAATGAAATTGGAAATAAAATTTCCTCCAGATTGTGAGACACAGAGCAGAGGAACTAATCAAACTCACTCCGACTTCCAATTGACAGAACTATGAGCTCATAAATTGTTTTGTTTTAAATCACATGGTGTTTGATAATTTGTTACAGCAGCAATAGAAAACTAATATGGACTATGACTCACTAGTTATCTGTAGAATGCAGTGGAAGAGACCCTGAGTAACTTCTGAATTTAGGTCAATTTCCACGTGGATCTTGGAAGGCTAGCTCTCACTAGGTTGCCTTTTGGAACACAGTCATCATGATGTAAGAATCCCAAGCCATAAGGAGAAGCCATGTTTCAGTGCTAAGGAGACCCAGGTGAGACTAGCCTTTGAGTCACTCCAACCCAGGAACAGATGTGTGATTGAAGAAGCTTCTAAGTGATATTAGGACACTGTGTTCTGACCTTTGTGGTTGAGGCTCTAGACATTATGGAGCAGAGGCAAGCCAACCCCGCTCTACAAACAGAATCCATGAACATACTGAAATTGTTATTGGTTTATAATACAATTTTAACCTTTTTATATAAAAATAGTAACCAGAGCAGAAAGGAAGAAAAACCACTCAAATAGAGGGATGATCTTTAAAGATCCCACACCCAGCTCCATACCTAGAAAAAGAGGTAAAATTCTCCAGAATAGTTATGAGGAAAAATTTTATTAAGCTATAATTTGGTTGAGAGACAGAGGGAGAGAGTACAATTTTATGTACTACTCTACAACTGGGTCTGTAGCTTATAATAAATGATTTTTCTTATAGCTAATCATATATATGAGTAATCTTAACTGAACAGGAATTTATTTAAAGTTATGAAGCCAAGAAGTGATTTTTATTTATAAAACTATTTCT
This sequence comes from Felis catus, assembly GCF_018350175.1. Classification (NCBI taxonomy): domain Eukaryota; kingdom Metazoa; phylum Chordata; class Mammalia; order Carnivora; family Felidae; genus Felis; species Felis catus. The sequence continues at coordinate 85,612,839 of NC_058374.1, forward strand.
GGATTTTGCAATTGTCTGATTTTTTCTTTAAAAAACTTATTAAGGAGATAAACTTAAATATCAAATTTTAATTAATTTTACATTGCCTTTGATTGTTTACACAATTCAAATGATGTCAAATCAGTTTGCTTTACTTATTTCATTTCTGAGGGATTATTTCCTAAAAATTTACGTATTTTACATATGATAATACCACCTTTCATTTCTATTAAGCTTTATAATTTAGAAGGCAATTCCATTTAATTATCTGGTTGACCCTTCTTTTTTTATGTTTATTTTTGAGAGAGGCAGAGTGTGAGTGGGAGAGGGGCAGAGAGAGAGGGAGACACAGGATCCAAAGCTGAGCTCTGAGCTGTCAGCACAGAGCCTGATGCAGGGCTCGGGCCCGGGCACCATGTGATCATGAGCTGAGCCGAAGTCGGACGCTTAACTGACTGAGCTACCCAGGCACCCTGTCTGGTTGACCCTTCTTACTAAGCCAAATCAAATTTTTACTACTTATGAAGACAATAACATTTAAACATATTTGTGTCTTTGCCAATTTAGTGCATTAGTGAAGGGCCCAGCTAGACCTATATCCAGTATTCAGATGCCAAGTATCTGAAATACTCATTTCAGACATTATATTGCTTTGACGGTTTTTTATTTTATGTTTTAAAAATCAAACTTGATATGATAACACATGTCCACAGAAATACTTGTATTTAAATATTTATAGAAGCAAATAATAAAAATCATCCAAATATGCATCAACATGTGACTTGATAAAGAACTTGTGGTATTTCCACATAATAGAACACTACTCAGCAATGAAAAAAACAAATTACATACACACAACTAAATGAATGAATTAAAGATATACGTACAGAATGAAAGAAGTCAATAGATTATATCATTCTATTTATATAACATTTTAGAGTAGGTAAAACCAACTAGTCTTCGATGATAAAAACCAGATCAATGATTGCCTGGGCTGTGCACACAATTGACTAAAAACAGCAAGAGGGAACTTTCTGGGATGATGGAAGTTCTCTAAATCTTGACTGGAGTAGTGGTTAAGTGGATATATAAATTTTTCAAAATTCATCTAACTACACACTTAAAATGAAAGCATGTTTATGTAAGCTATATTTCATACACATTTATTTAACATGAAATAAAGCTGCTATATTGACAAAGAAATCCACAATTTCTGATTGAGTCTTTGGCCTCATGGAAGAAAGCACATTCTCCTTCATAAAGTCTGAGGAAGAACTGTATGTGTCTTTTTTGAAACCTATTTCTGAGTGTGTGGGTAACTCTTCAACTCAATGACTAGGATGGTCTATTCCTGTTTGGATTTAAAAAAACCTACAAAGAATATCATTTAAGAAACCTAATATCCAAATATTTATAATCTGGTGTGTATGTATGAAGAAACATAATTATGCAGTGGATGTAATCACAGCATTAGGATCATAATCAGTCTGAAAATTAAATAAACAGTGTATAGGCTGCTTGAGACAAGCACTACATACATCGAAAAACTTGATCACAGTGCCTGGCAGGTTGTCTAATAAATATCCTGAATGAATGAAGTTCATTGAAGATAAATATTTCAAAGTCATTACTGGATTCCATGACACTGGCCTTGTATTGAGAAGTGGAAGTTTCTCAATGAAAAACAACAACAACAACAACAACAAAATCGATAAATCTCAGGTAACCACCTACACTGCTAGGCTCCAGCCCAAATCCTAGGGCTAAAAAGGCATAATCACATTCTGTTGATTTGAAACTGATACCATATTTCATATAACAGATCTCACAGAGATCATTTCTTGGGAAAAAACCTGTAACAAGTGATAGTACAACATCCTTATCAACAAGATCCCAGAAAAATTAGCCAACATTAACAAATCAATTACTATTACATAGCAAAAGAGCACAAAACAAATATGTAGCTTGGGTCAATTCCTGGCAGAGAGGAAGCAGAAGAGTTCCTGAGTGAAAAAATGTAAGTGTGGCCTGAACTTTAGCCAAAGAAACAAAGTAAAGGCAGCTGAAATTTCAGTTTACTGAAAAGCAGGTAGCTGAGAGTGTTTTAGCATGAAATTCTCTAGTGACCTGTGAGGCATTATGTAAATACAAATAGTGACTCAACCTTCAAGGACATTCCGGGCATCTGGCAAGTTACTCAATATTACAAGTTAAACAGGTAACTTTATGGTTGCATTTTATGAAGTGCATCCATATAAGTAAATATCTATTTTTAATTTTTTTTAACGTTTATTCATTTTTGAGAGACAGTGCATGAGTGTGGAAGGGGCAGAGAGAGAGGGAGACACAGAATATGAAGTGGGCTCCAGGCCCTGAGCTGTCAGCACTGAGCCGGACGCGGGGCTCAAACTCACAAACTGCGAGATCAGGACCCGAGCCGAAGTCGGATGCTTAACCAACTGAGCCACTCAGGCGCCCCAGTAAATATCTATTTTTAGTTAATTATTAAAAAAAAACTCTACATAAATATTTCCTTCAATTGTTAAAGTTATGCATGATCTTTGTGGATCTTTGCACCCTTGAAGTGCTTGAAAGTACCACAGAGTTTTAGAAAGTTAAGATTAAGTGACCCACCTAAGTAAGACTACATGCACAGGAGAAGACACTGAAACTTAGGTTCCTAGGTACCATCTTCAGTCATCACTGATTCATTTAAGTAAGTTCAGTAAGTATTAAATAATTATAAGCCACTATTTACAAGATCCCTGCCAGAATGGTTTGCAGTTTATAGTGAAAACTTTTAATCCAAGTTTCTAATTTTATATGCTTTCAGAATAATTGAAATAATTCAGATGAAGACATGTATAAGACACTTATAATTAGAATCTATTAAGCTTACTTCATGGATAGCATTAAATAAAATGTAGAATTAGAAAAATGCCAATGGATAGGAGTTTCTTTTTTTTTTATTTTTTTATTATTTTTTTTCAACGTTTATTTATTTTTGGGACAGAGAGAGACAGAGCATGAACGGGGGAGGGGCAGAGAGAGAGGGAGACACAGAATCGGAAACAGGCTCCAGGCTCCGAGCCATCAGCCCAGAGCCTGACGCGGGGCTCGAACTCACAGACCGCGAGATCGTGACCTGGCTGAAGTCGGACGCTCAACCGACTGCGCCACCCAGGCGCCCCTGGATAGGAGTTTCAATGCAGAATCCATCAAGAGATTTTTAGAACTCCAAAGGTCATCTATTTTGACAAAAGACCTCTCTGGGCAATTGTATAGTTATGGAAAGTCATGCCATACAGCAATGTCCAACACAGTTGTTTTCCCTTTTTTTATTCTTTGCACAATGAGACTAGGTCTGCATTCTCCACAATTCTATGGGAAGCTTCCATAGAAGGTATTTCCAAAGTAGCCTATATGGATGTACTCAAGATAAGAATCTATAAGCAGTGGAAAGATGCCTTTCACATTTTGTACATTCTGTGAAACCAGGTCAGAGCAATCATAGTCACAGCTGCTAGCCAGCTGCAATCTTAGTTACTGGCTGGCAGGTACACATTTCTTTTCATTCAGGCTAAGGGGATTATTTAGACATTTGGCCTTTTGTCCTTAGTTAAAACCCATCTATTGTGTGTAGTTTACACACACACACACACACACACACACACACCCCTACTCTGGATTCACAGAGTCTTGCCATGAAAAAGCTGTTAAAAATCTATTGTGAGTTGTGAAATATCTATAGTTAGTCTTAAGAACACGTTATGGCATTCTCTTAAGCTCAATGTTTCATTGGGTCTTTATTTCATTATGATTTATAGTCTTACTAAGTAACATTGTGTATTGGTCATAATAGGCTAGGCTATGTTCTTGTAACAAATAAAGCCTGAAATATTAGTGGCTTAACACAATAATGGTAACTTTCTCACCCAAACACCAGTGCAAGTCTTTATCTTTTAGTGACTCTAGTTTACAGCTACTATATCTAAAACATGAGACTGTTAGAGCAGGGAAAGACAAGAATGGAGGAGGCACACTGGCTCTTAACTCCCTTTGCCCAGAAATGATATATGCCATTTTCATCCATACTCTATTAGTTAGAACTAGTCACATGGCCCCAATATAACTGTAAGAGAAACTGGGAAAAGTAGTGTCATGCAGATCATGGATATTGTGAACACCAACAGCCTCTAGAATATATCCGTTGCCTAAAGTCACACTATCATTTCTTTCCTCCAGTTGTCAAACATTATCGATTACCTTCTAGCTGCAAGAATTTGTGCCGGACGCTGGAAGACTGCAGAGATGAATAAACCGTCCCTAACAGATTGGGGAGACAGAAAAGAAATTATAATACAGCCGTACTGTGAAGCAGAAAGAAAATGCCCCAAATAGAGGCATATACCACGTTCTATGAAAAAGAACAAAGAGGAAGATGGAATTAATTCTTATTGGAGGAATCCCTGAAATGCTAGAGAGATGATGACATATTTGCTGGACCCAAAGGGGAAAAAAAAAAGACCAGTTTGAGATGGAAAAGAGAACATGGGGAATGCAACAAGTTAGCAAAATGTGCGAAGATATGGCATGTCTGAGGAATGAAGGACCTGAGAGTTTACAGCTGAGGGTAGACAACCTGGAATATGAGGCTGGAGGTAGACAGTGAAATATGTTTAGCTTTATTAGTTTATATGTTATTTATGTATTCACTAGTTTACTTATTTGTGGAAAATCGGTTGCTAGAATATTAAGTATTGTTTCTTGCACTGTGATTTCCCCTTATGAATACAAATTAAGGCAAAAATTTTTACCAAAAACATTTCAAGTTCTGGTCATATGGTTTGCCTTTTCCCTACATTGTATTCTTTTCTCAACTTCTGAATAATATTAAGACTATAAGTCACAGGATAAATTGACTGGATTTATTCCTACCTAATTCTCCTTTGAGATTACTTTTTTTTAAAGTTTATTTATTTATTTATTTATTGAGAGAGAGAGAGAGAGAGAGAGAGAGAGAGAGAGAGAGAGAGAGAGAGAGGGAATCACAAGCAGGCTCTGCACTGTCAGCACAGAGCCCAATGCAGGGCTCCATCCCACGAACTGAGAGATTCCTGAGAGATTCCCATAAATCTGAGCCGAAATCAAGAGTCAGATGCTTAACTGACTGAGCCATCCAGGTGACTTGTCAGATTCCTTTCTAATCCAACCACATATTTACATAGCATGCCTGGCCAGAGCAACAATGCAACTTAAGGATGAATCCCCAAATACTAACACTGGGGCAGTATGTAAATTGGATTGAGTTTTTAATGTTGGAAAAACAAGACTTAAAAAAAGAATTCTTGTTACAATTATGATTAATGCTATGGGTAGTGACGTTTAGGAGTTTGAAAATGAGATAAATAGACCAAGAACACGGCGCGATAAAAACAAAAAAAGGAGACAAAAAATAAAAAATAAGGAAAATGGAGAATAGGGTCAAAATTCAGGAACTATATGGTCTTTCATCTTCTTCTTCCTCTTCTTTGAAAGGAAATGAGTGATGAATGAGCAGGAAAAGTCAATAGAAAACACTCAAGAACATGACCTAGAGAGGTATGTCTTAGTGTTGCTTCTTTTCAAAACGTGCCATTATTTTTTGTAATAAAAATGAAGTGCTTACAGTCACTGTTAAACATCCCATCACTATAAAATGTACTTTTTATAAATGTCATTTTACACATTTTTGTTTTTATTTTATTTTTAATGTTTATTTTTGAGAGAGAGAAAGAGAGCCAGCGAGCACAGGGGAGGGGCAGAGAGAGAGGGAGACAGAATCCAAAGCAGGCTTCAGGCTCTGAGTTGCCAGCGCAGAGCCCGATGCGGGCCTTGAACACAAGAGCAGTGAGCTCATGACCTGAGCTGAAGTTGAATGTTCAACCGACTGAGCCACCCAGTTGCTCCACTTTTAAAGAAAAACTAAAGTTCTTTCTAGAATTTTCTGCCTTCGTCTTGTAGTTTCTGACACCCCTTCCTCGGTAAAACTGTCATCCCAACTTTTGAAAGTTACTAATAATAAGGCACCATTAATTCATCTCATATTATCTACCAGCTATGTCGCATATATCATCTCACCTAAATCTTATGACAGTAATACGAAGTTGACATTATTTCTATTTTGTAGCTGCAGATACCAAGATTCAAGTTTTGCACAAGACTACAAACTAGCCGTGGCAGAAACAAGGCAATGTGAATTTAGCTAAATGACTTAACTTTGAAGGGGAGGAGAATATGCCACCCCCAAACAAGCCACTTTGGCATACTGATTATTTGCTTGAGAAACAGTCAGTTCAAGGACACTCCGACTCTGCTCTGTCCCCCTTGAAACAGGAAGTAAATCTTTCAGGTGAAGTTACCCTCCCAGTACCAGGAGGAAGAGAGCCATCCTTATCACCAGAGATAGGGAATTCAGGGCCAGAAAGGAAGTATAAATAAACCTTGTCTACTTTGGTCACTTTTTGGAGTCTCCTATTTTATGGGCTCCTAGACATATGAAATTAAATTTGTTTTTCTCCTGTTAATCTGTCTTGTGTCAATGTACTTATTAGCCCAGCCCAACAACATAAAAAGGAAGAAGGGAAGAGTTTTCCTCCCCTACACCTATTTCCAAATCTGTAAACTGTGAAAAATCTTAGTATTCATCCAATAGGTTTATTTAATTAATTGAGAAAACCCATAAAACTGCTTAGGACAGTGCCTGACAATGATAAGGACTTAATAAATCAGTGTTGTTGTTGTTATTATTATTATTATTGTTATTATTGCTGTTACTATTATTACCATTTGGATTCCTTGTCCCGTGGGCTTCAAAGCTCCAGTTACTTCAACTAAGTTATCCTGGCTTCTTACAGATTATTTCAGTTCTAGAATAAACAAGAAAAGCTTCCAGGGAGTTATATTAATATTTAGGATTCACACCACTTTGTATGTTTCACTTTTCAGGAGCAGACACGTGTGTCCGTGGGGGAGGGGTCTGTCACATGGGCAGAAAAACTGCAATATGAATTCTCACATTCAAGCCCACATTTAGTCTTCTGTTCCTTTTCTTCCAAGCAGCACTTCAACAGTAAAGGCACTTAGAACCCGATCTTTGGTGTGACTTCCATGTTCATTTCCTCTTTTCAGCTTCCCCAAGAAACCTGTTCTAGACAGTGGAGGGAAAAAAAATACATAAAAGCAGGAGACACCACACCAATGGCTGCGGGAGGACCACTGTCCCCAGCGCTACTCGTTGACAAATACGAAGCCCTACTTTGAAGACTTAAAGCATTTGAGAAACAAAAAAATGGAAGGGACTGTTTGTAAGGGGCTTTCCTATTTCCAAGTTCTCCTCGTACTACTTTCGGCACTCCTCGTCCCACGGTGTACATTTTATTTTTCCTTTAGAGTGTGCCGGTTGGTGAGCCTCAACTCCCGGCACCGCCATTCCTCCCTTCGCGGCAAAAAAGACCTCGATGGCAAAACGGCTCTACCCTTTCGCGCCACACTCGCAACGAGAAGCTTCCAACCTCCCCGCACCGTGCCGGCTCCTCTCCGGCGCACACGCTTTCCTCTCACACCGATTTCACAACTCCCCGGGGGTTATCGAAACGGGGCAACGGGCACACCTGGCTGCTAGGTTCGCCGCCAAAGTACTTCGGGTAAAGCGTGTCACGACCGATCCGGAACAACAGTTCTCCCCACCTGATTTCTGACTTTTTTCCCTCCGGGCCCAAACTAAACTCTGAAGCGGCGCGCTCCGAGCCCCAGAGAAAGTGTCTACAGCGGCGACGGTCGCTCGGAGCATGCTCAGTCGGCCCGGAGTCACTGGGCGGGGTTCGCCCCCGCCCGCGGGCGGCCCGCTCGCCGAAAGCCGGGCGCGCTAGCCCCCGCCCTCCTTCTCCACCTCTCCCCTCCCCCCACCCACGCCGGGCGCGCGCTCCAGGGCACCCACGAGGGCGCCCGGCGGCCGCGCCTCCCCTCCGCCCCCCTCCTCCCCCGCCCCCGGCTGCGGCGGGCGAGGACAAGTCTAGGGCCGTAAATAAATAAATAATTCCATTCACCCGGTGACGGCGAGGCGAACCGGCTGCGGCGGGGGGGGTGGGGGCGGGCTGGGGATCGGAGAGCTGCGGCGCCCACCCCGTGCCAGAGACCGGGTAAAGTAAGTACACCCCGGGAGGAAGGGAGGAGGCGGCGGCGGCGCTGGCCCAGAGGCGGGCGAGCGTGCCTCTGCCACGCCAGCTGCCAGCGGAGCCGCACGCGTGTGTAAAAATAATGGCCAGCCCCTGACAAACGCGCCGACGCAGAGCTGGCTAGCGAGCCCTTATATAGACAAAAACCCCCGAAGCGGCCGCGGGAGGAGAGCTCGCGTCAGTCAGACGCGCAGACAGCAGCGCGGCAGCTGCAGGGGCGCAGCCGGCGCGGGGTCGTGCGCGCGCGCGCGCGCGCGCCAGGGACGTGGGCCCGGGGGGTCCCGGGCGGGGAGCGCCCGCGCGCCCGCCGGCTTATGGCCAGGAGGTGCCTGTGTCCCGAGCCGTTGCGCGGAGACTCTGCCGACGCTGTGCTTCTCCCCCTCTGCTCGGCCCACGAGTGCTCCCAAGGCCGGTTCCCACCAGGCGCGTCCCCTGCCTGCTTGTCACCAGCATCTCGCCCCAGGCCCGCGAGCACCCTGGGGTGGCCTCGTTGCCGCAACACCTGGGGACGAGTGGTGGTGAAAAGTGTGGGTAGGGGGCGTCTTTTCTTGTAGCAGACGATCGGGAGTCCGAGAGGCTGGGAGGGGACGGAATACCAGGGAGGGAGGTGTCGTTTTCGTTTTTGGTCCCCAGGTTGCATAGTGGGGCGGAGGCGTATGGAAAGATGTGTGCGGGAGAGGCCTGCGCTCGGGCAGAAGGGAGCATGACTGGACCCGGGCCGAGGAGGGCCTGCGCCGCCCGGTATCACGCTGGTTTCCTGCGCGGCTGCGCCGCTCTGGGGGCGCCAGGTCTGTGCAGGTAGTGCTGGAGGCTGGAGACGCGGCTCGCGTGCGAAGTGCCTCCTCTGAGCAGATGTTACGTTGCTCGGCAGCTGCCCTCTGCGGCCCCTTTTCTCCTTTACTTCCGCGAGAGGGATTGCAGACTGCCTTGGCAAAGGCGGTCGTGACCAGGGCCACTTTCCCGGTAGGGCTGGCGAGGGGAGTTTGTGGTCTACTCCAGGGATATTAAAATTATGTGTGTGTGTGCGCGCGCGCGCGCACACACACACACACACACACACACACACACACACACACACAGGAAATGAGCGGTTTCTCTACAAGTGACTCTACCATCCCTTCCTGGAGAAGTAGTACTCCGTGGGATGGGTTGAGTGAGGGCTGGCTGGTGTTAGTAGGAAAGCTAGTATTTCATGTCCTCCTACCTTTCCTGGTCCAAGAAGATTCATAGTGGAGAAATGAAATAGCAGTCGTGAGGGTGATGTGAAGAAGACTGGGCAGGAGTAAACGGTGGGCGCTAGAAGCCCTTTCCTGGCACCCTGTACATTATGGTTAAACACAAACCGAGAGCTCAAGAGCAAACTTTCAAAAGACACGTTAGCTTGAAGGTGCTGTCATTGGAACCACAAATACTAAATGTGCAGTTTGGGGGAGTGTGGCTGAGAAATCAATTGGGTGGTGGCTGCAGAGAGTAGACGAAGGTTGAACAAGGTGACCCTTATTTAGCCCTGGTGAAGCAATCTTAGCTTCGCTTTCTGCTTCTGAACACATTGCATTTAAAGCAATCTGAGCGAGTGGGAAACTGAATGATTCAGTGAAAGGGAAAGATTATTACTTTAATAAGCAACTCAGTGTGTTGTGTAACAACTCATAAAGTCAGAAACCGTTTTTTTTTTTCAAAATTCACATCAGCAGATTGCAATTACATACTGCTTCCCCCTGCCCCCCAGGGTGTGTTTTAATAATGGTAAGTGGGCTGAAATTTTAACACCTGTTTCCCAAAGTACATGTTCTTGAATCATCCTATAAATGCTCAGTTTATTTCTGGTTATGCATTTACTCCTATATAATATCCGGCTTGTATTTTCTGCCTAGAACCCTCCCAAAGAGAAGAAGGGCAATGTGACCTACAGAAATTTTCCTTATCCAGAGTCATATTCCTTGGTCATGAATCTGGAATGAAAGGAAATTCCCTGCATTTACTTTTACTTCTTATATTTATTCACTGAACATTTTTTTCGAGACATTCACATGGGAAAAGGCAATTAACTTCAGAGTTAGATGTACTTCAAGGTCAGTTTTGCACTTTCGTAAGGTTGAGTAATTATTTAACAGTCTCCTCAGTTTTTTCTTATCCTTAAAATATGGTTGGTGGTGCCTACCCTGATGTGCTGTTGTGAGGAATAAAGTGTGTGGAAAACACCTAAAATATAGACTAGCTAATTTTGAACCCCTGAAATCATTCTAGACACTGCACTGTGGTTACCAAGATGGGTGAGGGTGAAATTCTGCTCTCAAAAGATTCATGTCTGGTTATCCAGGCTAATCTTCCTCCAATACTTTTAGCTTTCTTAGTTTCTTTCTTTTTTTAATATAAGTGTTTTTAATTTTTAAGTTTTTATTTAAATTCCAATTAGTTAATATACAGTGTAATATTAATTTCAGGTGTACATTATAGTGATTCAGCATTTCCATATAACACAGGTGCTTATCACAATATCCTATTGGCTTTCAATCAATTTCTTTCTCAGTGGAAGAGACATATATCCTAAATAACTTGAAAGAAATGTTTATAAGAACTGCTAAAAGGCAATTGGAGAAAGGCACCTCGCCTCAGAAACTGGTGTATTCAGCCCTATTCTTTGGCCTGTTGAGAGTGACCCTGTAAAAGCAGGAAATGGTGATTTTCTTCTTGCTGTGACGGGAAGACACTCTTTCCCTGGAAATTATCTTTGCCAATGAATTGATTTCCATTTTTTTAAAGAAGAGACTAAATTGCAGTTTATTATATGCTTTGATAGACTACCATTCACCTGCTCTGAAGAACTCAAGAGTATAGTAACTGTAACAACATCTCTGTAATGCTTACAATGTTCTAGGCACTGTGTTAGAACACTACTTTCTGTAGGTCTATTAATATCCATGTTTGCAGAAGAGGAGTTTAGGTACAAAGAGTTAACTTGCTCAATTTGCACAGCCAGAGGCCTAGATCTCTGGCAAAAGAGGGATGAGGGTAAGAGGGGGGGTCTGTAGTCTGGTCTGTCTGGGTTTTGATCTTGGCTCTGCCATTTACTAGCTAGGGCAAGTTGCTAAACCTCTAAATCTCGGTTTCTTCATGTGTGAAAATTTCTCAAAATCTGTTTCTTCATGTATAAAAAGAGGATAATATTCAATTCCATATATTGGTTGTAAAAATTAAATGAGATAATACCTGTGAAATACTTAGCACTGTGCTGAGCACATGCATAATGGTAGCTAGTGTTAAGATTTTTTTTAATGTTCATTTATTTTTGAGAGAGAGAGACAGAGTGAGTGGGGAAGGGGGAAGGAGAGAGGGAGACACAGGATCTGAAGCAGGCTCCAGGCTCTGAACTGTCAGCACAGAGCCCGACACACAGGGCTTGAACCCACAAACTGGGGGATCATGACTTGAGCTGAAGTCAGATGCTTAACCGACTGAGCCACCCAGGCACCCTGCTAGTGTTAAGATTTAAATGTGTGGCATTAAGGCTGTTAGGTTGTTAGAAGGATCACTGGCTCATTCTTTTTAACAGATAATTTAGAAATGCTTGGAAATGCCTGTTTTCCCATTAGATGGCCTAACAGTGTTGGATTGCATCATAAACGGTTACATGGGCTCTCATTGTCTGAGAGGTCATCCAGGTTTGTCACAGGCTTTCTCAAAACTGGATCAAAGCGATTAGGAAATGTGTTGGGAAACAACTGTACACCAAGTCTCAGTGAGAATCAGAACTTTAAAAAAAAGTTAAAGAAAAAGCTTCATTTTCTCAGGTGTTCCCCTAAATGGTGAAGCCAGGGGCCTGGTCTGCCTACTTGGGAGATTCAGGAATTTACAGTCATGATATGAGAGAATAGCCTAATGTGGACAATTGTCTAGAGAAAAAAAAAACATTTACCCCACATACATGGCAGTTAGTAAACAAGAAGGGGGTATGTGCATTTATGCATAAACTGTAATCATCAAGAACACTGGGAAAAAATTAAGCACAAGTTAAACAAATTGAACTTGACTATAATATAACTAGTCCACCCAGCACTGGAGTAATTGGTGCTTGGGTGCACCAGAGACGTGTTCAACATATTCATAAATATCAGTATTAACAAGTGATGCCAGTATTTTTGAAAACATTTTTTCTGTCCTAATATCAAAACCTCTTGCAGATGTTCTTATTAATATTCATTGAAATCCCAAATGAGTTCATGAAAATCTTATAGGGCATTTGAGTGACAGCTATGAGACGCTGGTATAAAGATATTTTTTGTTAAAAGTTGTGTGCAATTAGGATAGCCATACAAAAGTGGGTATATTGGATGGTTCTTTGATCTAAACAGGTAATGAATTTTTGGTAATATTTGGCATTAAAACAGCAATTTTTCAGTTAGAAATATTTAGTATGAATGGTGCATGCAAGAGAAATATTTGTTTAGAAAACAAAGATCTGGATAAAATGTTGGTATTTTTAGGAAGTGTTTTATGTCAAACACCTGCAGTTTCCCCACCTAGTAATACAATAAAATGTATGCGTGGTAATCGCCTATAGCCCTAAACAGACACTGATTAGAGCTTATATGTAGGTGAATTATAATTTATAAGAAGAAGCTGTCCTGCTAGATAATTTACTTGAAGACCACTTTCTTTAGGAAGTAGATTAGATATGAATCAACAGCAAAACTAAGAGGCGTGAATTTACTTGAAGAGTTTCTAAGGAAGGAACTATATTAATGAGTTTCCCTTATTTTAAATCTGAGTCTCCAAAATTTCAGAATCCAAAATTCTATCACTTCTTTTCAACTATGCAAAAGGTGTATTCAGTGATAAACAGTGTCATGTGACAGTGCTTCTCAACAGGTGGTACTGTTGGCATTTTGGCGGGGACCTCTTCTTTGTGTGGGAATGCCTCTTTCATTGCAGAACATTTAGTGTCTATGGCCCTGTTAGCTTACCCTCAGTCATGGTAATCACCAAGAATTCCCCTGATATTTAAATACGCCTCTTAGAAGAATCGTACTAGATGTGGTTGAAAACTGTTGGCCAATACGATCAAATTGAGAATGTTTGAAGAAATGATCCTTGAGATTAGAGTATTTCCAAAAGCAACTTTTGTCTTTGCTTCAAAGGCTAGCTCACGTGAAAATACTTGGATTTGAAGGACTAAGTTCTTTCTTGTAAGATGTATTAAGCATAATTATTTAATAGTCATGTTATCCTAGGCTCCAGACTTTCGTTTGCTTTAACCTGTCATCAGCCTTGGGCAGTGTTGGCATCTGCTGCTTCTGAAACTCCTGTTTTGGCTTCCAGGTGCTCCTTGTTTTCTTACTTCTCTGACTGCTTGTTTGCAGCTCCTTCTTGGGCTCTCTTTTCACCTCCTGCTCATTAAGTATGTGTTCCTCAATTTCTGTGCCGAGTTTTCCTTTTGTGTATATTCTGTCATTTGACAAAGCTCATCCTCTCTTGGCTTCTGCCTTCTCAGTAGGAATAACTCCCACGACATTATCTTCAGCTTTGACCCTCACAAAAGCTTCAAGCCTACCTTTCCAAGTGCCTGCTGGACAGCTCCCCTTCACTTGCACTGCTAACATCTTCAACAACACCCTCTGAGCTCTCTGTCTTCCTTCTTTCCTTTGTTCCCATTGCTTTGGTTGGTATTAGCATTCTAGTCTAGAAGGTTTGAGACCTCTCTCCTCCTAGAAATGCATCTCCGAGTCAGTTGCTAACATCTGACAATTGTACAACCAAAATACTTCATTTCTCAGAAAATTCTCATTTCTGATGTTGCCACAGAGTTTGGGCACTTTTTACATGCTACCTAGAATCATGCCAGTCTCTTAGCGGCTCCTCTCACCTCTGGCTTCTCACTCTACCACTTAATTCTGTATGCTCCACCAGATAGTCTTATTGAAATACACCTCTCTTACTGATACATTCCTAACACGATGGTGACTTCCATTTTCTGGGTCCAAGGACTAGCATTTCAGCCCCTGTAATTCCAAAAATTTTTCTGGGCTTATCTTCCACCACTATCATACTTGAGTCCAATTGAACTGTCCCCTCTGCCTCATTTTATTTCCTGCCACTTCCTTTGGCCATGTTATCCTTTCATTTTAAAATGCTCTAACTTCCTGCTATTTCGTTTCTAGCTTTAACCTCACCTTCATAACTAAGTTTATGTTCAAATTTCTTCTGAAGCCTGTAGATAAGTAGAAGAAACTTTTACACAATTTTAGTAACATTGCATTTGTAATATGTCTTGTTTTAAACATTTTATTATAGTTGCATTTGTAGAAGTCTTTAGTTTCTCTATATAGTGCAGCTTTCTGGATGCCAGGTATAATTATCCATATTTACATATCTTTTAGCACTTTGGTGCAAGAAATTTAGAGGACATCTGTTTCCATTTTTATGTACTGTTTCTTCAGCATCTTTCATAAACCACCATCTATTGTTTATTTTAAGTGTACATACTGAGGGAGTCTATTCTTTTTAAGGCATTTCCAATTATAACAGAGTTGTTTTTGCTTCTACCTAGAGTCCTTACTCAGCTTTCTGAGTCTACACAAAATAAAACCCTTTTGGGTTGATTGACACCCTGTACATAGGTGGTGACAACTTATGTCTTATATTTTCTCTATCAATTTCACATATTCAGTCTTTCTTTTTTTTCAAATGTTTATTTATTTTTCAGAGAGAGAGAGAGAGAGAGAGGCAGAGAGAGGGAGACAGAGGATCCAAAGCAGGCTCCAAGCTGACAGCAGAGAGTCCGATGTGGGGCTTGAACTCATGGACCATGAGATCATGACCTGAGCTGAAGTTGGATGCTCAACCAACTGAGCCACCCAGGCACCCCTCACATACTCAGTCTTTCTACCTGTTGTTTTTGTAACCTGGTTAAGGCTGCTATGCTTTTGGAGCCATTCAGGTTTAGAAAGTCTAGATAGTGTCAGTGGTTACCTCAAATCAACCTTGGGAACCAGCATAAGTTGTGCCTGTGATATTGCAGAAGTATAAGCAAGCAATGACCCAGGTCAAGTTAGTCTTGCTAAGTAAGCTAAATTAAGCTTTATTTATATGAGTCAAACTGATTTTGTCCACCCAGGAATTCTCAAGGCTGGTCTCTGTTTTTTATTTTAGTAATACTGTTTAAGTGCCTCCTATGTGTCTGATTTTTTATATACGGTATTTCTAATTCTCATTATTACCATGTAAGATAGATTGTATTCATTTATAGATGAAGAGAATAAAGACTCAGCAAGATGAGGCTGCCCATTAGGGAACTGCAAGAATCAATGCTTTAGTAAATGTTTCAATGCAGGTGAGATGCTAATGGCAACTAAATCTTGCTCCCATATCTTAAATCATTTCAAATCAGTAAATAATTAGCATTGCTATATGAAGTACTCTCCAGAGATAGCTGAATAGGACATCATTCCTGACACCCCGAGGAGACTATAATTTCAGAGACATTCTTGATGTGCGTACTGGTTATTGGTATAATCCAGAGTAGAATTGTCAAACGGTAGAGAGCAGTGATAGTCTGCAGCAGAACTTGACAAACTATAACCCTGGGACCATATCTAACCTACTGCTGTTTTTGGTAAGTGAAGTTTTCCTGGAATACAGCTACACTCATTTGTTTCTACATTTTCAGTGGCCGATTAATTTCCTGCTGCTGGATAGAGTTGAGTAGTTGTGACTAAGCCTGTGAAACCTAAAATATTTACTATCTGGCACTTCAGAGAAAAAAATATTTGTTGATCCCTGCTCTAGGATTTCTGAAGAGGGGGACTTTACTCTGTGATGGAGGAATCAAAAAAGGCTTAAATGAAAGAAGTGGACATGTTTTGGAGCTGAGAGGATAGTCTTTCAGTGAAATGAGGAGCTGGTCAATGTAAGTGCCACAGAACTCAAAAGCAAAACCAAACACATGGATAAACATAAAAATCTGCTTAATAAGGATCATAATACTGTATATAGTTCATGTAATATTATAACCATTTGTCTGTGAGTGTACCTTTTGTAAGTAGAACAGTGGTTCCTAAACTTGAAGGTGTTGCAGGATTTTTTTACCACAATACCCAGGATTTGTTGTCTCGCCACTTCAAAGAATGAAGACGTGGACACAAAATGAGCGGTAGGCAAAAGTTTATTGGAATATAAGATTACAAAAGGAAGAGTAGTAGGAAAGCTGTCTTTACAGAGAGGGGACATTTGAAAGTGAATGCCCAAGGACCATAGGCAAGGTTCTGGTCAGCCCTCCCCCTTCCCCCCACCCCCTTCCTTCTCAGGTTCTACCCTTCCTTATTGGCTTGAGAGCTCTAGGTGCTGGGTTGTCCATTCCTGATTGGTTCGTTTCCATTGTATGAGAGGTGGGCTGTGGCCATACTTAGGTCTTTTGTCCAATTCCAGAGGGGAAACCTGAGGGGGAGTAGGTGGGGTCTGTTACATTCTTACAGGAACCTTATGCCTGAGGGGCTTGCTGTAGTCAGAAGCTCCCAGCATTGTTCCAAAATAGGGGTTTTTCTGCACCCAGGGACCTCAGGCCCTAATCGTATGGTTTCTGCCTACTGAATCCTGTCTTCTATCATAAAGGGACATTTGAACCAATTGGTGAATTACTTCAGGATAAGATTTTGGTTTTACTCAGTAATCTGTGATACCAAAGTATAGCCCATGTGGAAAATCACTGAGTCAGAATACTCATTCACTTGATAAAATTGATTATTTCCTGTAGAAGGACAGAGAAATTTTTTCTCACAAGTTATCCAAACCTTCAAAAAGTACATGTGTGTGTGCTGGACATGTGTTAACTAGTTTTGCTAATCACTAGTTTAGTAAAAAATAAACAACAAAAACTAGATATTGAGAACACAACTAAGTGCCAGCACTGTGTCAAAAGCATTTCATACCTTATCTCATTAAAAACTTACAATAGCCCACTGAGGACTAAGGTGGATGTTGTTATACCCATTCTAGGGAAGAGAATACTAAAGATGAGATAGAACAGATTCTTGGTTTAAGGCTGTAATACTAGTAAATAGATCACCATTGTTCAATATGACCAAGAAATTGACTTTTTTAAAAGGAAACTTTTGGAGCTGGGACATAGATAGGAATGGACTTCAATACATTTAAAAAAAAAAAGCGAATTTGCCGATTTGTTCTGTTGTATGACTGAATTCTTTTTTGTTAAAAGCATTGTGCTGTGTTTTTATAAAACTTCAGTCTTTCACTACAAATTTATCTGCAGATTTTTATTGAAAATACCGGTGTTTTATTGACCCAGAACTTTCTATGTCCTCTCTGTTTCTTTTTGTCTGTCACTTTCTGTCTATAATCCCTTCTCTCTTTTCTTTACCTGTTAATGCTTAGTTGTTTATAATGTCTTCTTTTTTCCCCCTCCATTTTCCTGTAGTATCCCTTCCTAACTTTCATAAAAGTCCCACTTACTTATGGCATGGTGTCTTCACCGAAGCAATCAAGTGCTTCAATGCATTTTCCTAAAGCAATGGCTTTTTTTTAAGGAAAAACAAAGAATCAATGCAACTTAATACAAGTTTTTTTCCCCCCTGAACTTAGAAAGCAAGAGATACTGCAGAAATATTTGCATATCACTAATGGATATGACAAAATAATAAGTAGATAGGAAAAGGTGAATGATTCAGAAGAAGCTGCAGGGAGTGTATGAAAATGTAAATTCATCCCTCATGGGCCACATTAGCATCTCTGTGGAGAGTAATCTGGCCACTTGAGCCATGGAGAAGAACATTAATTACATACATTAATGGCCTGCTACAGGATTCACAGATAACAGTTCTAAAGCTCACCTAAAATTATTTCCTTTTTTATCATTAATTGCCAAGTAATAAATGCTGTTAATTAAAAAAAAAAAAGCTGCTTCATTGAGGAGACATGCAAATTTTTATTGTTATTTTTTTTTTTATCAATAACAGACTTGTTACTCTATCTCAGTAAGGTACCTGGCTGGGCCCATTATCTACATTTGTTTTCGAATGTTCAATAAAAGGGGGAAGAGACACTTCTGTAGACTTATCACCAATTAAAATTAAAATCTTATTTGGAATGCTTAGAAACTTAATTATTGTTCATTGGGATATTTCACTGCTTATGATAAAAATTATGCATATTGGGTCTGTAACTTTCACTTAAGAATGAATGTTCCCTCAAACGTCTTTAGTCTATTAGCTATTTAAATTATTTCACATTTTATTAGTCCTCTTACTTTACTAGCTTTTGTCTTGTAGCAATAATACTTAACGCCTCCTCAGCTATACGTTCAGATATTGAGTTGTGGTCTGTAATAAAATCTAAATTTAAAAATGTGACTTTTAAAGTATTCTCTTGTGTCCTAAGGATTTTCAAAAAGATTTGCTCACTCAGATTTTTGGTATTGGAAAAGGAGAAAGAGAAGACAAATAGCATAGTTGGTGCAGGTTATGTGCCAAAGAGAAGGTGCAGGATTACCTCACGGAATTCTGAAAGTCATTATCTGAAAGCCTCAACAACACTGTAACATGGGTCCCATTCTCACTAATTTAGGATCCAAATGAACCATCTCATGTCTCAGGCGTGTTAGATAACAAAGCTGTATTTTCAAAATCCACATTTATCCTGTTCCATGTAGTCTTCCCAGGCAGAGTGGAATCTTCCCTCATGGAACACACATTTTCTAGAAAAGGAAAATATGGGGAAGAGAAAAGAAAAATATTTAGGGTTCTGTCCTTTTAAATTATGCTAATTAAAAAAATGCATTTTTAAATACCAAAATCACATGTTTAGGTTGTTCTCAAAAAATAAAAGACAAAATTAAAAGGACAAGAAAAATGTTGACAAAATTTTATTTTGCCCCTCTTCCACATTGTCTTAGTCTGTTCAAGCTGTTGTAACAAATGCTGCAGACTGGGTAGCTTATAAACAACAGAAATTTATTTCTCACAGTTTTGGAAGCTGCTGGTCTCAGATCCGGGTGCCAGTGTGGTCGGGTGAGGGCCTTCTTCCTCCAGGTTGTAGACTTCTCCTTGTATCCTCACGTCGTGGGAGGGATTCAGGAACTCTTTGGGGTCTCCTTTACAAGAGCACTAATGCCATTCATGAGGGCTCCACCCTCATGACCTAAGCCCCTGACAAAGGCCCCATCTCCTAATATCATCACCCTGGGCATTAGGTTATCAACATATGAGTTCAGGGGGGCCCCAAACGTTCAGACCATAACACACATACATGATCCTTCTTTTAAAAAATGTCAACTCTGAACTGTGTATGTTGCGACTGATGTTAGCACCAAGAAATTAGGTAGACATGGTTAACACTATTGAATTAGGACTGTGTTTAAATAACTGGGATTTGAATATTGTTTTCCTTTTTTTCTGAGTGCTTGATTATGCTTTATTAATACACAGGTGCATTGATCTCCATTTATATCTTAATAAGAAACTATTCACATCTAAAATCCCAAAATCTTAGTAATAATTGGTTCATTAAACTACCAGAATCTCATCATCATTTGAATTCAGTGTAAGAGTCCATCTTAAACCCATTTCAAAAGGATTTAGGAAAACCTTCATTATATGCAATTCAGCTCGTAACTATAGCATGAAAGGTCAAGTACATTAAGCTGTAGTACCTAGAAGATGGTGCTATAATGAAATTCCAGTATAAAGATTAAAAATGTGTTTTTTTGTAGTAAAACAATTTCAGAATACATGATTGAGATACTACGTGCTGCAAAATGTGAGGCAGTTGAGTTGAACATTGTCTTGTTTACCAGAGTTTTATTGTGTCTAATGGTCATTCAATGTGAGTGGGATTTTTCATTATAGATGACAAGAGAATATAATTTATACATTGTAATTATAATATCCCTTCTTAATTCCAAAAAGATATCCAATCAAGGAGGTATGGGAAAATTATCAAGTATTATTAACACTTACTGAACAGTATTTTATAGGAGAGAGTTGATGGGTAAAATAAGAAATGCTCCATTGTTAATTGAACATTTTTATGGACAGATTAAGAGCATAGTCCATTTTTAGATAATCCATAGTAATTAAATTTGGTAGTTTACCAAAACCAAGAGTCTAAGGACAGTAATTCAAACAAAGAGTGGTTATACAAAGCAGATATTCCTGTATGCATGGTTCTTGCACAAAAGTAGAACTAGAGGTTCAAATTGATCTATTTGGATTATTAATCCTGAATTAAAATATTCCCATATAGTCTGTTGGGGTGAGAAAAGTTTCTATGTGGACTCTTTTGGCTCCTGGAAAGGGCCATCTTTTGTAATCAGATCATTAATGATTTAAAAAGAAATAATTCTAATGTGCTGTCCATGTTACTAAAAAGTATCAGAATAATACAAGCTAATCAAAGTGCCATGGTTCTTTAACATTATTTCATTAGACAGTTAAGTTTGTTTTAAAAACTAGGCATTCTTTGTCTGTACAGCCAGCTCCTTCCTACATTCCTGGGAAGTCTCTCAGATTCTTAGAAATCTGAAAATAGAAATACACATAATCACATAATTTATCAATTTTTCGGTATAATTTCTGTCTTAAATATGCCAATGATCACTAATAAAAAACTTTCTTTTCCTTTGCTTGACATTGACTTTTACCTTTTTTTTTCCTTTGTAATCTGTTATATGAGAAATTACCTGATAGGGTTGAAAACAAGTATATGGAGAAAAGCGTGTGTACCAAGATTGGCGAACATTCAGATGCTCAATTTGCTGCCTCTGTGAAACTACCACACTGTGTGTGTAGCCACACAATTGCTCCAGTAATAATACTAGCAAAGTTATCAGTCACTCATATCTTTGGTGACTATTCCTGTTCTTGGATTGCCATGGATGGTGTTGCCATTGCTCCAGAAATCTGCCTTTGGCCTGTTGCTGAAAGTGTTCTAAGCAATGTAAAGACATTTGTGTGGCTGACAGTTGGGTTTTCTGGCCTTTACCTTGCTCATAAGATGTGGATTTATCCTGTGAACTCTAAAATGCCAGAGTCTAAAATGATGAACCTGTTGAAGCTTGCTTGTTGCCTCATCTTGGACCATGACTTGACTCTGTTGGATGTTGGCATTGACTTTGGCCAGGACCTAGTGACTGTTCCCTGAAATGCCCTTCAGTTTTACTGGAAGGCAAAACTACAAATAATAGTCATAAGAACCTAACAGTTGCCAGAAGTCAAACTGAGAAAGAAAAGTGTAATGGACAGGCAACAGCATGATGCCTATAGAACTGGCTTTTAGCTTTACTACCCCAGGCCTGTGACCTTTAAGTATAAATACATAGAATAGGGATTTCATTGTTTAGTATCTTAACTGTCATATAACAGAAGAGTTGGAGGTGTTTATTAAAATATTCTGCAAAGATAGGAAGCATCCTGATAATACCTAAAATATCATTTTATGGGAATTCTCTCTTTTGCTTCTAGCCAAAGTATTTTATCATTTAGTTTGAACAAAACTAAAAAAAAAAATAGGTACCAACAACAAAAATCATTTGTCATGCAATTGAAATATTCTAGGTAGGCCACTAAAACTTTCTAAATTTGTGCTTAAAATCTCTATAAGGAAGTTCGTAGGTTTTCCTGAATTTATTTTCAATATTGATGGATATTTTAGTTTCTTTTTTCTAATAAAAAAAAGCAAGTTTATTTATTTTGAGATAGAGAAAAAGAGAGAGAGCCTGAGAGTGAGTGGGAGAGGGGCAGAGAGGGAGAGAGAGAATCCCAAGCAAGCTTTGTGCTGCCAGCACAACACCCCATGGGGAGCTCAATCCCAGGATCCATGGGGTCATGACCTGGGCCAAAATCAAGAGTCAGATGCCCAATTGATTGGGCCATCCAGGCACCCCAGGTGTTTTAGTTTTTTTAATGAAAAAATACTGAGTTATTTATTTTTCACAAATGCAAAAAAGAAATATTCTGAATTGATTTTAAGTTACCTGGTTAGGGTTTTATTGTGTAAAAATAACTCCATTATCTTCTCAAGACTTTGCTTGATTCTATTTCTTAGTTATTCAGTTGTCTTAAATCGATTGTTTGTAAGAGTGAAAAATAAAGAATATTCAGTAGAACGAGCAGGGGGAACTGAGTCACTGTTATTCTGGAAAAAAAATTATCCGTGGATATAAAGGAATTACAGCATTTCAAGAATAAGCCCGTTATATGATACATGTTTTTTATTTACACAGTTCCCCTAACATTCATTATTTAAAAGGGAACTGAAACTCATCTCTTCTATTATACTTAATAGTATATTTTCTAGCATCATTCCCCAGTTAGAAGTCATATTCTGTCTGATAATTTACTTAACATGAGTGACATTTTATAGATTTTAATTTTACATGTTTTGGCACAAATACATTCTTTGGAGAGGTGGCTGGCTAATTTTATTAAATAATCTAGATTTTTTAAACATTATTGTTAGGCCCATTTCACCATGAAGTATGGAATCAGAAAAATTAATCTACATATATTAAGTGCTCTATTCTGTCAGTCTTTAGTCATGTGATTAGTCATGTGAATGTATTACTTAAATTAATACACATTAATAAGGGGTTCATAAAGGCAAAATGTTTTTTTTATTAAATATATGCACCCTTCTCATCCATCATCATTACTATGCTTATAAAGTTCTGCTTGGCTTTGGACAAGCACTAGCCTCTAGTCTAAGTTCAAAATTTTCCAAGCTTATTTGATTACAGAGGTGATTTTGAATAGAATTTCATAGCTTTGGAATTTAATGGAACACCATTTAGGAAGCATTGCCTTGAGACAAGAGCTCTGTGTTTAAGACAAAATAGAATTTGGAAGTATTTATAAAGCCCTGTATGTATCTGAAGAGTAACTAAATTTTGGATTTCATTGTCACAGTTTTAAACATGTGACATATTCTCAGGTGTCTTACAAAGCATGACCAATCAGGTAGCTACTATCTCTGTTTTCATAAGAAAATGACAGACATCAAGGTCATATGGGTTAGTAAAATTTTAATATTGATATGGCAAACAACAATAAGAAGCAGAATGATAAATGGAATTATTGAGGTGGGGAATCCATTGTTGAGACCTGGGGTCTGTCCTAGTAGACTCAAAATCCTTTAATCTAACTCATGAACTAAATGAACAATTCCCATGTGAGAATACTATGGTCATCTTGTTTGTTATTCATAGAATCACTCTGCCTTTTCAAATCTTGGGATTTTAATCATTAGAAAAAGCATTTACTATATTGACATCTGGTTCTCCTTGTGTATGTATGATGTGTATTGCCACATCATACATAGAGGCAATCTAAATTTTGAATTCCTTAGCTTGTAAAAGCTTTAGTTACTGAAATATAGCTGTATTTTACCATAGTTGACTGACCAAATTTTGTGCAATCCTGAAGGGTTTTTGTTTTGTTTCGTTTTACGACACAGGAGGCAAAGACATCTAGTGTGTGTTGCAGGAATACTAAGAAAAAAATTTAAACCATTGCTTTTTATCTGTATATAGTGTTGTATTGTAGCTTGTAGCCATATCAATGAAGTGCTTAATTATCAACACCATTTATATGATTACCTGCTCAATAGACTTTACCAATGTCCTTAAACACATAACTCAACATCTCTAAACCTTTTTTCTTACCACATTCTGAAGTTTTCTGCCATACACGTCACATTCAAACATTTATTAAAACACATGGCTAACCAACATAAATTGTTATATTATAGATTTAAAAGTATGACTGCTTAGTATTTTTTACTCATTATCTTTACATATACTGTCATTCCATTCTATCTAGTGTGACTGAGACCAGTGAACATAAAAATATTGTTGTACTCAATAATGGGGCTAAAAGATGAGTAAAAGTCACCTGCCTTCAAGAAGCACAAGAGCAAGTTTCCTGAATTTTGACTAATGTTTGCCAGTCTACTAAAATAGCGCACTAGACTTTTCCTTCCATACTTCCCATACCCTTTAAGGTAATGAAAATTAAGACGATGCAAAGCTAATCCTTTCAAAGTAGAACATTCCCTTCCAGGTCCAAAATGCATGACAATTAGCAGTCTTCCTTGCTCAACACACACTTTGATAGTATGTGATTTTCCCTTCTTACTAGTGGTTCTGGTTATAACGTACACAAAGGTATTCAGGTCAAGAAATTCCAAAGAGAAATGGTTGTTCCTTTTGATCACTGCTACCACCATCCCCTCTTCCTTCCCACAACTCACTTTTTTCTTGATTTTGTGGGAATCACCTATCTGTACTGAAATTTTGGTGCAATAAATGGTATCTTTGATAGTAGCATAATGTTTTGCTTGGAAACTGGCTACACTTTCTACGTAGAATTCTATGCTGATATGATATTGTGATTTTTCTATTCCTCTATTTTCCCATTTACAGTACCTGACATTCCCATGGATCCATCTTATTTCTCAACCACACTGAAAATTCTATAGGTTAGATGTATCTAAAATGAGCATTTAAACTTTTTGAGTGAGCTCTCACTTTAACATCAAGATTTTACCCCATATTTTCTGTTGAAGTGGACATTTACCTGATTTACAGGGTATTTACCCTTTTAATCATTAGAAAAAGCATTTACTGTATTGACATCTGGTTCTCCTCGTGTATGTATGATGTGTATTGCCACATCATTTTATAGGATTTAAAGGATTGAAACATCATTTTATAGGATTTAAAGGATTTAAATGATTTATAGGATTTAAACAAAGGAAAATTTAAGTTCTAGATTTGCATTGAAGACTTTACTTGAATTTAAGTATCATGGATTTTACACAAAATCTATATAAATTGAATCGTGCACTCAAACTTAGAAGTTGTTTAGCCCAATATTTCAACCAGTGTATTAATATTACTTGCTGAATCCATGAAAAGTGATTACCCAGCTTCAATTAAAAGGTTTGCAGGCATACAGTGAACTCACCATCTTACAAGCAGCTCATAGATGTCTTAGCCAGCTTCATTTGTTGGTAAGTTCAGCCATAGAGAAAAAGTCCCTATGAATTGTGTTCCTGACATTTTTTGTTAATCTATGAATTGGCAACATAGAAGAGCAGGCAGAGAGAAGAATGGCATATATGCTCAAAACAAGCAATTATAATAATGCTATCACAATGACTTAGATTTATTTAGTGCCTACTGTCTCAGACACTGTCCTAAATATAAATACTTCATGTGTTATCTTGTTTAATTCATACACATAAGATAGGTACAATTATTACTTTTTTTTTTTTTAACAGAAAGCACAAAGGCACTGAGACATTAAGTGATTCAGCCAAGTTCACAGTTAGTAAATAGTGGAGATAATGTTTGGGACTAGACACTCCAGATTCCACATTTTAATACTTAGATCATATTCTTAGCATCTGAACTGTTCAAGGCCCTAGAGAGACAGAGGGGGCTGGCAGCTGCCTAACAACATATGAGTTCTGCAGTTGAATTCTGTGTTGACACTGTTTTTGTTTTTTTTTTCTCCTCTTTTCCTTAAGCTGTGCTGAGTGGATTTTGATTTTTTTGCAACCATAGATCCCTGCCTTTGAAAAAGGTTTGATTAATCATGTTATTCTAAGTTCTGACTGCACAAAGAACTCTGAGTGTTACAGATTCATTGTTGAGATTCTAGATGCAAAGCAAAACATACCAACTTGGAAATTACCTACCAATTCATGTAAAAACCTTTTCCTCTGAGGATGTCCAAGTTATTATTGAATTTATATGTTTATGAGAAATCGCATATGGAGATATCACACTATGGTTTGCATTAGAATTAATACTGAGGAGGCAGGCATCAACCAAGTGGTTACAAATGGGTTTTAAAATGCAGTTTTTGCCATGGGGTGCTGTAGAAGTCATCACATTTCTCGGCATTTTCATTAGCCTGGAAAGTCGATGACTAAGTTTCTTCTCATCAGTTCCTATTCTTGGTTTTGCAAAAAGAATGACATTTGTACTCACAGCTCTGTGACAACAGGATAGAATTAGGGTTGTGTGTCTCCTTTGGAAGGAACAGAACATAGGAAATTGGCAGGAGAAAATGAATAAGAGTCTGTGTAGCAGAGGAGGTAGGAGGCATGTACTTGTGAGGAAGAGAAGTCAAGCGTACAATCAGAATATACCTCAAAAGGGAACCATATGGGACTGTTAATCAGAAATATAAAATTATGCACAAAAATTCATCCCCTCCAAATCTTATGGCCTTTTGTCTGCTTTCCTTAGTTGTGCAAAGTTGGCCTACTGATGAGTTGTGCAAAGTTGGCCTACCAGCTAGCTCAAACCTAATCTCCTTTGGCAGGCCAATCTGAATCGAAGCAGAATATATAATTAAACAGTCTCTGCCTAGGATAGTAGGAAGTAGTGAGGCTAAACTGGAATTGGGTGACCCATTACTGTCAATCAGAGGGGTTGGCTTTTACAGTGTTTTTCAACAGCAAGTTTGTTTCAAGAGTTGGCTGACTGGTTGAACCATGGGTCTCTACCATTGTTCTCTCAAGTGTATCCTCTTCTTTTCTTTAAAAGAAATTTTTTTAATGTTTATTTTTGAAGGAGAGAGGCAGAACGTGAGTGGGAGAGGGGCAGAGAGAGAGAGAGGGAGACACAGAATCCGAAGCAGACTCCAGGTTCTGAGCTATCAGCACAGAGCCTGACATGGGGCTCGAACTCACAATCTGTGCGATCATGACCTGAGTGAAGTCAGTTGCCCAACCGACTGAGCCACAAAGGCGCCCGTCTTTTTTTCTTGATAATGTGAGTTACATGCCTGCATTCATGAGCCTGATATTCCCAGCCTCGCTTTCTTCTACTGTTAGGGCTACTTTATACTTGTCTCCACATACTGATCACTGCTTGTAGAATTCTCTGGCTCCCCTATCCTCTATGAATACTGGGCACAGACATGTTCTTTACAGTTTCCTTCCCTGGGGAGAGGGGTCTTTGAACTTCAGTCTAGGAGCTAAAGTCCTGCAGTCCTAAAGTGGATCATATTTGTGGTAACTTCTAGTTCACCTAGACTGTCAGCTATCACCCATCATACACACTCCATTCATTAGATTGGGGTCCTAATTCATGGTATGGATTCTTCCTAATTATTACTAGTGATTGTCATATGTCCTCTGATATTCAACCTGATATGAATGTCCTATTATCTCTGCAACTGGCTAGCACTATTCACCTTGTACAAGAATTGCCACACTATTAATTGTTTTCCTCTCATTCTTAGATTACAAAGACCTTGAGGGGTGAAATCATGTCATAGTCTCCTGGGATCCACACAGTGTTCCTATTGTCTATTTCTTTCTGACAAATTAGGTCTACTTGTAGAATCATTGGCTCACTGCCTTTTCTGAGTGTGATCAAATGACCGTGTATTACTGTTTGGTACTTCATGATACTAAGTGATATTTTAAATTATTTGAAGTTGTTTAATATCACTATTGTTTTTACCATATGCCAGAAGCTCAAAAATCCTCTCATGCTTCTTTTAGAATTTGGTTAAAACTAAGATTTAGTGCAAACTATGCCACTTGGGTATGTAGTGTGAGTGTAGTTTTGATTCAAATTTTGAGGTATAGAAACATCAACTTTTAAAATTCATTTCATTAAAATATGAAGATTTTTTTTTTCTATATGAAAAGTTAGGAAATTGTGATTTGTTTTTTTATCCCGTCTGTGTTGTGTTTTTGGAGGAGAAGAGGGTAAGGAAGTGGATGGTGCATTGAATAATATGTATTCATGTTAATTCAGGATTGGAAACTTGCTTTGGAGGAAACTACGCATTTCAGTTATCTTTTGAGTATTTCCTCATAGTTTACAACTTAATCTCCTTTTTCCATTCCACCCTCCAGGCACACACATGCCTTTATCTTCTCTGATTCTTCTGATTGAGACAAATATGGGATTAATGCCTTAGTCACCACCAAATTTTGCACCTGAGTGAGAAGGTGGTATAAATATGCTCTGTGTGTCCCAAGTACTCTTGTGTGCTCAAAGTAAGGTGAAAATAAATTGTTAAG
The DNA here is from genome assembly GCF_018350175.1 of Felis catus. Lineage (NCBI taxonomy): Eukaryota > Metazoa > Chordata > Mammalia > Carnivora > Felidae > Felis > Felis catus. Next base: position 85,641,089 of record NC_058374.1, read on the forward strand.
GGAACTAGAAAACTGTCTTTTAATGAAGGATAAGCTAACAGTAGAAGTATCTACTTAACTACATGTTCAAACATTATTATCAGCCTACTTATATGTTGCTGGGATGCTGTCTAAACCGGTATAATCTTTTATCCAGGCCAGAAAATAGATTGTTGTTGGCCCTCCTTACTCTTGATGATTTAAAATGGAACATGCAAATTTGTCAAACGTTTTAGTATATATATTTTGATAAAATAAGTCAAATTGTAATTACTATTTTCTGCCATCACATAAAGTACCTGATAAGTCTTTTGTCCATTTTTCTATGTGAGTGTTTATCTTTTTATTGCTTATGTAGGTTTTTATATATCCTGAATGTTCCATATCTACATGTTACAAATACCTTCCTTCAGATAAAGGCTTTTTGGGACGCCTGGATGGCTCAGTCGGTTAAACGACTTCAGATCAGGTCATGATTTCGTGGTTCCTGAGTTTGAGCCCAGGGTCAGGCCTGGAGCCTGTTTAGGATTCTGTGTCTCCTTCTCTCTCTGCCCCTTCCCCACTCACATTCTGTCTGTCTTTCTCTCAAAAATAAATAAACATTAGAAAAATTAAAAAAACAAAGATAAAGGCTTTCTTTTTCATTTTTATATAGTGTCTTTTGATAAATAGTTCTGAATTTTAATAGCTGAATTTTATCAGTCATTTCCATTTTTTTCTTGTTTGTTTAATTTGTTATTTCTTGCTTGATATATCCTTCTCACCCCCAAGAGCATGAAGATCCTATCCTAAGTGTTCTCAGCACTGTCCAATAGACTTTCCTCTACTGATGGAAATATTTTATGTGTGGCACTGTCCAAAATGATAGTCACTAGCCACATATTGCTTTTGAGCACTTGAAATGTGAATAATGTGACTGAGGAACTAAACTTTTAAATTTAATTTTAAGCAATTTAAGTTTAAATTTAAAAAGACTCATGTGGCTCTTGGGTTGGATAGCTCAGCTATCTAGCTTTGTTTTCTCATCAGTGGTGATTCATTTATTCTTTATTTTTCTTCATGGTGTGAGGGGAAGATCTTATGTCATAATTTCCAGTGCGGGTGACCAGTGCTTTCCCCTACTTATTGGTAATGCCAGTTTTGGAATAAAAATAAATTCTGTGTGTATTTATTTCCTGGCTTTCTGTTGTGTTTCTTTGGTAAATTCATCTATCCTGGCACTGGCACCTCTTAGTCACCATAGCTGTAAAACAAACCTTGATATTTAGTAATCTATGACCCCCCTCCATTTGTTCTGGTTTAGAACTGACTTTGCCATCCTGGCCTTTGATCTTTCAATACATTTTAGACCTAAGTTTCAAGTAAAAATTAAAAAAAAAAAAGGATTTTTCATTGCATTTGAATCAGTACATCAATTTGGCAGTTTTAACGTATTGATATTCTTAATTCATGAGTATTGATTATTCATTCAGGTCTTCCTTCATGTCTTCCATTTTGAAAAATTGTATCTGAAAAGAATTTGCCACATTTTGTAATATTTTTTAAGAAAGAACTATGTAATGAAGATATATGTTGTCTTTTAAAATTACATATATTTTGTGATGTATAAATAATTTATTCTTGTATGATATTTTATCTACCAAACTGACCATCTACTTGATTCTAGTATTTTATTTGTAGATTTTTATCCTATGCAGAGAGATATATCTGTAATCTGTGTATAAAAAGAATTTTATTTCCGACCCCTTACATATAATTTCTTTTTCTTGTGCCTCACTGCTTTGCCTGGGACTCTTAAGACATTGTATAGATCTGATTCTAGTCTTGTTCCTAATCTCTTACAGTGATAACAGTAAATATGATGTTACACATTTTTATTTGTTTTTCTTTTTGTTTTGTTTTTATACATTTTATTCACGAGATTAAGGCATTTTTCTTCTAATTTTAGGTTGGTAGGATTTTCAGGTGATTTTATGATTTTTCCTGGATTCTATTAATGTGGTGAACCATAATAATTGTTTTTTAAATAGTAATGTGTGTATATATGTATGAATGTATGGTTTGGTCCTCAAGTTTGTGACTTGCTCTCATTATTCATAGATATTTTAAGTTACTTGTTAAAATAGTGAAAACCAATGAACCCACTAACCAATTCAAGAGCTAAAGTATTAACAGAAATCGAATCTTACCTGTGTTCATCTCCCTAGCATCATTCTTTCTTCCTCATTCTGCGCCCCTCCCAACTCTTCTCAGAGTTAATCACTACTAGAAATTTTATATTTATTATTCATTTGCCTTCTTTTGGTTTTATTTGGTTTTAATAATAAGTCATATATGGGCAAAAGTTTTTAATGTTCAGTTCTTGTACAATTTCTTCACGGCCTCTTATTCTTTAATCACATTTTAGTCCTTTCCTTTATAAAGCGTATTTAATTTATATTTTATCTTCGATAATTTTGTTATCTAATGTCTTTACTGACCTGATTCTCTGTCTGTAGTTTCTCCTGGTTCTTGCTTAATAATGCCTTATTGCTTAGATTTTTGTCATGTGGGAATTTTTTGAAGTTTGGGCTAAGCTGGGTTTTTAGTTGAGAGAATTTACATTTCCTTTTGCCAGGAATCTAGAGCATTACTCAACACTGTAAACTGGTTTTAGATGTTTGAGCTACCTTGATAATATGAAATGAGCTGCAAAGCCATGTGAGTGATGACTGTTGGTCATGAATCCTCAGATGATTTTTGTTGTTGTTTGTTGTTCCTCTTCACTAGTGCCAGGTTTGGAGGCAGACTGTTTTTGTTTTGTTTTGTTTTGTTTTGTTTTGTTTTGCAGTTGCCAGCTGTGTGGGTGTGTATATGTGTGTGTATGTGTGTGTACTCTTATAGACTTATTTCTCCTACAATGACGATATAGTTTTATTGGATTACAGGAGGGCATATCACCTTTTGGAGACTTTCCATCTCTGGCTGGCCTTGTGAATTGTGATCTTTGCAAGCAACCTTTGGGCTGTGAAACCTTAAGTCTCAGTCCACCCAGTTCATCAAATGTCCCAAGAGGAAACCTGAATAATGTACTCCTCTTAACCATCTGGTTTCCCCTTTCAGTTAGTTTCATTCTCTGGATATTTCTTTCTTTCTATTTTTCCTATTTTGTGTGCAATTTTTAGTTGATTTCCATGGAGGGATTTTTTATACTACAAAGCACAGAGATTTGTACAAATGAACTCAAATAATAAACTCATTGATTGGAAATACAGAGGGATTTCTTAGAGCCTGATTTCAGGAAGTACAGTCAGATCTTGCTGGAATGGTAACGCATGACTGATTTTCCCCAGGGTCTACCCATTTTGCATGTTGTTGCAATGCTCAGTGACCTCATGCTTCTAGCATCCAACACAGTCCAACTGACTCAGTCTCTCCATGAAGTTCTTCAAATTCTTGAGGTAGAAAATAAAATTGTCTTAGCCTCACCTATAGATAGTAGTAAAGTAGCATACTATTTCAGGACAGTATACCATTGTGGTTAGAGTTCAGGTTCAGCAGCTGGACTGGCTGGATTTGAATCTCAGCTCCAAATCTTGTTAGCACTGTAATCTTAGGAAGCTTTCTTAATGATTCTGAGACTCAGTTTCTTCCTCTGAAAAGGGGGATGATAATGATAGTAACTACCACATAGCTGTGGTGAGCAATAAATGAGTTACTACCTGTGAAAAGTAATAAGTAAAAGTGATGACTTATGTATAGTGGCTGCTCAGTGAATGTTTATTATTTCTTTCCCTTCACTTGATGTAATTGCTGGTCTAATTGGCTATGGCCTGGGGTTAGGATCATGTGGTACAAGCCTGTCTACCTAGGTATGTTCTATCACCATCATCAAGAAGCAAATTGAAAGAAAGGGAGGCAATTGAAAATATGTCTAATGTAGACTGGTGAATTAGAAACAAAACAACTTGTCATTTTGGGGAAGAAATTTTTTATGTAATTTCCTTTACATAAAAATATGCTTGAGTAATAAAATTGTTACTAAAGAGACAGAAATTTCAATTTATCATATATTTAGTGACAGTGATATTTCTTATTTTGTCTCTCGACTTTCAAGCTCATGGCTGATGACAAGTTGGTCAGATTGAGTTACAGGGAAAACAAATTTTGTTTGGTAAAAGCTAAAAGGATATAGATTTTAACCTGGACAGTTTTAATTTCTTTGCCACTGAGTAAAATAGATTTAACTTTCCATCTGAATATATTTTATGTGGGAGTTTAATGTGTACCAACAAAGAGACCTTGTTCTACAACATCTATAAATATTATTTAATATGGTTTTTTTCCTCCTCTCAAGAACATGGAGAGAAGTTGTTTAAAGTACTTGACCTTTAAATGCAGAGTGTATAAATTAATTCATGTTATTACTTCAGTTTCACAGCTGAGTTGTCTTGTAAATAAAACTTTTCCCTCATTAGAAATGAAGCCAATCTCACAGTTCCCTGTAGGTCTCATATCACTTACACCATGCTATGCTTCGTATGTTGACCTGGCACCCAAGAGAGTTTATGCACAATTGGTGAATTAAACCAGAAATAATTTCCTGTGGCATTATGTCACAACCTCAACGATGAAAAAAATCCATTAATTTCTCTTGCATTTAATATGAAAATTTAAATGAATTCTTCCAGAAGTACATAAAATTTGGTAGGTCAGTATTTAGATTTCTTGTGCTATGAAAAGTACATATGCCTTTCTTATGTAAACTGTGTAATCATGCAGTTGTCTATGTGTATGTATGTACTAGTCTTTTGATTTATATTTATTTATCTTGTCCTGTCTGATGTTTGTCATTAATTTTACCAGAGAGAAACTTTAGCCTCCCGAGGAAAGATTTTTTTTATCTTTGAGTAATGACATATTTTTGTCCACAAAGCTTCAGAGGAAGCAAGATTAAACATGAGGACTCTCTCTGGATAAATCTATCATCTTTACTTAGTTCCTGTTCTTTTTTATACATTTGACAATCTTCCTCCCTATCTTTGTCTCCTTTATAGACTCAACTATTTTTTTTTATTCACCCAACACTATTTATTTCTCAAATGTCTGCTTTTTGCTTTCCTCTGTCATTTTTTTCTTTTCTTTTCAGTGACACTCCTGTCTTCAGAGTTTCAGCTTAGCCTTTCCAAGGGGATATTTTCCAGGTCTACAAATCTTGCCCTAATTGACCTCCTTTGATTCAGTCCTGCATGGCCATTGCAAATATTCTGTTCTCCCACTTCTTAGTGTTCCTCCATCCGTTAATATCCACCCAATCTTGACACTGGATATACAAGGTCATTCTTGACACTTCTAACCCATCTATATCCATATTTTCATCAAACCCTTAAGACTTGATAACCCTCTTCTCTCTTTTATAATTCTCCACATCATCTCAAACCAATTGTACTAAAAAACAAAACTAATTATGTCCCTCCCATGCCTGAAGATTAACCTTCTGCTTACTGTTGTAACCCTTAGCTTTCCTTTTACTATCAAGTACTGTCATACATTTTCAGTCTTCATTCTTGCTTTTTGTAATCATGCATCCAATGATTCACGGCCATCATGTGCTAGACCCCTTCAAGAATTATGACTTTGAATATTCTGCTCTTTATATCTAAATGATCTATCAAACCTTTTCCTCTAACTGCTTATCGTTCATGATTACTTTCCATTGCCACTTCCTCTACAAAATTATGCCAGAATCCCATAGGAAGTCTTCATTGCTTTCACAGGAACTTAATCTACCTCCATTGTAGCTTTTAGCACACTTGACTATAATTATATGCTTATATAATCTATCACCCCTACCATGTAGTAAAGGAAAACACATCATATTCTTTTGGTGTGTGTGTGTGTGTTTTAATCCACCAGTTAGCTTAGGGCTTTCCATATGGTAGGTCCTCAATTACTGACAAAATGAATGAATCAATTAATTAATGTCCTATCAGCACTCAGATTAAATTTTCCCATCCTTAGGATGAAGATAGAAATAATTTTTTTTCTTTTTTTAAGATAGAAATAATTTCTTTTTTTTAATTTTTAAAAATATTTTTTAAAGTTTTTTTATTTATTTTGATAAAGAGTGAGTGAGAGAGCAGAGGAAGGGTAGAGAAACTGGGGGAGAGAGAATCTCAAGCAGTATCTGTGCTGTCAGCACAGAGCCCGATGTGGGGCTTGAACCCACGAACCATGAGCTCATGACCTGAGCCCAAACCAGGAGTCAGATGCTTAACTGACTGAGCCATCCAGGTGCCCCAAGATAGAAATCTTAGAAAGACTACATTGAGTCTCAAAAGACTATCTTCTATTTTCATTTTTAAAACAGTCAGTTTGTCTTTAGGCAATCGGTCTATCTACCTAGTCATCTGCCTTAGTTAGTTGCAGTGTTGTAATGAAATCTCATAAACTGGTTGCTTAAACAACATTTATTTCTGCCAATTCTGAAGATTGGGAAGTCCCTCATCAAAATGCTGATTCCTGGTAAAAGCCCTTTTCCTGGTTTGCAAATACCCGTCTTCTTGCTGTGTCCTCAGATGATGGGACAGAGACAGAGACAGGAGAGAGAGAGGGAACAAGTTCTCTGGTTTCTTCTTGTAAGGACACTAATCCCATTATGAGGACCCCTACCCTCCCACCCCCATGACCTCATATAAACCAAATTACCTCCCAAAGACTCCACCTAATGTCATAATGGGGATTATGTCTTTAACATATGAAGTTGGGAGGGGGACACAAACATTCAGTCCATAATGTTTTTCATCTGACTGTATCTGTCTCCATTTTTTGCCATATGCAATGATAGAACAGTACTTGGACAACCCACTTTTCTCAAATGATAATAATAAAATTTTCTATCTAGAAGCTATGTGCCTGACTATTAAAATGATATGACCTTCTTATATTTAAAACACTTTATTATGACCAGTGTTCATATTATACATTAAATTACAAAAATTATCTACACATAGGTCGAGCACCTGGCTGGATCAATCGGTTAAGCGTCTGACTCTCGGTTTCAGCTCAGGTCATGATCTCACAGTTCATGAGTTTGAGTCCTGCATTGGGCTCTGTGCTGACAGCATGGAGCCTGCTTGGGATTCTCTCTCCCTCTTTTCTTTGCCCACCCCCCCCTCCCCCCGCCTTGCTTTCTCTCTCTCTCTCTCTCAAAATAAATAATTAAATTAAAAAAATTATCTACACATAGGTAATAAAATCAAAGAAAATAAGTTGTTTTATGAGCAACTTTTATTTTTTTTAAATTTATTTATTTTAAGTAATCGTCTAAACCTAGCATGGGGCTTGAACTCACAACTTTGAGATCAAGAGTCACATGCTCTTCCAACTGAGCCTGCCAGGTGCCTCTGATTTTGTTTTTTGTTTTTTTAATTTTTGTTTACTTGTTTTGAGAAAGAGAGAGAGAGAGAGAGAGAGAGAGAGAGAGAGAGAGAGAACAAGTTGGGGAGGGGCGGAGAGAAAGGGAGACAGGGAATCCCGACTAGGCTCCACATTTGCCAGTGCAGAGCCCAATGTAGGGCTTGAACTCATGAACCATGAGATCATGACCTGAGCCGAAATCAAGAGTGGCATGTTCAACTGACTGAGCTACTCAGGTGCCTCCAGATGCCTCTGTTTTATGAACAACTTTTAAATGGAAGTGGTTGATGATCCTTATAAGTCATTGTTTTAAAAATCCTCCTCTACAAAAGATTTCAGAACGTGTGCCTACGTAGTTTCTTAAACTTCACATTTTGTCATTTCCCAAATATGTTATACAACTTTCTGTATCCAGACTTTTGATTTCTCAACTTAGTGTATTTTCTTTTACAATCTGTACCTATTGATACTAAGGCTGTCCTTCAAGGGCAGCTCAAATTCCACCCTTTTGAATAATGTGTATCCTCATGACCCCAATCAGAATAATCTGTTTCCCCTTTTGAATTTTCATAACACTCAGCAATCGAATAATATTTAGAACTCATTGTATATTTTGCTTTGTAAATTTCTATGAATTTCCTGTAAACTTTTTGAAGAAAACCGTTTACTTCTTTTATGCTGTATAGGAGGCACTAAGGTGCCTTATACACCGTAGGTCCAAATCAAGTTGTTGAAGCAAGGAACAAAGAAGTGTGAACTGAATTGACACTGTGTGAATTGTGATCCTTTCCGATTTTCCCTTGCTTCTCTGTATGCTCCACCGAAAGCCCAGAAGAATGGTAGCTTCCTTTTGTCACTTATCTTGATGTGGTGCATTTCCTCTTGGGAAGCTTAGTCCTTGCTTAACCTTGAATATTATTATAGCTTAACATCAAGTTGCATGTATTGATTCACTAGTGGAGCACTCTTAAAATATGAACAGATTTTCTGCCCTTCGTAGTGAAAATGTAAGCCAGAACATTTTCTGGATAGCAGTAGTTTGACATGATTGGACGTTCATGCTTTAGAAGCACTGTTTACCAGTGGTATGAAAATTGGCAACTTGCTAAACCTCCTTGAGGCTGTTTCCTCATCTGCAAAAGGTAGGTGGTAAAACCTCTCCTAGCAACGCTGGATGTTGCAACCAACATGGAACATATAGAAATTGAATGAGACACCCATGGAAATTACTTGGCTCATAGTGGGTGTTCAAAACAAGTCAGCTGTCTTTTCCATGGATGAACAATTAAAATGATTTTTACGTAGCACAGAGTCAGGTAACACTGTGAGAAAATCTAAGATAGTAGTTCTGTGACCTCACATTTTGGAAATGATCATGTCAATGGAATATATAGGCATTTAATCTTTAGTAGAGTTTGTTTTTTTTTCACACTATTTCATAATAAACTTGTAAGATCAGAATTTAATCTTTCCCAGTGCTACTTAAAGGTTACGCCAATTCCCAGATAAGAAGATGAAAAGACTTGGGGAGCCTGGGTGGCTGTCAGTGGAATGTGTGATTCTTGGTTTTGGCTCAGGTCGTGATGTCAAGGTTTGTGAGATGGAGCCTGGCATGGGCTCTGTGCTAAGGGTGAGGAGCCTGGTTGGGGTTCTCTCTCTATGCCTCTCCCTGTTCACGCACTCTGTCTTTCAAAATAAAAAAATAAATATTAAAAAAAATTTTTTTTCAACGTTTTTTATTTATTTTTGGGACAGAGAGAGACAGAGCATGAACGGGGGAGGGGCAGAGAGAGAGGGAGACACAAAATCAGAAACAAGCTCCAGGCTCCGAGCCATCAGCCCAGAGCCTGATGCGGGGCTCGAACTCACGGAGCGCGAGATTGTGACCTGGCTGAAGTCGGACGCTTAACCGACTGCGCCACCCAGGCGCCCCCAAAAAATAAATATTTTAAAACAAGGTGATGAAATTATTAAAATCAGTGGTTTCATGGTATCCACAGGGGAAAGGCCTTCAGTTTCCTTTCTGTCAAATCATATATTTAGAAACATATATTACATTTGTTTCAAGGATAAATAGCCAAAAAATTTGTATTGTGTTATATTCTATACTATATGCTTTTTCAATAGGAGGTATTTATAGTTACATATTAATCACTTAGGCAGTCATAGCATATTTTTTATTAAAAGTCAAAATTAGAAATGTTTCAGAATAGGTCAAGGTGAGTAGGGATTGTTGGAATGTGCTTTCAAATGGCATCAATTTGGCTTCCTGAGGAGTTTGACAAACTACAAAGCTATTCCTTCTACTGTTATTAGTAATTGAGTTTATTTTCTTACTGAATTTGGACTCAGAGCTCAAACAAAGGCAAAGTTCTGCTTCTGCTAGAATAGGCCTTTGGGAAGGAAAGATTCTGGGCATTTGTTTGTAGCAAAATGTCAAGTCAGTTACCTGCTGAAAACAAGCCTTAAAAATTCTGGAAGATCAAACTTGAAATAGGTGGAGACATCTGCAAGAAAAGAGATTTGGTACCGGATTCAACAAGGCCAGGAAATATTATGGTTCATGGTGTCTGTTATGTATTATTTTTTTTACCTGCCTCATTGATCCGTTTAAAACATACATTGAGTGCTTTCCATGTTCAAAGTACTGTTCTACATAGAGGCAGTTGGGAAAATAAATATAAAGAAAACCTGTACTGTGCCCATAAGGAGGTTAAATTACTATGTGTGCATTTGTATGCATGTTTGTGTGGGGTGAGCAAATAAGTGACTGCAGTGCAATATAAGAGGGAGAGAGAAATACATTTGAAAAGGGAGGGGTCACATTTTGACAGCAAAGGTGTGTTGACATCCGGGAGTTAAAGGCAGTTTGGGTGAGTGAAAGCAGCAGATGGAAAGCCTAGGGCCTGGACACAAGAGCCAGGAAGGAAAGGGTCGAATTAATTTAACTTCATTGCAGATGTGAATGGGAGTAAAGTGGATGGAAGATAATGCTAGAATTCGGTATTATTTCACTTTTAGGCACATTTAACAAAGTGTGATTTTAAATTGGTAACTTTAGGGGCGCCTGGGTGGCTCAGTCGGTTAAGTGTCTGACTTCGGCTCAGGTCATGATTTCACGGTTTGTGGGTTCGAGCCCCGCGTCGGGCTTTGTGCTCACAGCTCTGAGCCTGGAGCCTGCTTTGGATTCTGTGTTGCCCCTCTGTCTGCCTCTCCCCCACTCACTCTCTGTCTATCCTTTCTCTCAAACATAAATAAACATTAAAAAAAGTAAATAAATAAATACATTTGTAACTTTAATTAAAAAAGAGAGGGAATCATTTTTCCAACCCTGATTTTCTTTAGCTTCTTTAAACCAATCTGGGTTTCTCAACCTTAGCACTATTGATGTCCTGGACTAGATAATTCCTTTTATGGGGGCTGTTTACTAATGAGGCCTGGGAGGCAGCCAGGCTACAATATTTAAGGAGGCACCCCTTATCACGGGCATGTCGTTTAATCTTGCACTTGTATGACCCTAAGAATGAGTGAGTGTGTTCTTAAATTTTAAGTCCTAGGCACTTCCCTTGACTCACCATAGTTTTTCACAGACTCCATCCCCTAGCAGCCTTCCCAACTGCAATGGCCAAATATGTCTCCAAACAATGCCGAATGTCCCGTGGAAAACAAAATCACCCCCGGTTAAGCACCGTTGCAATCTATCTGGAATAATTCAGCATATTTCTTTTTCAGTTGTAAAATGTCCAGAAGAGCTGCCAGCAGTGTGACCTTTTTTGTACTCAATGTAGCAACTAAAAACAGGTGTATTTTGGGCAGCTTATGAGTGCCTGAAACACACTTGGTACTCAAGGGAGCAGTACAGGTGTATTTTGGGCAGTGCAGGGGTTTTCAGAGTGAGCTATGGAAAGAGACTGCTGTGATTAATGGGCTGGTGGACACTGAAGTTAGGAACAGACAGAGGTTTGTAACCTTCAGGTTACCTAAACGTGAGGAATCCATCCTGCCATTAATAATATACCTGAATTCTAGGCCTTGGCCGTGTGGAAGAATAATAATTCTGCTGTTAATCTTGGGGTGGAGATAACAAGATTTCCAGGTACTTTTTCCTGGTCCTTGTACATAGGCTCAAGAAATCCACAACGTGCACTTATTTTCTTTCTACAAAATTTGACAGTCTTCTTGGTTAATGCTTCATTATGGTATTTATATTTGCTATTGTCGATTCCGCTCTTCCCTCCTCTATTTTCTTGGATTGGGGAATCGGTGGCAGCTGGGCAGTTGCAGTTTGTACAGTGTGACTGCCAACAAGGCTACAGATCCATCAGCCCCCAGCAGGCTGCTAATCAGATCAGTTAGTGCAAGGTCACAAAGCACATCACGGTGTATGCTGTCCGTTTTCACGGGAAGGGTTAACTAGGAGTGACACGGTTACTTAATGCTGAGCAGTGGAGTGTGGTTCCTAAGATTCCATTTGTCTCACATCCAGTAATGTGTCAAGTAGCACGTTGCTTCATATCTTTTTGCATCACTTCCTGCGAAAGTTGGTACATGTTAATAAAAATAGCGAATTAAACAAGTGAGTTTCGCAGCTCACTGACTTCTGCCAGGCAGTGTCCTGTGTGTTCTATTTGCATTCATTTCTCAGTAACCCTTAGTGGTGGTTAGTAACATATTCCTTATTTAATGGGTTTGGAAACTGAACTTAGCTAGGTTCATTAACTTGCCCATAGTCACATGGTTAAGACCTCTTGATTTCAGATCTGTCAACTCTGGAGTCCATGTTACTTAAATACTACTTCAGAGCTGCTTGTAGATGGCCTTGCAGACTGTGCAGCCGCGATTCCAGGTGGCCCTGTACATTTTGTGTGCATTGTGAGTGCTCTGAGATGACTCTGGTAGGTACACAATAAGTGCCAAGTGAATTCCAAGGCATTTAAGTGGTATTTATTTTTACATTTTTGTTCTGAATGATATATGGTGAGTGATGGGGCACTAATGTCTTCCTCTCTTCCACCGTCCTTCCTTCCTCTCTTCTTTCCTTCCTTTCTTCCTTCCTTTTTCTTTCCTTGCTTTCTTTCTGTAGGGACCGTGCTTAGCAATAAATTTCATTGAGGAAAGGATGGACTTCACTCGAAAGATTGTGCTTTGCCTATTGTGTTTTCTGTATTCTAGTGCAGCTGATGCACTGAGGAGAATGAAACTACCCCGTTAGAACTATTTCTATAGCTAGTGTTAGTGAAAATTGTATAGTGCCACCAGAGTTCTTTTTCTGAAGCCTGAGGCTAGAATATTGTCTTACCATTATTTATTATTGTCATGGAGCCATTAGCTTTTGCCATTAGAAACTATACTTATACTAAAGGTGTTACAGCTGGATGTATGTGCTCCAAATTCTCATTACATGCTGCTGACCTTTCCCTATAAATCTCAGCTTGGAGTTATCAGCTTTCTACTTGTTGGCCCTAATTGGAAAGTTCTCTGCTATATCCAGGTACAAAATGTACTATCAGAGCTTGAATTTCTGCCCCTTATTAACATTGCCTTTGTGACTTATTTCCTCAATTCTCTTTCCATTGGCAATCCCGCTGAAACAAATTCCTTAGTTTTATATACAAATTGAGCTTATGGTAGAACATGTTACAAATCATGCAATGCAATAAACTCAGAGAGCACAGTCTAACACTTTTACCATTTAGAGGATTTTAAAATGTCTTTTACTAATTAATTATTTGCATGCCATTTTTTGACCTAATAATCTACAAATAAATTCATGAATTTTTGGCAGTCATTTTACAGTCTGAAAATCCAAGTGTCAGGTATCCAATAGCAAATTTCACGAAGGGCTTCGGGGGAGTTGGTTTTATAATTTCCTGAAACCTACCTATACTTTAGATGGATTCCAATTTGGCAAGATTTGTGTAATCCGAAGATGGTAGAAGGAATGTTTGTGACTTGATTCATCTGTCTATGAGGAAAAGTATTTCCCTGAGAAAATCCTTTATATTTCCCATTTAAGTCATTTGTTTAAGCTTAAATGGTGGGTTTCCAAAGTGGTTTATTACCATGTTCCTCTTTTACAATGTAGGGACCCTATGTATTGTATTTAGAAACTCCTTAACACTCAAATACCCCTGCTACAGTTTTATTTGACATATATATTAATAACGAGATGCTAGAAATCAGTATTACTCACAAAGATCCACCTTAAATGCAAACTTAGAAGTATTTATGTTTTCAGTACAGATTTAAATAATTAAACAATTATTTCACAAATCTCAATTAAATAGCACTTATCTTTGAAACAATTGTGTAGAGTAAATTGAATGCGAGTTTTCTTCTTCTTAGGCTTTAATTTACTTAATTTTCTATTAAAACCATATTACACAGTGTAAATAAATGAGCTCAAGCTTCATGAACTCATGAGATAAAATGATCAAAACTGTATGTGTTCTAAGTTACGACCTCTATAGAATTATGGGATGGTGGGCAAATTCACCTGGAGACAATAGGTGTGTTAAGATGAACTGAGGCACATTAAACATTTTCAGAGTTTATTTGAGCAAAACTATATTGAAATTGGGCAGTGCCAATCTGCAAGTGTTTAGGGGTGCCCCTCCGACAGGAGCGTGGGGGAGACTTAGAGAGAAAAGGTGGAAGCAAAGTAAGGAAATTATTGACTGGCTGCAGCTTAATGACTAGTTGGCTCTTTGTGATTGGTTGCCTGTAGCGTTTTCATTTTGCAACCTTGAGGCATCTACAGGCTGAGATTTCAGTAGGTTTATGTAGGCCACCATGGCATCGCAGCCACCTCAGTCCGGTGGTCTCTATGTTTAATTAATTAGACAAGTAGTCCATATTTAAGGAGATATATTATGAGTTTGATTACATGATTTTAAGACCAGAGATTTCAGTGTCCATGCAGCACCAGACACGATGTGTAAATCTAAATTGTATTCTCTGAGCACACGGGCTTACTATTTTTCGGATACTTTGTAGATTATGAGAAAATAGTTCCGGATTTCAAATAATTTACAAAATTCTGTTTCTATTTCCGATATGGGTCCATACCAGTCAAATACCACTGACCTCTTTGCTCATTTCTTTGTAGAGTAAATGGAGACCCTACTAATGGTTAAGAATTGTAAGCTTCAACCCTTTGAGTATTAAAGAAGAAACTATCAACCAAGTCACAGTATTCAATTGTAAATCTAGTCTTTTGTGGTTTAGTAGAAAAGTTGCCTTTGTTTCAACCTCAGATTGCCCTTAGGAAAGAAGCAGGTCACGCCCTATTCTTTTTATTTGCACACTGGAAGAAAGCCTTCACATATATTTAAAATTTTCCAAGGTACATAAATTTAGTATACCATAAAATTTTAATCTCAAATCTAAAGTATTCTGCGTACATGGCTAGGGCTTAAAGGACTAACAGAAAACATTTGGGGCCAAAAGGATCTTTTTCCCTAAATAGTTAGCATATAATAATAGTCTGACATTTTATCCTGACTCGCCATTTTCAACTCTTTATGTTCTGTGGCTTTCCTTCTCCTTATCATTCTCTTTGTTTTCTCCTTCCTCTTGCTGTAAATAGAAATGTATCCTACTGGCATGGTCATTGCCTTTTTAAAGTTGCCATTATTTTCCAATCTTGTGTTTCTTATTTTGCAGAATTCTAGCCGGAGGAAGAATTTTTAAAATAAAGGTTCTAGCAACATTCTCTTTTCTGTTGTCCATTCCACTGGGTTAATAACTGTTTTCTGAAAAGAAATGTATAATGCTGTGTGTCATACAGGTACTAAGCTATCTGCAAGTAGCAGATCATTTATTCTTTCAATGACCTATGAGGTATTCCCAGTTTAAAAATGAAGAAACATAAAGGGGTGCCTGGGTGGCTCATGCAAGTGTCTGGCTCTTGATTTTGGCTCAACCATTTGTGAGTTCGAGCCCTGCCTCAGGCTCTACTCTGACAGCGTGGAACCTGCTTGGGATTCTCTCTCTCTTTCTCTCTCTCCCTTTCTCTCTGCTTCTCCTCCATTTGCACTCTTTGTCTCTCAAAATAAATATATAAACTTTAAAAAATATTTAAAAAACAATGAAGAAACATTGGTATTCAGGAGTTAACTAAAATTTCCAAATTCACATAGTTCATTAATAGTTGCCTGAAGAAAAAAAAAAACAGATCCTCACTCTTAATTCTTAAATGGTCTGTAAGTAATTCTTGAATATCTTAGAATTAAATATTTACTAAGTCTTTAGTCCATCAAGTATAAACACCAAACTCTCTTCCATGATAATTTTTTAGGTAAAAAAAAATCTTTTACAGACTTATAAAAAAGTAGATTAGAATCTCTGATAGTTGTTTGCTCATAATTAACACAGGGAACAGAATACAACTTATATGAATATCAATTTAAGAGACAGTGTAGGTATTTTCATGTGTCCTGATGGGTTACTATATATTTGTATACCTTTTCTATTAATTGTACTGTGGTTGTTGACATTATTTGAGTTAGAATGATTAATTCTTATATGAGCATCAAATACTGATTTAATAACTTGCAATTCTATCAAGTTTTTGTCTATCATTTGAAAGTATCAATTCAGTAATACATACCTGAGCAAACTTAATAATCCTTTTTGCTCATAGACTTTCACGTTAAAGCCTTTAAAAAAAACAATGTTGATTTTATTTTCCAAAGATTCTTTTTAAAAAAAAAAATGTTTATATATTTATTTTTGAGAATGAGAGAGTCAGTACACACAAGATGGGCAGAGACAGAGAGAGAGGGAGAGAGAATCCCAAGCAGGCTTCATGATGTCAGCACAGAGCCCGATGCAGGGCTCGATCCCATGAACTGTGGGATCATGACCCAAGCCGAGATCAAGAATTGGCTGTATAACCAACTGAGCCACCCAGGAGCCCCTTATTTTCCAAAGGTTCTTGGCAATTCCAAGACTTGATTCAGGAGTTTTGAAAGCTAATTTTTCATAACAGTCTTGTAATTGTTACCATCATTCTTTGGGTTTTATCATTCCCTGTTCTGAAAATAAGTTTTTAGTTTGTTCCATCAATTTTTGTATGACACAAAACAGGGTTGTTGTGCCACTATCTTTTTTCTTTTCTTATATTGTTTTTATAGATATTACTATTTATAAGCAATAAAACAAACATGAAACAACCTAAAAGTATACCACAAAACTCTTTGTGATAGTGAGGGAGTTGAAGCCATACTGTATAGCCAAAATGATGTAGCAAAAGGCAGTCTTGCCAATAAGGGATGGTAGTGATTTCCACTGGATCATTCTCCTCATGGGCTTACAATTCACA
Source organism: Felis catus (assembly GCF_018350175.1). Lineage (NCBI taxonomy): Eukaryota > Metazoa > Chordata > Mammalia > Carnivora > Felidae > Felis > Felis catus. Next base: position 85,657,791 of record NC_058374.1, read on the forward strand.
TCTCTAGTTAGAGCAACATCAACAGCCTGTTGACCTGTATTTTAGCCTTGTGCCAGATTTAAGTGGTTGTTAGGAAACCCAGGAATATTACTAGAAACATAGGAGGCATTGGCTTATGAATAAGTAGACCAAAATGACATTTGTGACTTATTACTTGTTTTTAATATTTAACTTTTGGGGGTAATTCCGTGCTTTCAAATTATACATTCAATAGTGAATTTTGGTGAATGTCCCTTTTTGTCATTTGAAATGAAATCTTACATTAACTTGAAGTCTGCATTCTGACAGAAAAAAAATACATCAGAATTTTAGTTTTCTAAACATTGTGATCGTTATTTTTGTTTGCTACAAGAAATTAAATGGCTGAGATTCTGAAAAAAAAAATAGTGCTTTCTCTAAAATAATCTTGGATTTTATCTACCCAGATAGCAGAAGGATCCATGCCACTCTTGGCTACTGAAAGTACTTACCATGCCAAGTGTTTGCAATTGTGTAGGCTTTTTTTTCAATGGTATGTTTCTTTTTTACCATTTGACTGACAGATATAATGAAAGTCACTGGTGGCCTTACTAGAAACAAGTACTGCCGTCTATTAACAACTGAAAACATACACCTTTCATCTTGACAATCTAATAAAAAGCTTAATAGTGTAAATGTCTTTTCCAAAAATTTTTAAATTTTAAAATGGAATATTTTGGTGGTTAGTCAGAGTTCTCTCAGGAACCTTTAAACTAATGGAGTGCCAGTTTTTTGAGAGGAGTTGCATGTATGAAAAATGACTTGGATGGGCAAACTGAGAAGTCTAACATAGTTTCTAGTTGCACAAAACATTGAGGGTAGCATTTACATAGAAATTCTTTTTTTTTTTTTAGTTCATGTATATGTATATTTACACATTAACATACATGTTAGTTGAAACAATCTTACGTAAATTCTGTAAGCTTAAATTTCTCTGTCTATAAACTGGAGGTATGATAGCTGCCAGGATACCCTGTGATGAGAGCTATGTGAAACATACAAAGTATTTACCTAGGTAAATATTGTATCCCACCCCCACCTTTCCCATCACAGAAGCCTTCCCTAATCAACTAGCCGAAGGAGACATTTCTCCCACCCAGTATTCCTCAGATTCTTTTTTACTTTACTTCATATAAAGCCATTCTTTTAATTTGTCTGTTTGTATCCCCTACTATGGCGAAGACACTGTGTATTCATTCATTGCCACCAAATTCTCCTGAGTTTAGTCTTATACATAGCATACATTCATTTATTCATTCATTTACAAATATTTTTTAGAACTTTTATTGAGATGGAAAAGTGTGATGAAAAAATGAAGACTTTGCTCTGATGGGACATAACACTAATTGTATTAATAAATACATTTCTGGGGCACCTGGGTGGCTTAGTCAGTTAAGTGTCAGACTTCAGCTCAGGTCATGATCTCATGGTTGGTGAGTTCCAGCCCCTTGTCAGGATCTGTGCTGACAGCTCCGAGCCTGGAGCCTTCTTCAGATTCTGTGTCTCCCTCTCTATCTGCCCCTCCTCCTCCTCCTCTCTCTCTCTCTCTCTCTCTTTCTCTCTGTCTCTCAAAAATAAATAAACATTAAAAAAAATAAATACATTTCTTTTTTGATGGGTCCAAATTTATTTTACAATTGTGCAGTAGTTTCTAGGGTTATTATTATACATGTATCAGAATGGAAATTAAGTCAGTCTTGTTTTTTCCCAAATGTCTTCATAATGTTTCTACTTTTACATTCAAGGGAGTCATTTTAGTGTGTGTATTTCTGACTTGGAGATAATCACTAAACAATATCGGGTATCACTGGTTCTTATGCTCTCCATTTGTCAAGAGGGAGCTCATTCCCATGCTTTTCTATAACCAAGGGCTTATTGAACCCTTATTGTTACCAGTTGTACCTGTCAGTGTGTGTCAGTTTCTCTTTATAGAGCGCCATTGTGGTCTTTCCTAGATCTCACTAATAAGATTAGTCAGTATAGAACTTGTGTTTGGTGGGAAAAATGTACAGTAATGCGAATATTCCACCATTTTGGAATATCGTGACTGTATCTGTGTGACCTGAAACACTGAATAAAATATAACAAAACAGATTGCTTCCTAATACTGCTTTATATGGTGGTAAGAGAAAAATGTTTGAATTTACAGATTAAAAAGGATTGTAATGTTAATTCATTTTAAAATCTAGAACAAACACTTTCCTAATTTATGCTGGAGACATCTTTGTGAATTGACGTCACAAAAGAGTTTCAAAGTAAATTTGCTGTGCTAGTGAACAGACCATCTATGGTTTCAATGCTTCACACTGGCCCTCAGGCCTGGAATGCCCCTCCCCTTGTCCTTTTAAGCCTGCTGTTTCCTCTTTATAAGAACCATTGCTTTCTAGGATTCTGTCCCAGTTCCTCACTTACTCCAGGCTGGCTAGATATCCCTTCTCTGTTTTCAGAAAGCCATGCACACAATTATTTCACTTGCCACATTTTTCACACCTGTTTCTAAGTTTGCATTCCCTAATTAGATTTGAGCTCTTTGATACTAGACAGCTTACTGTGTTCATCTTTGTAACTCTGTATTCTAGCATGCTATCTGGCATATAGATTGGGCTAGTCTGTTTCTGCTGCTATACCAAAATTCCACACACTGGGAAGCTTCTAAACAACAGAAATTCACTTCTAACAATTCTGGAGGCTGAAAGTCTGAGGTCAGGGTGCCAGCATGGTCAGATGAAGATCTTTTCTGGGTGGCGGATTTCGTGTCATATTCTCAGATGGTGGAAAAGAAAAGATAGCTCTCTACGGCTTCTTTTAAGGCAGGGATCCCGTTTCTGATCACCTCTAAAAGACCACATCTCCTAATACCATTAACTTAGACATTAGGTTTTCAACCTATGAATTTGGGGGAGCACAAACATTCAGACCAGAGCATGGATGGTACTTAGTATATGCCCATGAATGAAAAAATAAATGTTAAGATTTTAGACTGGATCCGATTCTTCATGCAGAGGAAAGAGCCCGAAAGCAGGTATAGTCCAGAACGGAGAACACAATCTAGGGAAGATTTGCTTTTTCCATTGTGATAGTGGTTGGAATTATGAAATATAGGGGCAATAATGAAATGAAAGTTGATTGAGAAAGAGCATGCAATGTAGGCCACAGAATTGAACTAACCATGAATTAAGATTGTAGTTATGGGGACCAACTGAGATAGATTCCAAATGCTTAGGAAGGATTTGGAAGTAGTGTACAGAATAACACATGATGAAATTTAATTGAAAGCAGCTTACTTAAACAGCTTCTATTAATTGGGAATATAGGCATACAGGCGCTGGAAATTTCTGTTTAGTGCCATAAATTATTGATGAATTATCACTGTGAACGTATGCTCAAAATAGATTGATTTTGTCAATTTTAAAAAGCTCTTGGATAACATATATATATAAATATATATGTAAATAAATATATATTATATAAATATATATTAACATATAAATATAATAATAAACATATATTATAATATAATATATAATTAATATATATTTGTATTCTTATATATATATAATTCACTTACAAGCTATATGAAATATTAATAAGTGGTATTACCTACCACATGAAAACCTTGCTCTGTGCCACAGACTGAACTGCATACTTTTGTATGCATTAATTTTAATACTTCAGTGCAGTTGTTCATATTTTACAATTGTTTAATACTCCAATGCAAAACAGAGAGAGGGTTATAGAGTTCAGCCTGCTTGCCTTTGATCACACAGCTATTAAGTACCAGATCTGGTATTAAATTCATTCCATTTGAATTGAAAGTCTGTGCTTTGTTATAGTATGCTATTCTACGTGCCACCAAATCTCTGAAATACGTATGCATTTTCAGCATGAGTTTAGAGTGACAAGCATAAATGTATACAAATGTAGTTACCTCTTCCGGTCATCATTAATTCATTTATTCACTCATCAAACATTTCTTGGTTGGTCCTCTGGGCACCGTACGAGGTGCTACATGTACAACATATCCACAAGCTATAGTGAAAGAGGATGGCGTTAGAAATATATAATAGAAACTGTGTAACAACTATTTTGATAAAGGCTATGAAGAAAAATATAAAGCCTTTTATTAAGTGGATTACAGAGCAGGATTCTCATGTACTTGCTTTCCTGTGGGTAAGTGTAATTAGATTTACAATATAGCTTACTGTAACCCAAGAAGATGCTTAAAATAGCTTTAGATAAGTTGTACCACACCAGTGTAATCAAGCTGAACAGTTTGAAAACTGGTCTTACAACAGCCTTTCCACAGCACAAAGGGAATTTTGGTGAATTGAAGAAAATTGTGTTATATAATGGCTTTGAAAATTTACCAAATGTCAAATCTGTATTCCAGCTTTGGAAGGTGACTTTGAAACTATCTCAGCAATGACCTACATCTGTTCACAAAAAAAGCATAAATATCCATGGAGATGATTCTTGCACTGACCTTTAAAGAGTCGTATCTATCCTGCTGCAACTCTGAGCATGTGGAAGGTTTTGTATTAAAATATTGAGGGAGTTTTTGATAAATTTGAATATTTGGCCTCATCTATTGCTAACATGTGGCATAAAATCTAAACAGTGGTAAAGAGAGAATTTATGTCGTATAGAACTTAATAAAGCTAGATGGCCCAAATAAAACAATTAAACAACCAAAAATAAATGCAAAGCAATGTGAAACATTGGCAGATGTTAATAGCAACCTAGGCTGTTTTTATTGCAGTTCAAGGTTATAAAATCCTAAATTTCAGTTTCAGAAGTTACCTTTGGGCTGTATTATAATGATATTATAACTAACTGGTATTCAAGGAATTTGTGAAAATTACAGAAGATCAGAATCAATGTCTCTGTATATTTGATGTTGATTTTCTCTCCAACAAACGTGTGTTGTAGCTTGACTTCTTTTTCCGCCCTCCCCTTTTCAACTCACTTCATAAACAGATGGAAAGCTGGTAATTTCCTGACAGTTGGAGATATTTTTGTAATTATCTGCAAATTTGAAAGGTTTAAGACTCTATTTCTTAGCTGTCAGGGAGCAATTGAAATGCTTTTCATGAAATAAGTGTAAATGTATGTGAAAGATAGAAGTTAAGCAAGAAACCCAATATCATAATTGAAACTCATTATCATCTATCAGCTCTAGATATTGTGAGGCTTTCTTATTATCACCTTTTCTGGGAGGGTTTTTTTTTTTTAATCCTGCCAATACTTCTCATTATCCTCTCTTTCATGTCTTTCCTGTACACTACCCTCACAGAGAAGGGACTCTTAAATTGGGTCTTGAGGAATAAATAGGAGCTTGCGTAACAAAAGCGAGAAGGTTCATCTGTAGGCACTGACACCAACTAAGGCAGTAAAGGCACAAAGGTGTGAAATAGTATGGGAATGAACTGGAAACTGAAATTAATTCAGTGTTAGAACATATAGTGCAAAGGAAGAAGTGGCATTACAGGACACTAGAGCGGGGGTTCGAGCATATGGCGAAACTCTCAGAGGTCAAGAAGAAATCATCACCTATCAGGTGAGGGTCTATTTGGTGACCAAGAAGGGCAGGTTTTGTGTCCAGCAAAGAACAAGACTTTGTGAGATTTCATGCCTGGTCTGATGGCTTTCTTTTTCTCTGATGGAGAAAAATGGATGGGCCACAGGTGATGACTGGAGGTGCCTGGGGAACTTAAGGAGAGGGGAGGATGTATAGAACTATAGTGGAAAGGAGAGGAAAATACCAACAGGTGTGAGAAAACTTACTGGAGAGGCATTAAAGATCTTGCTGTAATTGGAATGTGTAGTGGCATCGGTCTATACAGTTAATCCATTTTTTTCCAGTTCTACTCAGTCATTGCAGGGTCTACTGTAATTGCAGGGCCCATTCCAAGTTTGGAGTTTTCAAGGTCCTTGTTGCTGGAAGACAAAGGTATGAACGACCTAAAATGTTATAGGGTATATTGATATTTATCGAGTACTTATAATGTACTAGGAATTATACTTAGTATCTTATATATGTTACCATATTTATTCCCTTCTTTCCTGTGAGATGTAAATATTATTTCCATTAAAAAAATGAGGATCCAGTAATTTTCCCAAGGTATCTTACCAATAAATAGCAGAACTGGGATTTGAATGAACATGGCAACTGAACAGAGAAGAAATTGAGGTTAAAAAAGGTCTAATAACTTGAGAGAAGATGTCAGTGTCAAGGGAGTGAATATTTCAAGGAGATTCCAGAACAGTATTGATGGAAATGACATTTTTAAGGTTGCACGAAAGATAGGAAACTAATTGAGAAGTAGAATTTCAAGGTTTAAGACTCCAGTGGTAGAGGCATTCAGCTTGGCCGGTAGGATCCAGTTTGGAAGTTGGTTACTGACGTGAGAGTAGGAGTGGAGGTCATGAATTCTCTGGATCAATAAGATATTGATTGCAATGTGTGGGTATTGATTATGAATATTGATTATGGTGAGACCTTGGAATGAAAATAATGAATTTTAAGGAAATGACCTGAAAGCTGATGTGTCCTAGTATTCAGGGTGATATAGCTTAGTGAAAGGAACTTAATTGAAAAAAGATTTCCTTGTATAAGTTAAAAAAGGTAAAGTAGTTATATGAAAGCCACAGAGGGGAAATAGGATTATGTTGAGCCTCTGTTCTGGATTTGATGATATGGGTGTGTCTTCAGGGACTTCATGTGAGTCAGGTCCTCAAGGAGAAAAGGATGTGGATACAGCACAATGTCCATGCTAGGAATAAAGAAGTTTGTTTATTTAAAAAAAAAAAAAGGGAGATCAAGAAGATATGGTGGAAAATGTTAGGAAGTATATTAAGGGGGTGTGGGAAGGTGGAGAGCATAATGGAAAAAAATACCTAGCCATGTGAGTGTGAGATTGAGAAAGAGGATTAGTGATTAGAGGAACATTCATTTAGGGCTTGAGAGCGATGGGGACCAGAGTCATTAGTGGAATTTGATGGCTTCAAATTTGTAAATGGAACTTTGCTTTAAAGGTATTTTACTATTTTGATTCCAAATAGTGCCCTGACTTGGCTTCAACCACATTAACATTTGAACTAAGTGGGGGTGGTGCTGTTTGAAGTTATCTAGATGCTGGCCTGATACATGTGCCTTCTTGGTCTGTTCAGTATAAGATTTGGGTAAAATTAACTGGATTTCTACCTCTGGTTTTGTGATCTTGCTTAATAGTATTTTGCTTAAAAATTCCTAAACCTGATATCAGTACATATTTCATAGACGTATCTTTCTAATATTTTACTTGCTCAAAGCATTACACTGTACTGATTTAATATTTAGTGTCTAGGATTTATATATCATCTTTTGATTATTAGAACAGATACGTAATTCATAATGTTAATTTCCATTGCTGTATTTAGAAACAACATAGTCTTACCTGAGCACTTTGGTAACTGTAATCTGAATTAAGAATTTTAAGTTGGCTGTATTTATACATTCCCTTGTTCCACAGTGTATGAAAAAGAAATGTTGCTTATATGAAATAAAACAGCTCTGACATCGTCAAGTGAATTTTCTCATAAAATTCATCAAAGTTTAGCACTGGAAGTGTTTTTACATACCACACAGTTTGACCATCCCTTGGTGACCGAGGCAAGCATTCAAGATCTTTTCATAGCAGATATGTCTTCTGACTGTATGGTAATTGTGGGAGGAAAAAGGGTGAGCAAATTTGAGGTTGGAATATTGGCTTCTGCTCCTGAAATCGTTTAACCCTGAAAACTTGGCTTCTCCAAGCTAAGTGTTTCCTGTCCTGTGAAATGGAGATGTTAGTATTATCAAAGAGTAATTGAGGGGATTGGAGCAGTCCATTTAATTTTTAGATACCTCTGATATCAGAGGTTATATTTACAAGGAACAAAAATCTCTGTAGTTTTCTAACCCATTTGTTGTACTTTAGCTTCCTAGAATAACATTGGAAAGCTGAAAATAATTTTATTTCTTTAAAAAAAATTTTAATGTTTATTTTTGAGAGAGAGAGAGAGAGATAGCATGAGTGGGGGAGGGGCACAGAGAGAGGGAGACAGAGGATCAGAAGCAGAGAGCCTGTTGTGGGGTTCGAACTCAGGAATCATGACCTGAGCCACCCAGGTGCCCCTGAAAATGATTTTAAAACTAAGTTTCACACTTAGTCAGTTGCTGATATTTATGAAGCAACCTGGGCTTTGACAACTCAATAATAATAATGGTTTATTTTCCCCAAAGATAGCTATTGAATATCCAACTTAGGCCAGGCAAGACTAGGCCCCAAATTGGTCACCAGAGGAGTCCCATGTGTCCTAGGTACAGTCTGCCTTAATATCCCTGCGGTGCTCACGTGTAGGCTGAGAGCAGCCAGTGGGAAGTGTGGACTCTGTGCAAATCCAGCAGTGGATTTCAGAGCTCAGCAGCTGGGGCCGTTGGTCCATTACACTCCCTCTAGTTGGAGGTTTTGAGGCACATTCTTAAGGGGACCATACCATATTTGTCCACCCTACTCCTATGTAAAAATAATATTGCTAAAGGCTCTGGTGCACAATTTGCTTCATAGAATGAAAGATAAATGTAAATTTGGCTGTAGGGGAGAGAACCACTAAGCCGCTAATAGAAGCTCCTATGTGTTTGAGTCTCTTCACTTTGCCCATGCAAGCCCCCTCACAGCCACCCCCACCTGCATCATAGAAATAAACTTGGTGACATATCAACAAGACAGGATTATTAAGATACGCTTTTGCAATATGTTTTGGATTTGTCCCTCTTCATGGTTAATTTTCAATATAATACTAAAGACATTCTATTTGTTTTCAATACCAGTCAATTTTCTTTCATCTTTGACTTCCTCAGTTAGAGGGGAGAAGGATTTATATCTGCATAACAAAGATATTTGAATGAACTTTTTGTCAAAGTTCTGCAATAAACCCTTTGTTTTAATGTGTTTTCACTTTGTGTTCATTCTGAGATAGTGAAAGTCATTTCCTTAGATTCCACTCATGTAATTTTATTACACTTGTTTAGAGATTTTAGATTATGCTGCTTAGTAAGGTGTGCAATAGCATGTCTTGAAGGCCGTGAAAATGGCTATACACAGTAGCTGTAAACACTGATTTCTGTAGTTGTATGTAATAAGGCTTAGGAGAATCTGTCTCCTATGACTTTCAAAGATCACCTGCGGTGGTTGTATAAACTTGAAACGGTGGATTTGTTACGGGATATCTAGGTATGACGTGGTGCCACATGTCAGTCACGGAAGCAAAAGGAATGTTACTCTTTAGCTTTGCCATAATGCCCTCACTGTTCTTCAACCCTGGGCCTGTCAGCCACTTGTCAGCTGATGTGATTTTACGTTTTTGCCTCAATCATAACTTACTCTAAATTCTCCTTCAAGTGTTTGATGTTTGCTTCCAAACAAACATCTGTTCTGGGTTTGTGAGGAAAAGAAGGGAGAAAGAGATTTAAAGAAAAATAAAAGAAGGGTTCTGTTATTTTGGGCTTTATTGCTGATGCTAACTACTGTCATAAAGTATGGACTTACGATTGAGGGATTAATGAATAATTCATTCCAAGAACTTTTTCTTAAGCCCTAGTGAACACTGAATGTTTAGAAACATAAATGGATGATGCTGTTAAGTTTAAGGAGAAAACACTTTCTCCTAGGAGAGGAGAATTATCTGCTATTTCTTCTGAAAGTTTGAGTGTGGATTTATATAGTGTTAAATATTCTTTTTATGCTTTACTGTGTTTTCCAAAATAGTTCCTTATTTTTGGAAGACTTCCTGTCTATGTTTTCAAATATATCAATAAAATTACCTATTTCAGCTAATATAGTTTTTCCTGTTTATCACTCTGTAGGTAATAACCAACCATGTGTAAATATGAATAATATATTTCCCTTCTCAACATCATACATTCTTAGCTCTTTTAATAAACAACTTTATAAAAGTATATTTTATTTATGTCTTAATTAAAATTTTTCATGAGCTAGAAGAGATCACAAACCCTGGGTAATGCATTTTAGTTGCAATGAAAATTCCTAAGTCAATTAATTATGAGATGACCATACACCAGACATAGAACTTTATGATGCTGCGGAGTATTAAAATGGCAATATTGAAATAGCTGCCATTTCTCTCTAAAAGGTAGGGCCATTTAAATCACCTAAGTAATGGTCTCTGAAATTACAGAATTAAAAATACCATATTTTTTCCTACCTGATAATTGGATGGGACATTGGACATTAACATAAACTTCCAAAGGCTTAGAGTTTCCTGTGGGTTTTTGTTGTTGTTGTTTTTCTTTGTTTCCTTTTCTTATTTGTATTGATTTCAGCATAATGGATCAAGGAATTTCTCTTGACTTGTAGACTTTCCTAGAAGTACACCTAAGGTTGGTATCGGTTTTATATTCAGAGAACTATAAAACAAGCTTTTTTTTTTTCAGTTAGTAAAAGTCTATGTAAAACTTATCTGTGATATAGACTTGCATGTTTCAGAAGGTCATATATCATAACTTTTGTACAAGGTGAAGATTACTCACAAGGTCAAAAGGCATGCCAAAACAAACAGAAAATGTTTTATTTCATTTCAACTTCCTTTCCTTTAAAAAAACATATTTAATGGATATGATCATTTAACTGTCAATTTAGTCCTTTTGTTTTTTGCATATCAGACACAAACACATACCTTTTAAGGTTTGTTTCTGTTTCTGTTTTAAAAAAAGCTGCACATTAAAGTGAAGGAGGGAACTTCTATTGCCCTATTTTTGCATAACCAACTACTGTAAATTAAACTTAACTCTGATTTTCTAATGTTCTAGTTTTAATATTCTAGTTTTTAATGTTCTAGTTTCTAATCAGAGAATTTCTAAACTCACATCGTTTTAATAGGTTCATAGTTGAGACACAGAAAAAAAACCTGCCTTATCTCATTATTCTCAAATATGAGTGACATTATTTTATCTCACATGGGAATCAAAATATGAGAGAAGTTGCTTTTCAGGTATGGGATAAAGAATGTAATTATGCTGATGAAAGCAGATTGTAGCAAATAGTACCAGTATGTCATTGTATCTATAAATGAAATGAATTCAAAATTATATACTTCAGTGGTAGTCACTGAAGCAAGAAAGAAAATTAATTGTAGTAGGATGTTATGTCCTTAGATATGTTAACTTTATCATATAAATTTTACTTATTGTAGTATGATAATGCTAGTAATTTTATAAAATGTATTCTAATATTGATTCTAAACTCAAATAGATTTAATTATCATTGGAAGAAAAATTCCTTGCAGGTAGAATGGACAAGTTTTCATGTGGTATTTACTGAATGAGACAATTATATGTACATAGTCCGCTTATGATAGTCTTGGAATTTCACACAGTAAACACTTTCACTGCCAGCCTAAAATTCCTTCCGTTGTAGGCTGTAATGTCAAAGTTCTCTGGTCAAATTAGGTAATGATATCAGTACTATCCAAATGACATTGTATTACCTCCATTCTCTCCTCTTAGTCTTTGCTCCTGTGACGTACATTTAAATAACTTTAAAAATTTTTTGATCTTTTAAAAATATTTTATTCTTTATTTTTGAGAGAGCACAAGCAGGGGAGGCGTATGGGGGGAGGGACAGAGGATCCAAAGTGGGGCAATGAACCCGATATAGGGCTTGAACTCATGAACCTTGAGATCATGACCTGAGCAGAAGTCAGGCATTCAGCCGACTGAGCCACCCAGGTGCCCCTTGATGATCTTTTTAAAGTGTTCCTAATTTCTTGTTAGAGCTTTGAAATCTTACTGCTGCTTCAGTTTGTTTAAATTAATAAATTTAATGTAAGTAGAGTTTTAATGTATTTATGTAATAATTTCAAACTATCGCTTTATGAAAAAGACCTATACATACACTTATATATTATCCTACCAAAAGTGGAGGGAAATGTCTCCCAAAAGTTAAAAACAGGTTATAGTTTTGAAATCCCAAATACATTGGACTGAAGTGGGTCTCTCTGATGTTTTGTTAGGAACTCCTCAGCACTTTGGGAAATAGAACTTAAGACAGAAAACGTAAAGGCAGGCACAAACCAAGGCAGGCACCACAGGATTCATGGTGAAGTGAAGTAATATAATTAGATCTGTCCGTATCTAAAGAGGGCCTTTAAATAAAACTCTGGAGACCTAGAGAAAGCAAACAGCAATTTCAGCCAGCGCAATAGAAAGCTACATGCTGTATCTTTCAGAGATGGAGTGAGGTACCTTTTTCATTTTTTTTTTTAAACATGCATCTCAGTATTTTAGATAGTTATTCTCAGGTTCTTTTAGGAGCGGCTCTTCAGATGTGATGCTTTCCTGTGAAAACTCAGACACGGGAATCTTAGGAACCAAAGGACTTAGGACTCTGTGCCGACAGAACTGCTTTGTGAGGGCTCTCGGTGGGTCTAGTTTCTGCCAAGTCATGCTGCTTGTGGAATTGGTGGATCTTAATGTGAATGGGCATATCGTCTTGGCTGGTGTTTAACTCTGTTTTTAAAAATAGAATGGATTTGGAAGTTGGCACTCTTAGCCTCTAGTCCTTCTATGACTCCGTATTCTGTGTGATCTCAGGCAAGAGATTAAGCTTCAGTTTCTCTGTCTATAAAAGAGAGCTGGATATAAACCCTTCCTTCACCAGAAGAATATTTTAAAGGTAATAAATAATAAATTTCAATAATAATAAGAAGAACTATGTTATTATTACTAATGTGAATGCTTGTTTTAAAGGAAATATGGAGACTGTAGGTACATACTTTTATTTTTATCTTTGGCACCCTTTGAAAAAGAGTATATTTTGAACAAAAATAATGATACTGGGTTTCTTATGTTTATATTTTATTTGTATGAAGCTTTATTGCTCACAGAGTTTTCACAGTCATGGTTTAATCTGATTTGATTCTCAGTATAATCCTGGTGTAGAGTATGTCAGGTGTTATTTTCATACTGTGTAGATGAGAAAACTCGTTTGGCACTGGATCAAGACTCATGCATTGTTGAGAGATCATTTGAAGTCAAGTGTTCTTATAACCGGTGCATGCTCTTTTCAGAGCTATGTTTAATTGGCCAAATTTCCTTTTTGGATTTGGATTGCTACATATTTTAGCTATATTCATAGAGTAGCATGATAAATTTATAAAGATGTGTCATACTCGTGACGTGTATGATCTTCTACCTTAAGTTCACAAACAGAGTATGGTTATGTCCATATGGCAGGCAGAATCAGTCTCCCCACATCCTAACCCTTACACCCTATGAATATGTTCCTTGGGGTGGGAGAAGTAAAGTTGCTAATCAGATGACCTTGAGATTATCCTTGATTCTATGCATGGACCCAATGTAATCACCAGAGGCCTGATAAGTAAAGGAGAAATGGTAGCGTGAAAAGGACTTCAGGTGTTATTGCTTGTTGGACGATGAGGGAATGTGGCCGTAGGCCATGGAATATGGATGACTTTTAGAAGCTGGAAAAGCCAAGGAAACAGATTCTTCCCTTGGCCTCCCACTGACACCTTGATTTTAGCTCAGAGAGACTTCTGACCTTTAGAACTATAGGACAAATAAATTTGTGTTGTTTTAAGTCACTAATTTTGTGCTAGTTTATTGCAGTAGCAGTGGAAAACTAATATAGGCTGACACACTGCAGCTAGGCGAAGCTTGAGAGTAGAGTCATTTATGCCAGGATGACCTCAGGTCGATCATGGGGGGATTTGCTCCTTTGATTTAATTTTTGTTCCATACTAGGTTTATAATTGTTGAGGTAGGTTATAATATGTCATGTGCTTCCTTTGGGATGCATTGCTTATTAGGGGAATTGGCTATTCCTTAACAGTTAAGTGTACAGATTATGGATCCTGAATATATAAGTTCAAATGTTGGCCCTGATTCTTACTAATTATAACCTGCCGAAACATCACTTTTTCATCTGTGAAATGAGAACAGTAAAAAGCATCTTCTTCATAAGGCCGCTGTGAGAATTAACTGTGTTAATTTATGTTAAGTACTTAGCACAGTACTTGGTACATAGTAGGGGCTATCTATTACCTATTATAATTATTATTTTTATTCCTTAAATATTTTCCTTCAATGCTTTCTAGAGTCATACTTTATTTTCAAATATAGTCAGGAGAGCGTCCAAACTTTAGGGTGACTATCTTTGGGGTAGAGGCATTCTAATACAACTAAATTCTGTCAACTTCATAATTTGTTATTGAATGTAATTTTTAAAATTTCTTGTACTTTTAAATAACTCTCTTCCTTGCCCGTTCTCATTATCACTAATATGTAGATGGAGCAAATTTTGCATATTCTATAATCACTTCATTTGATTCATTTGTATTTCTGTTTTATCTGTCATATTGTAAGCTTTTAGGTTTGTTTTGATGTCATTGTTTAAGCATGCATATTTCTTGGTTCTAGGAAAAGTATGCAACACCCTGTAAAAAGAATTCCTCGGTAAAAAATAAATAATCAAAATACTCTGCAAGTGAGAGAAACCTAGTCAGAATGTTGAATTTTCGAACATTATGTTAAGAGAGGAACCTCTGAAGTAGATGGATAGAAATTGCTACTTCTGTCAGTGTTACATTCCATGTGTCTGGTGATGATGCGGTAGGTCTTCTTTAGGCCTAATAATATATATTTGATCAGCCTTTTGACTTTGGCCACAGTAGCTATATTCCAGGGCACGATACAGGAATTGATTCAGTCAACATGTATTGTGTACCTCTGAATGGCAACAGATAAATGAAGTCTGTTCAAGACTTTCCTCCTGTGGTGGGGAAGAGCCAATGATCCCTGAAATAGCAGAGATCCTAGTAGTGGAGTTAGTTGGATGTAAGAAGTTGAAGAGTTAGGTTGGGTGTGACATCAGATCTATGTACTCCCTCTGGCTACCTACACACAATAGAAGCATGCCACGGTTTCTTAGATAGTTTGTAGTCATGAATTGTTCTTATAGAATAGCTTGTCTCTACTGGTTTGTTTCTTTGTTTAGCTCCCCAGGTTCTCTCTAGAAACTGGATACTTAAAAACTATAATCACAGACCAATGAGTATATGGTTTAGAAACAAACCCCAAGGGGTGTCTGGGTGGCTCAGTCAGTTAAGCCTCTGACTTCAGCCCAGGTCATGATCTCGTGGGTTGTGAGTTGGAGCCCTGTGTTGGGCTCTGTGCTAACAGGTCAGAGCCTGGAGCCTGCCTCAGATTCTGTGTCTCTTCCTCTCTCTGCCCCCCGCCACCCCCCCACCATGCTCTGTCTCTCAGTAATAAAATAAAACATGAAAAAAAAAAAAGAAAAAAAAGGAACAGGCACCAATAGGCACGTTGTATGCTTTTATTTTTATTTTTTAATTTTTTCTTATTTTTATTTTTTAATTAATTTTTAAATTTACATCCAAGTTAGTTAGCATATAACATTGTGTGCTTTTAGTTCAATGATATCTCTATTTTTCTTCAAATACATTTGACATCTTGGTGGTATGCTTTAGTCCATCCCTTCCATACCTATTTCATAGCCTCATTCCTCCCACACTTCACTAAATGGCATCTCTTTTGCCTGGCGAAGCTAAAAATCACAGAAAATTAGGAGGGGCTTTCCTCAAAGCACTTAATTGTGTGGAAATATGTGGATTGTTGTATGCCTTTAGAGAAACTTCTGAACCTACAAAGATATCACTCTTGCCTCTGCTTTAACTTTAATCCAGCAGTTGACAGGGGATGGCAGGACAAAAGAGAAATTATTTGAACAAAAAAGTCACTGGAATGAATGAGTCAATGGCAGGTTTCAAGTAAATTACATATAGAATACCTTGTCATGTTTTCTTACCTCTATATACCTTTTTACCTTTGAAACCACATCAAGAAATGAGTAGGGAGGTAAACTGAACATGCCTGACAATATTCTCCGTATTAGATATTCTGCTAAGTCACTCACTGTGTCCTTGTTTCTTTTATGTAAACTTTGGATTCTGTTGGTAATGTCAATGGTGATCAATAATTAGGCGTTTTCTTTCAGGCAGAACTGGCCAGATTTATGTACTTTTGGCAGTGTCTTAAACCTAGGGAAAATTTTAAATTAAATGTGTAGTCTTCTCCATTCATGTTATGGTCCAGAAATAATAAATTGAGAGTTCCCATATGAGCAAATCAGTCACATTTGCTAATGTGTCCATGGAAAATCTGGTTGACAATAAATATACTGGTGTCAGATCCAGGGGAACATTTCTAGGATATTGTTTTGATTACCAAATTCTAACATTTCTTAACAGCTTTTTGATGTTACAGCACATGCCTTGAGTAGGTAGTTTTACAGTTTTGGTTCTTACCTTTAGTGTATGTGAATGTATGTAGCAATGAATTAAATTATACAAGAACTACAGTAGATGACAACTCTAATACTACTTTATATCTCTATTTTAACTTTGATAATTTAGACTTGTTAACTGTATATTAATCTATCTTCCTACATGGAAGAGTGATTGAGAAAAGATAAGTTGTCTTATTTATCTTGGCATCATAATATCTTTTGTATATGCTAGCTGCTCACCAAATGTTGGTTAAATTGATTAGTTAACACAAGGGAAAACATAGATTCAGCTAGTCCTTTGACTCATCTATTTCTTTAAAATGATGCTAAGCTAGAGAATGTGGTTTGGATATATGGTCACATGGAGTTTCTAGTTGAACTTATTTGCAACACTTAGGCTTTTCTTTTGTAGGAACAGAATTTGGCCCAGTAGAATTATCACATGGTATAGACCAAACCAGAATGCATCTCCTCTGTAGGAAGGCACATAAGGAAAGAGAGAACCCAGAAACGTCCATACTAAGCTTGCATAGTTTTTTTTTTTCTTCTTCCAAAGTCATCAGTCACATGGGGGATGAACTGAAGTGTTATTTTACCAGAAGTGTCTCCATAAGGAAATATGAAACCAGTAGATAGGTGAGAAGCCTGAGATTCAGAGACATTAGGTAATTTGTTAAGGGTAAAAAGGAGAGGGTATATCTGAACCTAAACTTTTTAACACTAAATCGAGACTTTTTTTTTTAAAGAATCCTTTAGAATAGTGTGAGGAAGGACAGAAAGGGGCTGTGCTGCACCATGGTAGGAAATAGTTTTTTCCCCAAGGGGTGAAGCCTAGTGAGTGGGCTGTGGCCTGTCTCATGGGGCCACAGCTAAAGGCACAAAGGTTATGTGCTCTGGCTGCTGCTCAGTGGGACACCAGGAAGGTCAAAGTCAAAGTCAAGTCCATACAGGGAAACCTGAGAGGAATAAAAAAGATTGAAACTGTATGATTTATTTATTTATTTATTTATTTTTTTCATTTCATTTATTTGAGAGAGAGAGAGAGAGAGAGAGAGAGAGAGCAAGTGGGGGAGGGGAGCAGAAGGAAAGAGAGAGAGGGATAGAGAATCTCAAGCAGGAGCTATGCCCAGTGCAAAACCTGCCATGAGGCTTGATCCAACAACCCTGGGATCATGACCTGAGCTGAAATCAACAATGGGATGCTCAACCAGCTGACCACTCAGGCGCCCTGGAGCCATATGATATTTGTCATCTTTTAGACATGATTATAATTCCTAGAAATTGCCTTTGCCATATGACTTGACTTTACTTTGTTTTTCCCCAGCTCTCTTGTGATATAGTTGACATGGAACATTGTGTAAGTTTAAGGTATACAAGGTGATGTTTCGATACAGATGTATATGGTGTAGTTATTGTCACCATAAGGTTGGTTAACACATATATTACCTTACATAATTATCATTTTCTTCTTGTTATGGTGAGAACAACTAAAGCTCTACTTTCCTACCAACTCTTAAGTATACAAAATGGTGTTGTTGACTATAGTCATCGTGTTGTACCTCAGATCCCCAAAATGTATTCATCTTATAACTGAAAGTTTGTACCATTTGGCCGACATTTCATTTCTCCCACCCTCCAGCCCTCCACCATTCTACTGTCTCTGAGTTCAATATTTTTAGATTCTAAATATACATGAGATCATACCTATTTGTCTTTGTCTGACTTACTTCACTTAGTATAATGTCTTAGAGGTACATACCTGTTGTCATAAGAGGCAGAATTTTGATCTTCTTTTATGGCTGGATAATATTCCAATGTGTGTGTATGCCTGTGTGCATGCACATGTATCACATTTTTTTTTTTCATTCGTTCGTTGATGGACACTTGTATTGTTTCTGTATGTTGTTTTGGGTATCCGTAAATAATGCTGCAGTGAACATAGAACATAAGAGTGCAGATATCTCTTCGAGATAGTGATATCATCTTCAGCCAGTATATATATGCATAGAAGTGGGACTGCCAGATCACCTGGAAGCTCTATCTTGAATTTTTGATGAACTTCTGTACTTTTTCCATAGTGGATGTACCAGTTTGCATTCCTACCAACAGTGCACTAGGCTTCCTTTTTCTGCACATCCTCTCCAGCCTTGTTATTTCTGGTCTTTTTGGTAATAGCTATTCTACTTTTCTTATTTATATTCCATTGCATCTGCATTTGAAGATTTTGTACTTCCATTTAAAATAATTTAAAGGGCACCTGACTGGCTTAGTAGGTAGAGCATGAGACTCTTGATCTTAAGGCTATGAGTTTGAGCCCCATGTTGGCTGTAGAGATTACTTAAAAATAAAATCTTAAAAGTAAAATAAAATAGGGGTGCCTCGGTGGCTCAGTCGGTTAAATGTCCGACTCTTGGTTTTGGCTCAGGTCATGATCTCATGGTTTCGTGGGTTTGAGCCCTGCGTTAGGCTCTGTGATGGTGGCGCGGAGCCTGCTTGGGATTCTCTCTCCCTGTCTGTCTGCTTCTTTCCCACTTGTGCTGTCTCTGTCTCTCTCAAATAAATAAATAAAACTTTCAAAATGAAATACAACAAAAAGTCTTAAAGGCTTTTTAAATTAACTTTTACTAAAGATATAAACTTATTTTGAGGTGTGGAAGACTGTCATACCTGGTGACATATGACTGGGCCAGTAGATAGAATGTTGCCTTAAACTCTGTTGGCTCATATCTTGTTAATGTCTAATGCCTCTGTGGTATTTTTAAAACAAGGAGGATTAACGGCTTCTAATTTACTAATGGCAGTGAAAAGCAAATGCACGTTAAAACACCAATGTTAGTATTGTTGGCTCTAGCAATAGATGGAAACTACACACTTGATCATATTATTTTATAACCTATCTCCTGGTGTGTGTGTGTGTGTGTGTGTGTGTGTGTGTGTGTACTCACACATACAGATAACTGTGGTGTCAATGTTGGGAAGAGGAGGCAGGGAGTTACTGACCAATTTTGACTTGGGGTGTGCCATGGTCTGAGCTTATGTTAGCTGTCTAATTTAGGCAACGATATTGAGGCTTTACTCAAATAGAGAGATTGGATGCCAGGACGACAATTGGAAAGCTACCAGATTTATTGAAATTAAATGATGCTTGTGGGAAAGAAGAAAAGTAGATCGATTTGAGTCTCTGTGGCAGTAGAATCTACAAGGATTGGCAACTTTGATTTGATGATAGAGAAAAGAAGACAATACTGCTGACTCTGAGACTTTGAGCTGAGTCACTGGCAGGATGCTGGTTTATTTAATAGAAAGCTATGAGGCCCCAGTGCATGCTGAGGGGATGGCAGAGAGCTAAGTGGATTCAAAGGCTTGGGCTCGAAAGGTTTTTTTTAAAGCACTCTGTCTCTGAACATGTTTCCTATATTGGCTGAATATAGTAGGATCTTCTGTTGACTGGATGACGGTCATAGAAGGAGGGGTCTTAAATGTTCCATATTCTCAAATCACTCTTCCAATAATTCTGTTCAACTAATGAGCAACTATCTTCAGCAAAAAGGGGGAAGTCTGTTGAAATGGTAGAATACTTGTATACTTTGTGTTTGGGACCATGTTGCTCCCATCTTATTTTCCTGTGGTATATTGAAACCTTAAAGGAAGTATTCTGTGCAAGTTTACTGAAGACTTTTTCCTTTTTATGCTTATCAAGGTTAAAGAAAAAGATTCCTTTTACCTTGTAACCCAAGGGATAATGAACTCAGGATTGTTTTCTTCTGTGTGCACCTTTTAGCTCTATTATTATTCTGGACTTCAGAAAATAATAGGATCACAATCAGTAGTGCAAAATGAGTGTTCAGATGATGGTACTTGCTCCAGGAAAAGAAGAAGAAAAAAATTTTACTCAGATGAGGAAAGCAATCCGTTCAAAGGTTCCCATTGTGTTTGGGAGGTATTTATTTGATTTTTTTTTTTACCTTCTCACTAGTTCTCTGCTGTTTCTCACCCTAAGTATATACCTGAACTTCTGCTCTGTGGAATTTCTTACAGTTTTTATTCAGATGACAAACTTGGGCTTTCCACATTAATTCAGTTTTCACTCCTTAGTCATAATACACAAAGCATCAAACTCTCACAAGGGAAATGTACAAATGCTGCGTGGAACTTGGGAGTAATGCTATAAACAAATTCATTGCCAAGAACTTATTGTCATGTTTCAAATGCAGAATTAATAACCTGTTCCAAGAGCACACATGCTATTCATCAAGGTTTTCCCCTGAGACTATATTTCCTCTCTCTACTGTCCCCACATTATTGAAGAATTGTGGAAACTGGAATTTAAAAAAAAAAGTCTCACATTATGATAGTTTTGAAATTGCTCTTGAGAATTTGTAACCTTGGTAAAGGTTAGTCACCTTCAGCCATTTTTCTCCCCAGGGCTCCTGATGAGCAAGTCTGTTTTGCATGTGGCTCTTCCTTTCTCAAAGGTTTATGTAGCAAACATGACTGTCTGTATTTATCTCACATCCCACAGAACTGAATTGTTCAACTTTAATACCAATGTGATTTCTCTGTGCTTTAAGATATATTTCTTGTTGAAAGAAAGAGTCAAATTGTTGAATATTTTAGTGTGATTACAAAGCTGTCCAAAATTGCATATTTAAGTCAATTCATTATTTTTGCTGTTTTTTTCTACTTGAGTAAACACTAAATCTAAATTAGGTGATTTTGGCTTTTTGGTAGATCTGCTGAAAATGCATATTTAAGATGATAAAATAATTTAGTACAGAAATATCTTATGTGACAAAAGTAAATTCTACATTGAGAAAGCAAATATATTATTTATAATCAGAGCTCTTTAAATTTGTCTGACAAACTCTATAAAGTTAACTAACAGACCATGGGTTCTATCACATAGTAATTTTTTTAAGGATTTACTATTGTGACACCAATAAGCAAAATCATACAAAATAAGAACAAGATATATTGTACACATTCCTTCCAATTCTAATATTTCTAGACCTTATGTTGTTACTTTCTTGATATAATTTTTACATATCAAACTTTGATATGTCTGTATTTCTCTTTTTATTTAACTTTGGAAGTTTTTATATATATGCACTTACTTAACAAAGTTAATAATCATTTCTTTGCAGAAGTTGAGTCTTATTGTCATATTTCCATTATATAAAAGCAGTTGATAAAGCATATGACTTTATTGAAATTTTGTTCTTCTGCTTTTTTGGAAGGCAGCTATGCTCACCACTAACCACCAATGCCGGCTATTTTTCCACTTTTTTTTTTTTAAAGTTCATGTATTTTGACAGAGAGAGCACAATCAGGGTATGGGCAGAGAGAATGGGAGAGACTTCCAAGCAAGTTCCATACTGTCAGTGTAGAGCCCTACGCGGGGCTCGAACTCACAAACCATGAGATCATGATCTGAGCCAAAGAGTCGGACGCTCAACGCACTGAGCCACACAGGCACCCCTGTTCTTCCACTTTTTGGGAAAATAATCTACTTTGAGGTGTATCTACCAAATACCAAATTAAGTTATTATTAATTGATTAATCACCTATATTACATTAGGCAATTTTACTCCAAATAAATATAACTGAATATTGGCTAGCTACTAAGCACTTTGCTGTGTTGGAACAAAGGTATTTGAAGAGTTCTCAGTAAAGATATTCTTTGCTTTTGATTATCAGATATACTACATAATTGTAAAATCCATACTACAATTTGTTCAGGATATTACAACCTCAGTGAGTGTCCAATTTTGTATGAGGCAAAATTTCTTAAGAATTTTATTTTATTTTTTGAATTGAATTTTAATAAGGGAGAGAGAAAAAATACCATGTCATATTTTGTAAAGGCATTTGCTTTATATCATTAAATAAATTAGGGGAAATGCCCAGAGACTATTTATGCTATTACTTGGTGATTGAAACCATGATATGCATTTAGAAATGCGGCCTATTGAAATATTTGGGGTGGCTCAGTCAGTTGACTATCTGACTCTTGATTTCAGCTCGGCCATGATCTCACAGTTCGTGGGTTTGAGCCCTGTGCTGGGTTCAGCCAGTGCAGAGCCTGCTTGGGATTCCCTCTTCCTCCCTCTCTCTTCCCCTCCCTGCACTTGTGCTTTCTTGTCTCTCAAAATAAATAAATAAACATTTAAAAATAAATAAATAAAATAGGAAGCATATTTTATAGCTAGTTATTACTTAGTGCCTTGGTCTTAATAATGGCATCTTTTACGTGGGGAATCAAATTCCTCTCACCCACTGACTATGCAAAGGATGGTCTACTGTTCAGTGGAGAGGAATACAGATTTGGATTCAGACAAACCAGAATTGGAACCCAGGACCCAATAATTATCAGCTATGTGGCCTTACATATGAGTGATCAAAACTCAGTGCTTCAGTGTTTTCATACTTAAAATATGTATCATAATGTGTATATTTTACAGTTTATTTTTATTTTTTTAAATTTAATGTTTATTTATTTTTGAGACAGAGGCAGAGCATGAGCTGAGGAGGGTAGAGAGAGAGAGGGAGACACAGAATCTGAAGCAGGCTCCAGGCTCTGAGCTGTCAGCACAGAGCCTCATGTGGGGATCGAACTCACGAACTGTGAAATCATGACCTGAGCCCAAGTCGTGCGCTCAACCAACTGAGCCACCCAGGCGCCCCTATATTTTACAGTTTAGAGAATGAAGTTGTGGATATAAATTGTTTGGTAAAATAACTACCGAGGATATGAGAAACACCCAGTAAATGGTAGCTCTTCGTTTCTCCAAAGGTCAGTGTAATTTCTTCAAATACAAAGATGGCAACACTGACCCATCATCAGAATTACTGTCACATTCTTAAGTGAGGACGCTTTCTGATGGAGGTCTTGCATTTATAGAATGGCTGGTCGAATAAGGAGTGTAATTTGTGATTAGGCAACAAAAGGAAGCTGAGGACTCCTGGAGGGATTCAACACATGACCTTGGCCTTATTGTTCATTCCTTTTTGAATTATCTAGTTTTAGACTCAGTGAAGATTCACTGGCACATGAACTTATATATTATAGTATGTTTGCAGTGTCTATACATGAATGAAATCACACTGTGGTAAATACACTTGAAACTGTGGTATATCAACTCAGAGAAAAAGGATTAGAAGATTAAATTTAGCAGTTCAAATTGCCAGACTTGGTTACCTTCTTTGACCCAAGATATAATTTAAGCCAAGTTAACTTTATACTGTGAAAAGTATGAACTAATTGTGCCTGTCAAAGCAAGTTCCTCAAGAAAAGAGGCTACCTTTCCCCTATTTGAGAGAAGAGAGAGGGAAGGGAAAAGCAGTCTCTTGAGATAAGTGTGCAAGTTCGCTTCTGGCTAAAAGTTAATGATTAGTTGCCTCTGTTCTCAACTCTGAGCCCTAAGAAAAGTGGAAAACTCGTGTTCCCTATTCAGGTAACTTAAATTAAACAGATTGTATCCATGTTAGGCTTTCCTTAGACTATAGACATGCGTTTTTTTTTTAATGTCTTTAATATCCACTGATTTCATGTTATAAGCTTAATGAAAGAACAATGAAAACCTGTAGAAAAAGACTAGCCAACATTTAAAGATTTTGCTTTTGAGTTGTATGGAGTTAAGGCTATTGAGGTATTCTGTGCCTGCATTAGGGAAATAGGATTTTAAATGTTTTTCTAAAACTAGTCATTCTTCAACCTCTTGGCTGAACGGTGTTATTAATCGCAATTATGTAAAATAATATGGTATATTATGTAGCCTGCCAAGTCTTCATTAGTAAGGGACATCTTAAAGTTTGCTTAAGACTGACATTTTGAAAATAACACAATCTTCAATCACTAAAATTTCATTTTTATTTGATGTTATATAACAATGTCAAAAATAATCTAATATTTCTTATTTTAAGTCATTATGTTTTATAACTGTGTGTACTTTGCTGAAAAAATTGTAAAAATAAATTTATTCTTTATGGGGCTTAGGTAATTTGTTCCCAGAATGTTCGAGACTGTATTATGGCAAGATAAGAAGTTCCTGACAGCTACATTGCAGGTGATGCTGTCTTTATAGGTTAGATGTAATTAAAGACATTGCTTACTAGAATTTACAGTTTTCAAAGTTGGTTTCTAAAAATAAAAATATTTACCCTGTACGTTTACAGAGTAATCATATTCTGTATTGAATTCTGAGGATAAAGAGATATATTGCTTAAGCCACTGGAGCCATAAATTAGAAGAATTTATGTTGGGAGTCTTGGTTTTTTTCTAGAGTGTCTGACCATTGTTATCGTAATTCAGCAAGTATCCAAGGCCAGGAAAACTTGTTTTGGTTGTGTTGAGACTCAAGTGATAAAGACGAGTAAAAATTAAAAGCTGAATGTTAATTGTGGTAGTTTTCCATGTATGTTTCTTTTGAACTGCAATTAAATGTCAATCGAGGATTGATGATTTTGCAATTGAAATTTGGAGCTACCAGGGATCTTGAAGACCATCACATTATGTCTGAGAAGCGCAGGGAGAGCTGGGACTAAAACCAAAGTCTCTACTTACTGGGGGGACAATGGAGTTAATGGGTTATTAGTCAATGTTTATACTGGTTTTGAATGGGAAATCATATTTTTGTCCTTAAAACATTTTTATTTGGAGGTGTAGCCAAATAAGCACCAGCATTATTAAGGAATTGTTCTCTAGTGATATTTTCCAGATTCACCCTTCGCATTGCTAAAGTTTGTGTATCCATTTATTATAATGTATAGATTCCAGTCCTTCTCTCTGAATATGGACATGCTTAGGTACATTTAAGTTCTCAAGGTTAGAGAAGAGAGTGTTTCTGGTACTCAGTATGAGACACAATAAAGCCATGCCAGCAGGTTCCTCATTTATAACTTAATGTTTAAGTGGCTGTAGTAACACTAATTAAAGAAATTTAAAATATGAGTAGAATACAAATATGCAGATAAATATGAAGTATCTTTATTTAAAGTTTGAAACAATCTGGGAGCACCTGGGTTGGTCAGTCCGTTAAGCGTCCGACTTCGGCCCAGGTCATGATCTAATGGTTTGGGAGATCGAGCACTGCTTTGGGCTCTGTGCTGACAGCTCAGAGCCTGGAGCCTGCTTCAGATTCTGTGTCTCATTCTGTCTCTTCCCCTCCCCCACTTGTGCTCTGTCTCTGTCTCTCTCTCACAAAAAAAATAAATGTAAAACAACAAACGTTTGAAACAATCTGCATGCCATCCAAGATAAAACAATTATTTGACTTATGATTTAAAAAATTAAGTTTTGAGGCCCTAACAATCAGGGCAGTGTTTTTAATTTTTTAAAATGTTTATTTATTTTTACGAGAGATAGAGAGAGAGAGAGAGAGAGAGCGCGCGAGCGAATGAGCAGGGGAGGGACAGAGAGGGAGGGAGACCCAGAATCGAAAGCAGGCTCCAGTCTCTGAGCTATCAGCACAGAGCCTGATGTGGGGCTGGAACTCACAAACTGTGAGATCATGACCTGAGCCAAAGTCAGACGCGTAACTGACTGAGCCACCTTGGCGCCCCAAGACGGTTTATTAAAGTGAGGTGTGTATAGATTTCTTATCATATTTTTTAGTAAACTCTTCTATTCCTCTTATATTATTAGATATTCAGATATTCAGAATCATAATATGTAGGTCCTTTTGCCAATTCACTTTGTCCATTGGATATTCACCTACTTCTCAGTTTTCCTTTGGGAATATACAAATCAAGTTACCATCAAAAAGGTTGTCTGTGTTCCTTCAGCCCATTATCCCATAAACTCCATGAGTTGCTGAAAAGTTCACTAAGGCCCTTTGGCAATTACCATAGATATTAACACATACATGCGTGTGCGCACACACACACACGCACACACAAGATCTATCTCAAAGGTAAACAGAGAGTACCAATCCTTTCAATGCTGTAAAGGGTAGGTGTCAAAACCTAGCTCACGGCCTCAGCATCACAGTTAACTTGCTTTGCAGTCATGGGTAAATCACATAACCTGTAAGAGCCTCTGTTACATGAGTTATAAATGGGGGCTATAGCAATAATAGTGCTTCCTCCACTTGTTTAGTATGAGAATCATGTGAATTTATATAGAACGTTACCTGGTAAACTATAAATCCTTGCTAAGCACTTCCTAGGTCTGCTGTAACAAAGTATCACAAACTAGCTGGCTAAAAACAACAGAAATGCATTCTCTGTATTTTGGAGACCTGAAGTCTGAAGTCAGAGCTTTGGCTCCTCTGGGCTTTCTTGGAAGCTTCTAGGAAAGAATCCTTCCTTTCTTTTTATACCTTCTGACAGTCCCAGGCTGTGGCAGCATAACCCCAGTCTTTGTCTCTGTCTTCACATGACATTCTTTCTGTGTCTCCGTCTTCACATGGCCGTCTTCTTATAAGGATTCCTGTCATACTGGTGTATGATTAGGAGTCCACCCTACTTCAGCATAACCTTATCTTAACTGTTTCCATCTGCATTCGCCCTATTTCCAAATAAGGGCACGTTCTGAGGTATTGGAGGTTAGGACTTAAATGTACTTTTTTTTTTTTTTTTTGAGGGACACAGTTCAACCAATAACACTCTGCCTCTGACCCTCCCCAAAGTCATGTCCTTCCCGTGTAAAAATACATTCACCCAATCCCAGTATCCTCCAAAGACTTTAACCATTCTGGCGTCAGCTCTAAGTCCACATTCTATCTAAATCAGTAAAGGGTGGGACTTGGGGTCTAGTCCCTCAGGGGCAAAATTCCTCTCCGTTTGTGGACCTGTGAAGCCTAGCAAGCAAGTCACCTGCTTCCACAATGCAAGAGGGCAGATGCAGATTAGATACTCCCCTTCAAAGAGGGAGAAATTGGAAGGACGGAAGGGTCACTGGTCTAAAGCAAGTTTGCTACTTAGCAGAGCAAATGCCATTAGGTTTTGAGGCTTGAGAACCATTTTCTGTGGCTCCATGCTCTGTCCTCTGTATTAGGCAGGGTTCTACAGAGAAAAACAAAAACAAAAACTGAGAGATTAATTTTAAGGACTTGGCTTATGCAGTTACAGGTCCTGGAAAGTCTGCAATCTGCGAGGAGGCCGGCAGGCTGGAAATTTGTGTAAGAGTTGATATTTCAGTCTTGAGTCCAGAATTCACAGGGCCTGCCAGCAGGCTAGAAACTCCGACAGGATTTCTATGTTACAGTTTTGAGGTAGGATTCTTTCTTCTTTGGGAAACCTCAGTTTTTGCTCTTAAGGCCTTCAGCTGATTGGATGAAGCCCACCCATGTTGTGGAAGGTAATTTTCTTCACTTAATTAAAGTCACTTGGTTATAAATGTTGATTACCTCTGCAGAATACCTTCACAGCAGTTATCTGGACTATTGTTTGACCAAACAACAGGTCCCATAGCCTCACCAAGTTGATACATAAAATTAACCATCACAAATAGGAGGTATATGGAGAAGCCCTTGATTTCTTTTTTTCTTTTTGCTAAGTGTTCTGTCTTTTTTTTTAATTTTTTTTTAACGTTTATTTATTTTTGAGACAGAGAGAGACAGAGCATGAACAGGGGAGGGGCAGAGAGAGAGGGAGGCACAGAATCCGAAACAGGCTCCAAGCTGTCAGCACAGAGCCCGACGCGGGGCTCGAACTCACGAACTGTGAGATCATGACCTGAGCCGAAGTCGGATGCTTAACCGACCGAGCCACCCAGGCGCCCCTGTCTTTTTTTTTTTTTAAGATAAAAGTTGACTGGGAATTTGGACATTTTCTAGGGAAACTAATATTTCCACTTTTTATCTTTTGCCTCTTCAGCCTTCCTTCCTTCTTTTAAGTCTTTGATGACTTATTCTCAGTGTGATATAGACTGCTGAGAAGTTGCTAGAGACCTGAATCCACGTATAGTGCATTTTTTATCTCCCACCAAACCAGAGTTGTGTTAAAATAACGTAACTATTCTTCTTGTAGCTTTTTATTATTTGCAGTGTGCCTCTACATCTATTTCCTTTTGTAAATTATTTTTAAGTTTATTTGTTTTTATTTAATTTGAAAGAGAGCTGGAGAGAGAGAGAATTCCAAGCAGGCTCCGCACTGTCAGTGCAGAGCCGAATGTGGGGCTTGAACTCGCACGAATTGGGAGATCATGACCTGAGCCAAAATCAAAAGACAGACGCTCAACTGACTGAGCCATCCAGGTGCCCTGTCATTTTGAATTTGTCAGACACACCAGCCTCAGGGCCTTTGCATGTGTTCTACCTTTACCAAGAATTCTTTCCTCCAGACAACTTTTTATCTTGTACTCACATCTTTTCAGATCTTCTCTTAAAAGTCACTTTCTCAGTGAGGCTCTCTCTATGCAGCACTTTCTGACTCTGAGGTTTAGACCTGCAGCAGTCTACCCTCAGTTCTCCATGTCTCCCTTTTAGGTTTGATTTTACTGCAGAACGGTCGCCATCATGGGGAATGCTTCACATCTCACTTACTTGTTCCTTCTCTGCTGCCTCCTCTTTTTCTACTGGAACATAAGCTCTGTAAGGGCAGGAGTATTAGTCTGTCTTGTTTATTGCTTATACCCAGTGCCTAGAATGGTGCCAAGCACACAGTACGTACATAATGTAGTTACTGATTGAATAATTAAATCTTGTCTTAGTTACTTAAGTACTAATAATTTGTAGACACAGAGGAACGCCCATGTTACTCTCCCGTCCTGTTGCTCCCCTTTTCCCCTTACCTGCTTCCTGTGATAATGGCCTTGCTGAATTTGAAGGTTATCATTCTCATGATTTTATACTTTATATGTATTTATTTATATTTTGTTATATTTGTTTATTGTATTTTATTATATTTTCTGTTCATATAGATTATATATATTTTTTACACAGTTTTATGAGTTATCAGGCCTCGTGATAAATAAAAGCATGCATTATTTTGCCACATGCTTTATCTGAGGTGGCTCAGACACACAGTTTGCTCTCATTCAGTTTAACTCTGTATATTCCATTTTATGAATATGTATACTTTATTTTTTCCTGTTTATTTTTTTAAAACTTTTAATGTAAATTCAAGTTAGTTAACATACAGTGTAATACTAGTTTCAGGTATAGAATTTAATGATTCATCACTTATATACAACACCCAGTGTCATCACAGGTGCCTTTTTTAATACCTGTCACCTATTTAACCAATCCCCTGCTCACCTCCTCTCCAGTAATCCTCAGTTTGTTCTCTATAGTTAGTCTCTTTTTGGATTGCATTTCTTTCTTTCTTTCTTTCTTTCTTTCTTTCTTTCTTTCTTTCCATGTTCATCTGTTTTTTTTCTTAAATTCCATATATGAGCGATTACATACGGTATTTGTCTTTCTCTGACTGACTTATTTCGCTTAGCATAATACTCTCTAGCTCCATCCATGTCATTGTAAATGGAAGCTTTCATTCTTTTTGACAGCTGAGTAATATTCCACTGTGTGTGTGTGTGTGTGTGTGTGTGTGTGTGTGTGTGCGCGCGCGCGCACACCACGTCTTCTTTATGCAATCATCAGTCAATGAACATTTGGGCTCTTTCAATACTTTGGCTATTGTTGATAATGTTGCTATAAACATCAGAGTGCATGTTTCACTTAAAATTGCTATTTTTGTGTCCTTTGGGTAAATACCTAGTAGTGCAATTGTTGGATTGTGTGATAGTTCTATTTTTAACTAACCGAGGAACATCCACACATTTTCCAGAGTGGCTGCAACAGTTTGCATTCCCACCAACAGTGCAGGAGGGTTCCCCTTTCTCCACATCCTCACCAACATCTGTTGTTTCTTGAGTTGTTAATTTTAGCCATTCTGACAGCTGGGAGCTGGTATCTGTGGTTTTGAAATGTATTTCCCTGATGATGAGTGAAGTTGAGCATCTTTTCATGTGTCTGGTAGCCATCTGGATGTCTTCTTTGGAAAAATGTCTATTCATGTCTTATACACATTTTTTAATTAGAATATTTGTTTTTTGTGTGTTGAACTTGATAAGTTCTTTATAGATTTTGGATACTAACCCTTTTTCAAATTTGTGATTTGCAAATATCTTCTCCTGTTCCATTGGTTGCCTTATACTTTTGTTGTTTCCTTTGCTGTGCAGAAGCTTTTTATTTTGATGAAGTCCCAATAGTTCATTTTTGGTTTTGCTTCCCTCGCCTCTGGAGATGTAAGAAATTGCTATGGCTGATGTCAAAGAGGTTGCTGCCTGTGTTCTCCTCTGGGATTTTGATGGTTTCCTGTCTCACATTTAGGTTTTCATCCATTTTGTGTTTATTTTTGTGTATGTTGTACGAAAATGGTCCAGTTTCATTTTTTACGCTTGTGCTGTCCAGTTTTCCCAACACCATTTCTTTTTTTTTTTTTTTCAATGTTTATTTATTTTTGGGACAGAGAGAGACAGAGCATGAACGGGGGAGGAGCAGAGAGAGAGGGAGACACAGAATCAGAAACAGGCTCCAGGCTCTGAGCCATCAGCCCAGAGCCCGACGCGGGGCTCGAACTCACGGACCGCGAGATCGTGACCTGGCTGAAGTCGGACGCTTAACCAACTGCGCCACCCAGGCGCCCCCCCAACACCATTTCTTGAAGAGACTGTCTTTTTTTTCCGTTAGATATTCTTTCCTGCTTTGTTGAAGATTAATTGGCCATATAGTTGTGGATTCACTTCTGTGTTTTCTATCCTGTTCCATTGATCTATCTGTCTGTTTTTGTGCCAGCACCATACTGTTTTGATGACTACAGCTTTGTCATGTGGCTTGAAGCCCAGAATTGTTATGCCTCCAGCTTTGCTTTTCTTTTTCAAGATTGCTTTTGCTATTGGGGGCCTTTTGTAGTTTCACACAAATTTTAGGATTCTTTGTTCTGGCTTTGTGTAAAATGCTGGTGGTATTTTGATAGGGATTGCATTACATGCGTAGATTGCTTTGGGTAGTATAGACATTTTAACAAGAATATACATACTTTAATTACCTATTCTTTTATTTATATACATTTAAATTGTTTCCAATTTTTAAAAACTCCTATTTACAGACAGCTATAAACATTTTTTACATGTCTTCTGCACAAACATGTTCACCTAGGAGAACTGAGGATTGTGAGATGTGCAGAGCTTCAACGAACATTTCTCAAAATGGAGAAGAGTTCCTACTGTTCCACATCCTGTGCTTGTTTGAAATCTGTAGCAATCTACATGTAAGCCATAGACTAGCTTTGTTTGACTTCTGTTGCCCAGTTCTGCCTGTGTCCCATTGGCTCTAATGTCAAGAAATATTGTTCCGGTTGTGATGGGCAACGGTTTGCTTTTTTCTTCCTCCACTCAGGAGGAATTGAGGGAGGAGAAGACAGGCCTGGACTGGCACCCAGCTTACATCATTGGGCAAGTCTCTAATAACTGGTGTTGCATGGAACACTTGCTCAAGTTCTCCCCTCTATTGTACAGAAGATGAACTTTTGCTTCATTGACCGCTTCTGGTTCCAGATTCCAGCAGACTCATGTTTTACCACACCGTGCTTCTGGTCAATGGAAATGTTTCTTGTTGTTGTTACTTGTTTATTGTTCTTCTTATCATCATCATCATCTTCATTTAGATTAGTTATTTGCTTTGATTTTCTCTTTTCAGGTTTTATTTTTCATCATTATGTACTTACAGCAGACGGGTTATATCCAAATGCAAGTTTACAGAATTATCTTGATCTTGACTTTGGACTAAAGTTGTATAGCAAATAATTAAGACTGAAGTGTTTGGCAGTTCTGTATCACCTATTGCAATAAGATAGATCCACTTTGTATTCTAATTCGGTAGATTGTGAAAATGGCATTGTTACATACAACTCAGAGCCTTGCTTGTATTCTTTTTTTTCAACTTTTTTTTTTTTTATTTATTTTTGAGACAGAGAGAGACAGAGCATGAACGGGGGAGGGGCAGAGAGAGGGAGACACAGAATCGGAAACAGGCTCCAGGCTCTGAGCCATCAGCCCAGAGCCTGATGCGGGGCTTGAACTCACGGACCGCAAGATCGTGACCTGGCTGAAGTCGGACGCTTAACCGACTGCGCCACCCAGGCGCCCCAGCCTTGCTTGTATTCTTATCTAGGGGAAGAATGTACCATCTCTGTATCAATATGGTTCTGCAAGGGTACTTTATAGTAAGTAGTCCAAGGACTTTAATTCAAATGCAGTTTTGGATCTAGTCAGCTATTTGAATTAAAGCTTTAATAAAGTTACAGAATTCTGCACTCTGAAGCATAAAAGGGTTGACTCTGACCTGGGATGTTTTGTAGGCAGGAAGTTTCCATTTCTTTCACCTCTATCATAAAATAACTTACAAGGCTCTTACAAAATTTAGAATTTTGAGCAGTGTAATAAGCATGTCAGGATGATTTTGCTATATAATACTCCCATGTATAATAAAGCTAACCTGTTGCATAGAATTTTTAGCATTTTATACCTGTAGAAGAATAGCTACCAAAAACGATGAGTTAGGTTTGGTGTAATTAATACTGAGCTATTCTTTCAGACAGTAATTAGCAATAGAGTCCGTTGTTTCTTGAGGCTACTTCTGAAATATCTAGTAAGACCATGTCATCAACATAGACAGAATAAACACTGAAGATAAGAATCCAAGAACGTTGAATAAAATTAAACCTAATTCAGGAAAGTGATGCACTGTTACTTAAAGACTAGGCAAGTTGCCAGCAAATGTGGGTTTTTATTTTGCTGTTCTTGTTGTTTTTCTACTGGTAGTTCTTAGTGGTTCTTAGCAATAAAACATTTTATATTAACATTTAATCAATACACTTTCTTTTCCTTAGTGTAAGTTAAAATTATGTAGACTAAGAGGCTATCAGCAACAATGAAAAAAATCGTAACATCCATTTCTTATCCATTACATTGAACTTACTTTCGGAAACACTTTATAAGGATGAAACTGTGTTTCTCATTCGGTGTGTTAGTTCTTCCAAGTGATTATAATTTTAGTCTGTATTGGACTTTGCTATGCTGTTTTCTGGGGTATCATTGGTTAGCTATCAGAAAGAGGGAATCGATTTTATCTGTTAGTTTTGCAAGTGTACTAGCATCTCTCCTCCCAAGACTCTGTGTGAAATACTCTTTAGTTTTTCTTACTTATTTTTTTAAATGTTTATTTATTTTTGAGAGAGAGTGCAAGCAGGAGAGGGACAGAGAGAGGGGGACAGAGGATGCAAAGTGAAGTAGTCTCCTTGCTGACAGCAGCGAGCGTGATGTGGGGCTCGAACCCACGAACCATTAGGTCCTCACTTGACCGCTCAACTAACTCAATGGCCGCTCAACTAACTGAGCCACCCAAGCATCCCCACCTCCCGCCCCCTTTTTAAAATAGTCTCCATGCCCACCATGGGGCTTGAACTCAAAACCCTGGTATCAAGAGTTGCATGCTCTACCGACTGAGCCAGCCAGGAGCCCCCAAAATATTCTTATTTGATTATTTTCCTCTTTTCTTTTCACTTGACTATTCATGTTCATCAATAAAGGCTCAACCAAAATATATTTATAATCTCTTCAGGCTGGTTTGTTTATACTTCCTAGTGCAATGGTTATTGATACAGACTGTTTTTTTCTCAACTGGAGTTTGATGAGACAATTACTCTTAATGCCATAAGTCTTAGAATGGATTGAATTAACTTACTGTCTATACACTGAGGTACACACTGTTTATGTAACATACTTGAGACAACTGAGAAAATAGTCACTCAAGTCATTTCTGTATTTGCTGGTTCAGATCATTGCAGTTGAGAAAAGCTGCCACAGGGTATTATTCCCCACCCCTTTAAAATTTTTTTTAATATTTATTTATTTTTTGGGAGACATGGAAAGACAGAGTGTGAGCAGGAGAGGGGCAGAGAGAGAGGGAGTCACAGAATCCAAAGCAGGCTCCAGGCCCCGAGCTGCTAGCACAGAGCCCAATGTGGGGCTCGAACTCACGAACCATGAGATCATGACCTGAGCCGAAGTCGGATGCCTAACTTTCTGAGCCACCCAGGCGCCCCTGCCCCTTTTTTTATTGTTATCTCCCAATGAATTACATACTGTGTGAATGCATGGGCTGCATCTTGTTCCGTGGTTGTGTCCCTAATCTTAGTCTGTTGACCTCTTTCCATGTAGTTTGAAAATGTTTGTGAATCAAATGCTAGAATGAAGGAAGCTTCTTTTGGCAGAAGTTTGATAGTAGAACTATTTAAGGCGATCACTAATTCATGTCACGGTGTCCAAGGAGGAATATGTGGAATAGTGGTATTCCACTAATGAATCACTAATTCATGCCACAGTGTCCGAGGAGGAATAGTGTTAGTATTTGAAAGGCCCGGTGAGGTGGGGAGAGTAGTAGTAATCTGCAATTATAATTGTCTCAGAGTGTGGTAAGACTGATCCTCAGCTATCAGGTCATTTTACTCATGAGCTAAGTTAGTCTGGATCAGCAAGAACAAAGACAGAATAAGGCCACGTGTCTCTTATTACCCAGAAGGCTACCTCAGACTCCTTTCTCTGGTAGTGATGATGGGGGTCCAGAAAACAAGAAGAAAGGAGGGACTCAAATGCACAAATGGTCTTGAAGTCTCTGTGTCATACTTGCTGTTGTTCCATTGGCCATAATGTTACAGACTGAATACTTGTGAGTTCCCCTGCTTCAGTCCATTTATTAAACTCCTCATTCCCAACGTAATGGTATTTGGAGATGGGGCCTTTGGGAAGTAACTGGGTTATGAGGGTGGGGACGAGGTCTGATGGAATTGTTACCCTTATACAAAGAGAAATCAGAAAGCTTGATATCTCTTTGCACACATGCATTAAGAAAAGGCCATGTGAGCACATAGAAGGTGGCTTTCTGCAAGCCAGAAAGAAGGTTGTCACCAGAATTCGACCATGCTGGCACCCTGATCTTGGGCTTCCGGCCTCCAGAAGTGTGAAAAAATAACTTTCTGCTGTTTGAGCCACCCAACCTATGATATTTTATTGGGAAAGCCTGTGCAGACTAATACATACACAGTAAGTCACATGGCCAAGCCAAGAGTCAATGTGAAAGGGAACTATTTAGAGAGGTGGATACAGAGAGGGGAATATTTAGTAGGCAATTTTGCCTTATTACCATTTTGCATCATGGTCTTTAAATAAATATGATGCATGATGTAATAACATTTATGTAGGTATCATAAATTAATGAATTATGTTTCTTTGCATATGAAACATTCTTTAAAAACTCCAAAAGCTAACCCTTTAGAAAAAATGATTCGGAGTCACACATTCTGATGTTATTCAGTGCTTATATGCCATGTAATTACTTGTTAAGTAATTCAGGACTATTGTGTGTTTTACTAGTTTTGCAGGCTATGTGGTATCTTCCAAAGGATATGTACATGAGACCAAATGACAGTGCAGGTTACATATTCATTAAATCCACCTTCACATAATCTGTTCAAAATTTAAAATTTCTATTATTTCATTGCCAATTGACCTTGAGGCAAATTGTCAAGAAATTTATGAGGGTAACAGCATGAATATTGTGTTCTCAAGTGCCTCCTGGGTAAAATATGACTCATGGCTTTCTTGCTTCTAAAATGATTAAGCCTCAAACCTGAAGTTGACAGCAGAGTCATTGTACAGATTGATGTTCTCAATGACTAACATTTGACAGAGTTTGCTTCTGATTTATTATGCTTCTAGGTAAAAAACAATTTACCTCATTTTTTAGTATTTTGACTATGCGCTTTCACTAATTGGATAAAAAATTCAATTTCTTTTATATTGAGGACATGTGCATTTTAAATAATCTAATCATTTTAAATTAAAGCTTTATTTTTAAAAAAGTAAAGTTTCATTGTGTTTTTAATTATGCTGACATGGTCCTGCTCTTCTTTTTAAATGGCAAGTAGCTCCTGAGATTTTTTTTTTAATTTGTACCTAGCAGTAAACCTAATACTTATATGAAAAAATCTGTTTACTAGTTATTGGATTTTTGCTACAATTATCTATTTGAGTACAGCAAATGTACTTGAAAAACAATCATAGATAATTAGGTGCAGCCCTCACTAACTGAACTTGTAATTTCTGGAAAACAGAAAACTAACAAATCATTTTTCTCTTTCTTCTCAAGGGTACTTTGTACTATTATAACGTTATCAATTTATTTTTTTAAAGAATTAAAGTGTGTCACATTGAAAAGGAAACAAAATGCAAGAAATGGAAGGAAGGAAAATAATACACATTTGCTATAGTTTTC
Organism: Felis catus; assembly: GCF_018350175.1. Taxonomy (NCBI): domain Eukaryota; kingdom Metazoa; phylum Chordata; class Mammalia; order Carnivora; family Felidae; genus Felis; species Felis catus. The sequence continues at coordinate 85,694,449 of NC_058374.1, forward strand.
TCATCTACTAAGATGAGAAATATAAAATAACATTACTATTACTATGTATTTTCTTTATCACTGAAACATATGTGATAAATACAAAACATTTTAAGTAACATTTACATAAATTAGAATGCATATTGATATGATAAATATCCAGAAACCTACCATTCAGCTGGAGATTTTACTAGAAACATCCCTTGAAATGACTTTATTCCCCTCCTGTTTCCTCTCCAACCTGCTCCCAAAGGAGGTAACAGTTATTCTAAACTTTGTATTGATCCACTGTGTGTGTGTTTCTCAGATTTATTGAGATATAACATTGTGTTAGTTGTTGTGTAAGATGTGTTAAGATGTAAAATGTGATTTTTTTTAAGTTTATTAATTTTGAGAGAGAGCAGGGGAGGGGCATAGAGAGAGTGAGAGGGAGAATTCCAAGCCTGCTCCACACTCCGTCAGCGTGGAGTTGGACACAGGGCTCCATCTCACAAATCATGAGGTCATCACCTGAGCCGAAATCAAGAGTCCAACACTTAGCCAACTGAACCACCCAGGCGCTGCTACAATGTGATGATTTGATACATTTAAATATGGTAAAATGATTACCACAATAGGGGTAGGTTACACCTCCATCACCTCATATAATTACCATTTTTATTTTGTGGAGGGAATATTTAACATCTATTCTGTTAGTGACTCTGAAGTGTATAATAAAGTTTTGTTAACTATAGTCTATGCTCTATATTAAATCCCCAGAACTTATTCATCTTATCAGTGGACATTAGTACTCTTATTTAACATCTCCCAAATTCCCACACCCCTCAACCTCTAGCAGCCACCATTCTACTCTCCGTTTCTATGAGTTCACTGTTTTTAGATTCTGCATATGTGAGATCATACAATGTTTTTTTTCTTTGTCTGATTTATTTCACTTAGCATAATGCCCTCAAGATCCATCCATGTTGGCATCAGTAGCAGAATTTTCTTTTTCTTGTTTTTTTTTCAATTTTTTAATGTTTATTTTTAAGGGAGAGACAGACAGACAGAGGGTGAGTGGGGGAGGGGCAGAGGGAGAGAGGGAGACATAGAATCTGAAGCAGACTCCAGGCTTTGAGCTGTCAGCACATAGCCCGATGTGGGGCTCAAACCCATGGACCACGAGATCATGACCTGAGCTGAAGTCGGACACTTAACCCACTGAGCCACCCAGGCACCCCCCCTTTTTTTAATGATTGAGTAGTATTTCATTATCTGTCTGTATATATTTGTGTTTGTATGTATGTGTGTATGTGTATATATACACATACACACATACATGTTGTATATCTCACATTTTGTTTATTCATTTAACCATCAATAGACACTTAGGTTGTTTCCATGTCTTGCCTATTGTGAATAGATGCTGCAGTGAACATGGGGGAGCAGATATCTCTTTGAGATAGTGATTTTATTCCCTTTGGATATATACCCAGAATTGGTATTGCTGGATCTTACGATAATTCCATTTTTAATTTTTTGAGGAATCTCCTTGCTGTTTTCCATAGTAGCTTTACTAATTTATATTCTTACCACCAGTACACCAAGGTTCCCTTTCCTCTGCATCTTTGCTCATTCTTCTCTTGTTAATAATTTGCCTTCTATATCTTGACTATTGTAAATAATGCTGCAATAAACACAGGAGTACATATATCTTTTGAATTACTATTTTGTTTGTTTGTTTGTTTTCTTTGGGTAAATATCCAATAGTGGAATTACTGAATCATATGGTGATTCTATTTAAAAATTTTTGGCAGTACTCCATAATGTTTTCCATAGTGGTTGCACAAGTTTGCATTCCCGCCAACAGTGCAGAAGGGTTCCCTTTTCTCCACATCCTTGCCAACACTGTTGTTCCTTCTTTTTTTTTTTTAATTTTTAAATTTGTTTATTTTAGCCTACCTGACAGGTATAAGGTGGTATTTCATTGTGGCTTTGGTTTGCATTTCCCTGATGGTTAGTGATGTTGAGCATCTTTCCATGTGTCTATTGGCCATCTGTATGCATCCTTATGTTTATTGCAGCATTATTTACAATAGCCAAGATATGAAAGCAACCGAGTGTTCATCCATAGATGAATGGATAAAGATATGGTATATATATTCAATGGATTATTACTCAGGCATAAAAAAGAATGAGATCTTGCCATTTACAACAACATGGATGGAACTAGAGGGTATAATGCTAACAGAAACAGAAATACCATATTATTTCACTCAGTGTGGAACTTAAGAAACAAAACAAATGAACAAAGAAAAAAGAGACAAAAGACAGACTCTTAAATACAAACTGGTGGTTGCCACAGGGGCCATAAGTGGGGGAATGGGTGGAACAGATAAAGGGGATTAAGAGTACACTTATCTTGATGAGCTCTGAGTATAGAATTGTTGAATTGTTACTTTATACACTTGAAGCTAATATAACTCTGCATGTTAATGACACTTCAATTAAAAAAACTTATAAAATATAATAATAATAATAGTCCTTCTAAGAGGTGTTATGTGATATCTCATTGTGGTTTTGTTTTGCATTGCCACAAGGATTAGTGATATTGAGTATCTTTTCATATATCTGTTGGCCATTTGTATGCCTTATTGGGAAAAATGTCTATTCAGGTCCTCTGCCAAATTTTTAATTGGAATGTGGTTTTTTTTGTTGTTTTTTGGGGTTTTTTTTGGTTTTTGTTTGCTTTTGAGCTATATGAGTTCTGTATATACAAGATATTAATTAACCCCTTTTTCTAGAGATGGTTTGCAAATGTTTTCTCCAGTTTTATAGGTTGAATTTTTATTTTATTGATTTTTTAATTTAGTTTGGTGTAGTCCTACTTTTATTTTTTGTTTTTGTTTGCTGTGCTTTAGTGTCATATCCCAAAAGTAATTGTGAAGACCAATTCAAAGAGATTTTCCCCTGTGTTTTCTTCTAAGAGTTTTAGGATTTCATTCTTATGTTTTAAGTTTTTAATCAGTTTCAGGTTATTTTTTGTGAGTGGTGTAAGATAGAGGCCCAGTCTCATTCCTTTGCATGTGATAATCCAATTATCCCAAAACTATTTATTGAAAAAGCTATCCTTTTTCCATTCAGTGTACTTGGCTTCCTTATCAAATATTAGTGACCATATATCTGTGGATTTATTTCTGGGTTTGTGACTCTTTTATAATTGATTTATGTGTCTATTTTATGATTATACCATAATGTTTTGATTATGCTAGCTTTGTTTTACAGTTTGAAATCAGAAGTATGATGCCTTCAGGTTAGTTCTTTTTTCTCAAGATTGCTTTGGCCAGTCAGGGTGGTTCCATATGAATTTTAGGATTGTAATTTTCTATATATTAAAAAAAATGCTATTGATATCTTGATAGGGATTGCAGTGAGTGTTTAGGTTGCTTTAAAATTATTAATTCTTTTTATTTACTGCAGATATGTTTTCACTTATTTCTGTCTTCTTCAATTTCTTTCATCAAAGTCTTATAGTTTTTAGTGCACTGATCTTTCACCTCCTTGGTTTAATTTACTCCTAAGTATTTGATTGTTTTGATGTAAATGGGATTTTGTTCTTAATTTCTTTTTCAGATAGTTTACTAGTAGCATATAGAAATAACAACTGATTTCTGTGTATTGAATTTGAATCTTGATTAATTTTAAGTTTTTGGATGAATTATTTAGGATTTTCTATGTATAAATTCATATCATCTGAAAATAGAAATAGTTTTACTTCTTTCTTTCTAATATGGGTCCCTTTTATTTATTTTTCTTGCCTAATAGCTCTGGCAAGGACTTCTGGTACTCTTGAATCGAAGTGGTGAGAGTGGATATCATTGTATTGTTTCTGGTCTTAGAGGAAGCTTTCAATTTTCCTCTGTTGAATATCACATTAGCTCTGGGATTATCATATATGGTCTTTATTATTTTGAAGTACATTCATTCTATTCCTAATTTCTTGAGAGTTTTTATCATGCAAAGATGCTGAATTTTGTTAAATGCTTTTTCTACATCTACTGAGAAGATCATATGATTTTTACATTTCATTCTCTTTATGTGGTGTATCAGATTTATTGATCTGTGTATACTGAACTATCCTTGCATGCTAGGGATAAATCCCACTTGTTCATGGTGTGTGCTATTGTATTTGTTTGCTAATGTTTTGTTGCAAATATTTACATCTATGTTCATCAGGGAATTTGATGTTTAATTTTATTTTCTTATAGAATCCTCATCTTACTTTGGCATCAGGGTGATGCTGGTTTCATAGAATAAGTTTGGGAGTGTTTCCCCACCCAACCCCCTCTTTTTTTTTTTAACATTTTGGAAGCATTTGGGAAGGATTGGCATTTATTCTTTTTAAATATTTGTTAGAATTCAGTACTCAAATCATCTTGTCCTGGCCTTTTTGTTGTTGGGAAGTTTTGCTTACTGAATCAATCACCTTAATTGTCATTAATCTGTTCAGATTTTCTCTTTCCTCAAGATTCAGTCATATTAGGTTGTATGTTTCTTCCAGTTTATCATATTTGTTGGCATATAACTTTTCATAGTGGTGTCATGATCCTTTGTATTTCCGTGCTATTAGTGGTAATGTCTCTTCTTGCATTTCTGATGTAATTTATTTGAATGTTCTTTTTTTCCTATCCTAGTCTAGCCAAAGATTTTTCAGTTTTGTTTATCTTTTCAAATAAACCAACTTTTAGTTTCATTGATCTTTTCTAATTTTTTTCTGGTCTCTAACTTATTTCTGCTCTAATCTTTGTTATTTCTTTCCTTCTGCTAACTTTGGGCTTATTTGTTCTTCTTTTAGTTCCTTGAGTTTTAAAGTTAGTTTATTTCAGATCTTTCTTTTTTCTCAAAGTCGATGTTTATTGCTATAAACTTCCCTCTTGGAATTACTTTTGCTACTTCCCATAAGTTTTGGCATGTTGTGTTTCCATTTTTGTTGTTGTTGTTGTTTGTTTCAAGATATTTAAAAATTTTTTTAAGTTTATTTATTTATTTTGAGAGAGAGAGTATATGAGCAGAGGTGGGGCAGAGGGAGAGAGAATCCCAAGTAGGGTCTACACTGTCAGTGCAGGCTCAATCCCATGAACCATGAGATCATAACCTGAGCCAAAATCAAGAGTTGGATGCTTAACCGACTGAGCCACCCAGACACCCCACAAGATAATGTTTTTATTTCTTCTTTGACTCATTGGCTCTTGAGAAATATATTCTTTAATTGCCACATGTTGGTGAATTTTCCAATTTTTTTCCAGTTATTGCTTTCTAGTTTAATTCTATTCTGGTTGAAAAAAATACTTAGTATGATTTCAGTCTTCTTAAATTTGTTAGTACTTGTTTTGTCACCTAACATATGATCTACCCTACAGAATGTTCTGTGTGCAATTGAGAAGAATGTGGATTTTGTTGCTGTTGGGTGGAATGCTTTGTATATGCTGTTTGGTCCATTTGGATAAAGTATATTTCAAGTCCAGTGTTTCCTGATTGATTTTCTGTCTGGATGATCTATCCATTGTTGAAAGTTGGGTATTGAAATCCTCTAATATTATTGTATTACTGTCTTTTTCTCCTCTTTAGATCTGTTAGTGTTTGCTTACTGCAGTTAGGGGGTCCATTTTTGGCTTCATATATGTATTTATAATTGTTATATCCTCTTGATGAATTGACCATTTTACCATTATATGATTTTTTCTCTTCCTAGAGTTTTTGACTTAAAATATATTTTGAGTGCTGTAAATATGGCACTCCAGTTTCTTTAGATTTGCATTTGTATGGAAATCTTTTTCCATTCCTTCACTCTAAGCCTATGTGGATCCTTAAAACTGAAGTGAGTCTCTTATAAGTAGCATATTTTTTTCTTTTTTTTTTCCATTTGGTTTTGGTGACTCCATGACTTTTGACTAAGAATTTAATCCATACATTTAAAATAATTATTGATACCATTACTAATGTCATCTTATTGTTTTAACTATTCTATAGCTCCATTATTTTTTCTTTTCATTTCTTGCTGTCTTCTTTTATGAATTGGTGAGTTTTCTTAATGGTATGCTTTAATTTCCTTCTCTTTATCTTTTGTGTATCTTCTATAGGTTTTTGCTCTGTGGTTACCATCAGGCTAACATAAAACATTTTATAGATATAATGGTCTATTTTATGCTGATAACAACCTAACTTCAATTGCATGTAAGAACTCTACTCTTTACTCCCCTTCTTTTCACAGTTTATGTCTTTAATGTCATAATTTACCTTTTTTATGTTGTATATCCATTAAATTATTATAGCTATTATTTTTAATAAATCTGCCCTTCTGTCTCCCTGGATACTGTTTTCTATGTCTCTTCTAGATTACTGCAGTAGAATTTAACTACTTTGTTAAACCATCTCTTCAATCATCTTCTTCTCTACTCTATATCTAGGATTATTTTCTAAAATGGTAACTAACTAAATCATCCTCTTTCTCAAAAAGCAGAATGTAAGTCCCCAAACTCTAAGATGAATAGAATATATGCCCTTTCACCTAATTTCTCTCCAACTACATCATGATGTCATGCTGTTTTTTATCTGGGACATACCAACTGATATATTTTCTTGTCGTCTGTTACCACTCCCTATCGCACCAGGCCCCAATCCATCCCAGGAGTGGATCCCATTTATATTTCAAGAGTCAGCTTACCCAGGTCATTGTGACTTCAACTACTCTTGAGATAATTCCTTAACTTCAGCATGTGGTCTCAGTTTTCCTCATCTTTCTCCATAGAAATCTGAATTTACCCATTTAATGATGTTTATCATACTCTGAATAGACCTACCCTATGACCCAGTAATAGCACTGCTAGGAATTTACCCAAGGGATACAGGAGTACTGATGCATAGGGGCACTTGTACCCCAATGTTTATAGCAGCACTCTCAACAATAGCCAAATTATGGAAAGAGCCTAAATGTCCATCAACTGATGAATGGATAAAGAAATTGTGGCTTATATACACAATGGAGTACTATGTGGCAATGAGAAAGAATGAAATATGGCCCTTTGTAGCAACATGGATGGAACTGGAGAGTGTGATGCTAAGTGAAATAAGCCATACAGAGAAAGACAGATACCATATGTTTTCACTCTTGTGTGGATCCTGAGAAACTTAACAGAAACCCATGGGGGAGGGGAAGGAAAAAGAAAAAAAGAGGTTAGAGTGGGAGAGAGCCAAAGCATAAGAGACTCTTAAAAACTGAGAACAAACTGAGGGTTGATGGGGGGTGGGAGGGAGGGGAGGGTGGGTGATGGGTATCGAGGAGGGCACCTTTTGGGATGAGCACTGGGTGTTGTATGGAAGCCAATTTGACAGTAAACTTCATATATTGAAAAAATAAAAATAAAAAAAAAGAAACGGAAAAAAAAATAGCATACTCTGTTGTAACCATCTACTTCGTAATTTACCTCCTAGATGGAGTTATTTCATAGGTCAGAGACAATATTTTGTGTCCTGGTCATCTTTATATTTCTAATGCCTTGCATAAAATGAGATACCCAGTAAATGTTAAGTGAGTGAATGAATGTATCACCACAGGAAACAAGAAGATATGAAAACACAATGTTCTGTCTTGATTTCATCATGAGGGCAGACAATTAGAATGAAGGAAGAGACTTGTAAGGCTTAATTCCAGGAATGAGAACTCAGGATAGAGATTCATTTTCCACTTTAATTATCATCTCAGAGACAGGCAAAATCTCTAATTGAAGACCAGCACAGTTAATACTCCAAGCTGTAAAACTTACCATATTTATCATTTTTACTATCCCCATGTATTTCCCCACAGTGATGATTCATAATAACCCCCAAAACAAAGGAGTTTTCTGTCTAACTTTAGGACAGTCAAGAAATGAAAGATTTAGGGAAACTATCCCACTTTCCAGTCAAGACTACAAGAGTAGAATTTAAAAAAAGACAGAGAGGCAACAGACAAGAAGACTAGAAAACAGGCTGAGTTCCTGGGACCCACAGCCAAGAAAGAATGAAGCAGGCAGTGAGTTGATCCTTAGAGCATCCAAGAGCCCTGGGGCTGAATATCACAGAAAATGGGGGCATTTTCCAATATAATGTTTTCCAGAAAACAAACGGTTAACTATGTTTGAAAAACAACTTTGAACTTCATAGGGATTATATCTAGTCTTATTTCTCTTAGACTGAGGATGAGTTATCTTGATTGCAATTAAGTTTTGGATTGAGAAGAAGTCAGGGAGAGAAGAAGGTTCTTCAACTTCTACTATTTAGAAGGAAGTGAAATAAAAATTCCTCCACATTTTACTTCCTTTACTTCCCCTGGCTACTTTATTTGCAAGCTTGTTTTTGTTTGTTTGTTTGTTTGTTTATCCCACCCGTGAATGATGAATCTGTAACATTATACCCTGTTTATTTTCCTTTTTACACGGTATCAGTCTGTTATTATCTTGTCTATATTTATAACATTCTTTTTGCCTCTCTCATCCACTAAAATACGCAACCATGGGTGGGGATTTGTTTTATTCAGCACTGTAGCCACTGCACTTGGCATACAGTAGGCTTTCAATTGATACTTCTGGAATATTAACTGAATATGGAGTCAGGTTGATATTAATGATCCCAGTTCTTCTGACTCTTCACCTTTTACTTTTTTATAAGGACTTTGAATTCTCTGAAAAATCTTCCATCAAACATTTCTGGGAATCACATGAGATCAGAAAGAGATCAAATGAGGTTTTCCACTACTGCTTCTCACCAGTAATGCCCTCAGTGGAAACAACAACAAGAAAAACAAAACATTGCCAATGGAAAAGACCTTGTCTTCTGATGCTCAAAAGTAATTGACTACTGAGGGCCTGAAGCTGGCCAAACTTTACCTTCTGAATCTTAAAACTTCTGAATATACCAAACTTTATCTTCTGAATCTTAAAATATCAATGTGTACAGACCTTCAAAGTCTTTTGGGAAAACAGTTTTCTTGAGCTTCTGTCCCGAAACTCTCTGTCCATTAGAATCTGCAGACTGAGCATGGGTACCATGCCATACATCTTGTTTACTGGATTATTTTACTCTCTCCTAGGCCTCCATGCACTCTTCTCTCTGCCTTTAGCCACATAGCAAGACAAAACAACAATAGCAACAACAACAACAACAAAACAGAATTGTTAATTCGTGCAAATAGATTCCTAGAATCATCTTCAGCTCACTAGCTCTATGAGCATAGTTTGGAACCTCAATTTTACCTGCATCAGAACAATCATCTGTATAAACATATTGTTCTCCTTTGAATCTAGAAGTCTCTATACCTCATTACAAACATTTTCTTAAAATTAGAACTGCTCCAAAAATTGTAGAAAAGTTGTTCATAACATTTTTTTGTAACCAGCGAATCTGCTGTAATCTCCTGGTTTACCAGGAGATGCATAGTAATTAGAGAGAGGTATAAGCATGGTTGGGAATGAAGAGAGATGAAGAGTGTTTCTCATTTGGTAGCCCCTTTTAAGGTCAGGTGTTACTGAACATAATATTTTAAATAGTGATTCAACCTACAGCATGTCTTAGTCTTTTATATTTGGATGGGGATCTCTGTTACAGTTTCTTTTGAGAGAGTCAGCTCCAGACATAGATGGCATCTGTGTCATTCAGGACATTTTTCCTTAGGTCCTGAAGGAGCATGGCTTAGTCAGTCTGAACTCCTCTCAAGACAGGTCTAGATTCAAAGGCATATTTTTTTCCATCACTTTGATGGGTCAGCTTAGAACCAGGTAGAATTATGAGCCTCTAGGAATCCCATGATACAGCTTTATTCCCCAGGGTCCTTGGTAATACATTTTACATGTTTGACCCCAAAGGAACTGGGTGAAACTAGAAATTCTAAATAGTTTGACTAGAATCTGACTGGCTTTTACAAAGTTTTCTGTGAGGGACGCCTCCGTGGCTCAGTCGGTTAAGCTTCTGGCTCTTGATTTCAGCTCAGGTCATGATCTCATGATTCGTGGGTTTGAGCCTCACATTGGGCTCTGCACTGACAGTGTAGGGCCTGCTTGGGATTTTCTCTCTCCCCCTCTCTCTGCCTTTCCCCTGCTCACACTCTCTCTCTCAAAAATAAATAAACATTAAAAATTTTTTTAATTAAAAAAAGTTTTCTGTGGGACCAAAATTTACCTAGTTTCATTTAGTTCTGTGTGAATCCCCGACCCCATTTACTGAAATAAATTGAGCCATTGAAACTAAATACATTGAGTAAATTTTGTCATTATCTGCAGATAATGATTCTAGCACCAATGTCTATTTTAGGATTGTATGAGTAACAAACTCCATGTTAGGATTTTTATGTTATTACTAAGTGCCAGTTTATATAATTGAATGGACATAAATTTCTTCATTCGAAAGGACTATAAGAAGTGAAGTACTCTAAAACACAAAAACAACCTGTGTCAAGTTTTATATATCCTGGAATGAAGTTATTTACTTAATCTGAGGTTACGTGGTAGGTACTATAGAGAATATAATATGATTTATTCATGGTTCATGGTCTCAAGATACTTACAGTCCAGGATGGGGGATAGACGTGAATAATTTCAAAATAAGATACGGCATAGTATAATAAAATGGCTTTCAGAGTTTAGAGAAGGTAGATTTTCCCTTCTCATAAGTTATTAGAAAGACTTCCATGATTTTATTTTACAAGGCATCGTTTATTTGTGTGGAAGGATGGGCATTATTTCATCATGTGACTATGTAGGAGGATTGAGTAAATGAAGGGAAGGTAGACTTCTTGGGGGGAAAAAGCCCCTTTCTGCCCTAAAACAAGTCTGGGAGCTTTGTATCCTATAATTAAAGCAAACCAAAATGCATATTAACAGTGAAGACTGAGAAACTGTGAAATAAACACATCATTTAGCAGAGAATTCCTCAAATCTACCTGATTACTTATATGTAAACATCCTGTGGGACAGGTATTTTATGTAATATATAGATAGAGTATTATGCAAATTTAAAACTTGAATGATAAAAATGAGCAAGAAAGATTTAGTATAGTCAAATATTGCAATGCCTTGTACTCTGTGGTACCACTGAAGTTTTTGAGTGATGCAGTAACCCAATCTGAGGGTACTGTTGGGAGGTTAATCCTGCTGGGGAACATCAAAGGGAGGCTGGCTGTGTGAAGAGGTTATAGGAGGCAAGTATGGGAAATTGAAGATGGGACAGTCCCTTAGGGGACAATTGGAGATGAACAGGAGTGTGAACCATACTGGTCAAAGAGAAATTAAAAGAAAGATGCATTCAAGAGCTATTAAAGAAAAGTATCCATGCGTAAGGAAGGACTTATGGATTTACAGCCTAGGACCTGACTGTTACTACAATTAACAGACTTAGGGGAATTTAACATTTCAGTGGCATATCCTTTTGAAAATGTCTAGGGAGTAGTACGAAATAAAGAACTATAACTTAGGAAAAACATAGCCACAAGGGCTAGAGAATTGCTACCTCACGTGTAAAAGTGGTAACTGAATTTTTACAGGTAGATGCTATTATGGAGAGTAGGTAAAGGAAAAAGAGAATCAACAATATGACCTTTATGAGAACCCACATAGTTGGACCTGAAGAGGAAAACTAGTCATGGAAGGAGGTAGAGTGAGGGAGTGAGATAGAAACCAAAGTCTCAAGTACAAAGTACAATTAAATATTGTTAAATACCATAGAAAATTCTGAAACGAGCGCCAGTGGTTTTGGAGATTAGGAAGTCATAGCTCGTTTTTAAGAAAAAATTTAGGGGCGCCTGGGTGGCGCAGTCGGTTGAGCGTCCGACTTCAGCCAGGTCACGATCTTGCGGTCCGTGAGTTCGAGCCCCGCGTCGGGCTCTGGGCTGATGGCTCGGAGCCTGGAGCCTGTTTCCGATTCTGTGTCTCCCTCTCTCTCTGCCCCTTGCCCGTTCATGCTCTGTCTCTCTCTGTCCCAAAAATAAATAAACGTTGAAAAAAAAAATTAAAAAAAAAAAAAGAAAAGAAAAAATTTATTCAGCGAAGCTTGCAAGTGATAGGTTCCAAGCAAGGAATTACGAGTAGATGGGGAGAAAATAGAGGTTTTAAGGGAAGATGGCTCTTGCATGAAATTTTGAGGTAAAGATGAGAGAAATATAATGAAAGCTCAGGAAAAAAATGGTAACTGGAGTAGGTTATGCTTTCCTGTTCTTTTTAGGCTTGAAGAGGTAAACACAGTTAGTAGGCTAAAGGAAAGAACCAGAATAGACAAATACATTAAAAATTAAAAATAACGCATGGAAATTATTGTTTCCAAAGCCCTTAGAAAGGTCAGAGAGAGTTCCTTAACAATGATAAATAAATGAATTAGCATGAGAAAAGTGAAGGATGTCTTTTTGTCTAGAACAGAACAGGAAGAGAAGGTTTGTTTGCAGTGGAGGTTAAAGATCCCCTTTCTGCTGTCCCCAGGTTTGGAAAGTTCTAGGGAGAAATGGTAGCAGCCTGTAGTTCCTACCTCAGCTGCTTGTCTTGCTGTCAGTCAGGCTGGGATGTGTTGGATGAGCAAACTAAAAGTCAGAGAAAGCTTAGCGCTGTCTTGTAAAGCAGCAAGGAGTAAAGAAAGCCTCAGGGAGGGGGAGCTCTTCCCTGGCTGAGGCACATTCAGAACAAATAGGAGTGAATCGCCTGGAACAGAGTGGTACCCAGTCAGGCAGGACAGTCTCTTGAGAAGATGGGTGGATGCCAGGATCTACAAGGGAACAGCAAGGTGGAAACAAAATTAAACTAATAAAATGATTAAAGGTAGAGAAATTAAATTGACCTCAAATTGCTTGGAGTTATCGATATCATCCTTGCCCAGGTGGCAGCAAAATCTGAGTGAAGCCTCCAGGCTTTTAGGAGAAAGCTAAGGGGGAAAATGGATACAGCGTGCAAAGATGAAAGGGTTCTCATCATTTCATTACTCTAACTTTGTGTGGTACTAGTGTGTCGTCTGTTCTCAGATGACTGCATTTGTTTCTGTATTTTTGTGGGATTCACAGCCTTGACTAGTACTGTAAGGAAAGGAGAAAGGGAGTGAGACAGTTTTCTTTTCTCTGCGTTGGGGATGATGCTTCTTTCTGGTGACCTTCTAGAAGTGACAAGCGGGATCGAACCAATGGATTTATTTTCAGTGGCTCCTGTAGCTCTCATCTAGGTTCTATTTAACTTTGGGTTCATTTTTGTTCCAGTCAGCATCAACTTCATTATCAGCGTTCAGTGCACATCACATAACAATAACATCAGATTCTAAATACGAGGGCTTAAAATTGTGGATTCTGTGGGGCTTTACAAGGAAGTTTCCTGAGAGGATCTTCAGAGTGATTCTTGAGAATGTCATAAAATGGGATGAAAGTAATCACTTCGGCTCTGCCTCCTATTTCAGCTGGGTTTTATTGATCTTTTATAAGAAATGACTGCAGTTAACGGTCCCCACCAATGTCAGTGTCATAAAATTTATATATAAGTTAGACAAGAGGGATACCTTTTGGAATGTTTGTAAATAGTCAATTCTTATGCATTATTAATGATATCCTCAGTGACTATTTAAAATTCTATCGAACATGTTATTTTTACTGAACAATAATATGATGACCTGATTCCCGTTTGGTAGTTGTATAGTACATTTTTTTTTATTTAGGGACATATAAATTGGGCAAATTTGGGAACTAAAAATATATAGTGTATGAATTGAAATATTGCATAGTTTTTAAAACACTTTGAATATATCATGTGCAAGGTGCTGTTTTCACTCTGTTTTGGAAAGATGCCTTCACGTGATTTATTTGCAACACTGAACCAAATTGTCCTGCTTTTATGGGAACATATTCTGTTAAAGAACATGGCAATATGCTTCAATATTTTAATCCTGATCATGAAAAACCATTCAAACACATACCAACCAGGTCCTCTGAGGATCTCCTATAATAATTTTTATGGAAACTAAATTGTGATTTGGGAATTGAATAAAATTCTAAGCACACTTAAGGAAATAATACTTGTCCTGTAGGAGCCTTCTTGTATTTAAGTACGTGGCCCAGTCCCCTTACATAATGAAATTCCTTCAGAGGATTCTTTCAAAAGAACTTTTCTCATTTCCAAGTTTTTGGAATCTTGGAAAACTTGCTCAAATAATGTCTGTCTGTTCATTACTTATTTTCGGAGAGAAAGAAATTTGTATTTCACAAGCTAAGAGAGTCTATAAAATAGGACTATTTTTGTGTCATAGAATCAAATATAAGCTGAAAGGGACCTCAGAGAACGCCTAATCCTGCTGTCTTTTTACAAATAAGGAAACTAAGAGCCAGTGTGAATGCCACTTGCTCAAAGGGTTACGGCACTTTAGTGACATTTAATGTGATCTATGTATTCGAATTTTCCAGTGTTAGATCTCTGTATGTCACATAAAGCAAGATGCAGGATATAGGAGTCATTTTAATCACTTGATCATTTTATATTTCCAACAGACACTATTCCTTTCTATCCAGGCTGATGACAACATTTTATAATATAACCCTTTAAAATGTTTTTAAAATTATTTGATTCCAATCAGTGCAAATAAGAACATTCTCAGTTCTTTATGAGCAATGCCTCTCTAAATACACTTAATGAGAGACAATTTAAGGTTACTAGACCTTCAGAGACCAACGATTCATTTCTTTTCCACCCCTGCCCTCAACTATTTTTTAAACTGAAAGAACTTACTGGTGTCTGACTCAAGCCAGTAAGAGATTTTAAGAAAAAGCACTAAGGCTGCACCCTTGGTTTGGCCTTTTCCCGTGACCTTTTGATTCAGTTTTTGCATTGAGGCAGTGTCTTAATTTGAGAATCTTTTACCAGGCTATCTATAGGGGACGGAAATGTGTCTTACAACCCTCCAAGTCCCTGTAATACATGGATTGTCCCTTTTTCCTTTCCACCCTTGCTTGCAAGCAGATCAAATCTATTATGACCTTATTGCCTCTGCTAGTACTTATTAAATGTAGCTAGTTAAAACCAACTCATGATACCAACATTCTTTATCTAAATCTCTTGTCCCAAAATGCCAACTGCCCTGTGTGCATTTTCTGCCTTCCAAGACGCCCCAGACAAATAGTTTTACCAAATATTTTGCCTCTGCTTAACATAAATTGTCATTTTTCTAATCTCTTCTAACAGGGTCCTTCCTCACAACCATCGGCCTATCCCTAAAGCCAATGCCACACATTTTAGGATTTTGTTTTACACACACCGCCTCAAATTTTGTTGTTCTATCAAACAGCTCTAATATGTTAAGGCTTATGACAATAGATATTTATTTCTTATTCATGCTACTTGGAAATATGGGTCAGCGATAGCGCCGGTTGGCTCCTAGCTAACCTTCAAACATCAGGGATCTAGGGACATGTTTTCAAATTAGAAGTAAGGACTATACGCATAGTGTCAAAACATGCAAACATATTTTAAGGTGACTCTTAACTGCTTTATATCGCATTGACAAAGCATGTCCAAAGTTAGTGGGAAGGGAGTATATTTTGCTTTCAGAGAAGCAGGGCAAACATGAGTAGACCAGGACAAATAATGATGAAGAAAAAATACAGTTGTCAATCGAATCCATTGCTAAGTGTGTAGTAAAAGAAACAACTGACAACTTGGTTAGGTTTCTAAGAGTTGCACAGCCCTTCCCTTCAAAGCCTTATAGTCCTGACTCTTGATACCATTTCCTGAATGCACTGGATGGTTAATTTTCCGTGGGCTCCAGCTTTTGTTTCCTCTTCCTAGTTTGGCAATTACCAACTGAATGTCTCCTGAAGTCTCCTGGGAAGTACAGAGCTGAAATGGGTGGAAGGCAGAAAGCCTAGGCAAGTGACAAGAAGCAAAGCAGAATTGGAACAGACAAAATAGATAGTAGGGTGGAAAAAGGGTGGCAACGTGCACACTGCCAGTGGTTCAGGATTGCAGAGTAACATGAAGGTAGTAGGAAGCGTGCAGTTCTTAACTCTGAGCTCCTTGTCCTAGAGTGAAACAAGTGCAGCAGGTAGACTTAAGGAAAGATACCCGACATGGCTGGCTTTCAGTTCATTGTCTGCAAAATGGAGACAATAGCTACTCAATAGAATTATGAGAAAATACAGGTCAAAATGTCAGGTGTCTTAATCAGTGATGCTTACTTGTAATTTAAGAGGTAACAAGAAGTGTTATTTACATGGGTAATTGGTAGTGAGAAAATGTAATGTATATCTAAACTGATACATGGAGACCATCTCTGGGTATCCTCTTTACAATACAAAAGCCTCATCATTTCATTTAGATATAACTAAAAACAAAATCATATAAAGCAAGACAAAAGGAAACAAAAATGGAGGAAAGGTCTCTAAAAATATAGCTTCCAACTTCACTCTATTACTTACAATAACCATATTTGAATTGGTTGTGTATGAGTTAAAATTAACCTATTTTTCAAAGCAGACATAAACCCCAAAATTAGGGCAAATAATTAAATATGTAAGATTAACTTAAAGCATTTTATATAGTAAGATATTATAATAAGTGTTATTCCAAACTAGTATAGTTAAATATATATATATTTTTACCAACCTCACCCCAAGACTATGACCTATGTGTTGTTGTTTTTTTTAAATAAATATTCATTTTTGAGAGAGAGAGAGAAAGAGCAGCACCAGGAAGGGGCAGAGAGATGGAGACAGAGGATCCAAAATCCTGATGTGGGGCTCAAACTCACAAACCCTGAGCTCATGACCTGAGCTGAAGTTGGACGCTCAACTGACTAAGCCACCCAGGTGCCCTTTATGAGGTCTTTTTAAATGCATCTCTTTTGTCATATGTTTTGACTTTTGCTATCATACACATTTTTAGCATCGTGTTTTCACTGAACATTATATAATACATATTTCCCTTGTTACTGCACAATTTTTGTAATTATCATTTAATGTGTTTATAACAGTTTACCAAGTGAATGGCAGTGACATATGTTCAACCACTTCCCAGCATTGGTCATTTAAGTTGTCTTTATTTTCCCCATATTATAAATACTGTGACTCAAGGGTGAGAGGATGCAGGCGTTGTAGAATTGGATTACAGTTCTATTGGGGGACAAAGAGGTATGTCATAGATGGAACTTAAACAAGATTCTAAAAGGAGCATTGCTTCACAGGAAGCTTCAGCCACCTGGTGAGCAGAGGAATAAGGGAGCTTATCTTGGTGAAATGGAAGACCATGTTACTTCATGTCTCTGGCTGGTTTGATTCACCTTGCTCTGGTACTGTATCTTAATCCTGCCCTCAACAGTGTTGTATTTTATAGAAACTTCTAGGAGATTCTAGCATATTTCTCAATCTCATCCTTGGTATCAGGAGATCTTATGGATTTTTTTTCTTTACTTAATTTTTTAAAATGGGCTTTGTAATAAAAAAGTGAGAAGGGTATTCTATGGCCCTGTAATCTTCCTGGAAATCTTCAGGAATTTTTTTAACACCCCTTTCTTAGTGCCAGTTAATTACCTTCCTTTCAAATTGAGGAAAGAAACAAATACCAGAAAATCTTTGAAGACTAAATGCATAATGGAAGACCCAAAAATCTGTAAATATAATTCCATTTTTCCAGGTTGACCAGAGAATGTCACTAAAATATAAGAGGTAAAAAAGATAATGTTGGACAGCATCCTGCCCCCGGTACCGAGTTTTATTAAGGCTACTGTAACAAAATACCATATACTAGGTGGCTTATAAATAACAAATTATTTCTCACAGTTCTGGAGACTGGGAAGTCAAAGATCAAGGTGCCAGCAGATTCAGTGTCTGGGTAGGGCCCTCTTCCTGCTTCATAGTATCCTCATTCGACAGAGGGAGCAAGGGAGCTGTCTCGGGGCCTCATTTAAAAGGGCATGAACCGGGGCGCCTGGGTGGCGCAGTCGGTTAAGCGTCCGACTTCAGCCAGGTCACGATCTCGCGGTCTGTGAGTTCGAGCCCCGCGTCCGGTTCTGGGCTGATGGCTCGGAGCCTGGAGCCTGTTTCCGATTCTGTGTCTCCCTCTCTCTCTGCCCTTCCCCCGTTCATGCTCTGTCTCTCTCTGTCCCAAAAATAAATAAACGTTGAAAAAAAATTTTTTTAAAGGGCATGAACCGTATTCATGAGAACTGCACCCTGGTGACCTAACTGCTTCTTATAAGCTCTGCCTTCAAATACCGTCACCATTTGGGATTAGGTATCAACATCTGAATTTTGAGGTAACACAAGCCCTCAGGTTCTAGGACCATATGAGGTATATTGCAGATTCTAGGGATTAGACATGGACATCTTTTGGGGGGGCCCCTATTCAGCCCACTAAAACTGCTTTTACACAATTCTAAAGTGTAGGATTAGAAATTGGGAATTGCTTGGTGTGGGATGTCCATTTCCAATTCTTTATAAATAATTATGGGCTGGTTCATATTATTTTTTATAATTTGCCCATTATAAAAACATCTTCAGTTAGTTTGACCTTTATTATCAATTAGCATTCTCACAGTCCTTTTAACTACAGCAGTAGTTCACATCTAAAAATAGGTTTTGTGTTACTGACATTTTGTGGGCCATGCACTATTGATATCTCTCTTGTCTAGTTGTCAAAGTAAATCAGTCTATAGGATTTAAAAGATGGTCCATCTGGAAGAATAAAATAACCTCTCAGCATTAGATTCCCATTTTAATTCAATTACCTGTTGGAAAAGAGAAGATTTGGTTCAGTTTAATTCCTATTGTAAAATTGGGTGAGTTATCATCTAAACTTAAATATCGTACGTTAATTTGACACAACTCTATCCTTTTGTATAAGAAAAAGGAAACAGAAAACAAAAAGTCTTCTTCATTATTCTTTAAGGAACATAGTAATCCCTTTAGGTGAAAACACAGCCAAGGTAGGATGTGAAGAACAAGCCATGCTTTATCTATGGGCTATCTAGATGAATTTATAATGAAGTCAATAGTCTCCTAACATCAATTGATTTAATTTGGGACTTAGTTTCCTGAGAATATTATTTCTGGACTGTATTTTGCAACACAGACTTCTGGATGGCTTAGACTATTGATAAGGGTTCATAAAATTGAGACATCCTGATTTAGATTTGGGTAGTTGAAGAAAAATTATTTGCAAAGTATATAAAGGAACATTCTGATATTCTGTGCAACTGAATGAGAAAGGGCCCTAAATATAATACTGGAGTCTACCCATTGATCATCACTAATAGTTATATTATTTCTTTGTACTACATCTTCCTCTCCATAGATTAGTCAACCCATATTGATTGCTAGAAGATAAAGCAAGGTTTTGGGGCTTTAGCATGTCCCCCCACATAAGTTTTTTACTTTAAAAAATTTATTTTTTATTTTTTTACATTTATTTATTTTTAAGAAACAGAGTGAGACAAAGTGTGAGCAGGGAAAGGGCAGAGAGAGAAGGAGACACAGAATCTGAAGCAGGCTCCAGGCTCTGAGTTGTCGGCACAGAGCCCGAAGTGGGGCTCGAACTCACGAGCTGTGAGGTCATGACCTGAGCCGAAATCGGACACTCAACCGACTGAGCCACCCAGGCGCCCCCTAAGTTTTTTACTTTATAGCCAAATGTTTTCAGTAGTCATTAAGTCACCCTTTTTGTCAATGGCAATGATATATTGTAGTCTATATACTCAACCACATTATAGAGAGGGTAGACGTAAATAAGCTGAAATAGTGATGAATTCCTAAAGACTTTGAAGGATAGTTGAGGTTTAGAATTAGAGAACAAATATTTGAATTCCAATGGACCAGACAGACAAGGATATATGCAAGAATTGAAATTTGGAAATTCACCATAGAAATAAAACCGAAGGAATGTATTTGTTAGCAGAAAGAGCAGCCTCTAAGTTGCTGTGTCAAAGTGGAATCGGTAACAATGGGCCTAACAAAAATACTAGTCATGGTACCAATTTGATCACTTACTAGACATTACACGTTGGAAAAATCACTTTGCACCTCTAACTCCTCATGCCCTCATCTCTCTCTCTCTCTGTGTGTCTCTCTTTTCACAGAATCCAGTGATTTGTTTTGTTTCAGCTTATTTATTTTCAGAGAGAGAAAGAACATGAGCAGGGGAGGGGCAGAGAGAGGGAGAGACAGAGAATCAGAAGCAGGCTCTGCACAGTAAGTAAGGAGCCCAATGGGGGGCTCAAACTCATGAACTGTGAGATCATGACCTGAGCTGAAACCAAGAGTCGGATGCTTAACTGAATGAGTCATCCAGGTGCCCCGTATGCCCTTTTCTCTAAATGTGATTAAAAACACCACTTCCTCTTCATTTATGGAATTATGATAATTAATTGAATCTTTGGGGGAAAAAATTAAGCATTGCTGTTTTTTTTTTCATGCATCCTGTTGTAAGTAAAAGCCATCATGAAGCAAGTGGCGTATGTGAGAATTGCTAAGAAACCAAATTAGCTTAGAGCATAGTCCAACTTGCACCTATGGTAATTAACCCAGCTTTTGTAGGGACACATAAGCTTTATGCCTTCTTGGACTTTAGGAAACAATCTCCAAAATAGTTGCTTTCCCAAATTAAAAGAAAACCTTCCCATATTCTTAAGGATTGTTGATCTTCTACTATTTTTTTAGTAGGGCACACAATTCTAAAACACTACTTTTCATTTTTAAAACTAAAGACTGGAGCACCTGGGTGGCTCAATGGGTTGAACATTTGACTTTGGCTCAGGTCATGATCTGACAGTTCATGAGTCCCGAGTTGGGCTCTGTGCTGATAGCTCAGAGCTTGGAGCCTGCTTTGGATTCTGTGTCTCCCTCTCTTACTGCCCCTCTCCTACTTACACTCTGTCTCTCTTTCTCTCTCTCTCTGTCTCTCTCAAAAATAAATAAACATTAAAAAAAATAAAAAAACCTAAAGACCAATATATGGGTTGTATGGATATAAATATATTTGCATAAACATGTATTAAAATATGATAGTTTTAGAGATGTAGAGAAAGGGGTGTAAAATAGATTAATATAGTTATAATTACCAAGCAGGAAATTATAACTTTTGGCCAGTTTGTTGAAAAAGCCATGCATATGCGTTGGTCTTTCTGTAAGAAAATACACCAGTCAGGTTAAAGCACTGTGAAAGTTTTGTAGAAATGTTAGATGGCATTTAGAATGTGGACTTGTCAAGGTTGCTTGTTGTGGCCTCTCTGCTGACCTCCATAAAGCATGATGATAATTAAGCATGGACTGCAAGGTCGGAGCCCAATTTTCAGGAATGCCTCAGGCTTTCCTCTGAGGCTTTGCCGTGAACTCAGGGCAGTTCTCTGTGCCAGAGGAAACGGACAGAAACTGTATTTCGTAAAATATAAGAAGGGTTTTCTGCATTCGGATGGGCTAGTTACATGTAGTAGGATGGGGCTGCCATCCCTAGATTACCTGGCTTAAAGTTACCAAGGCTCCCAAGGCACCTGGTAAGACCAGAACAGATGTTTCTCCTCGCTGCTGTTACCCCAGACCTGGGAGACCCATTTAGCATGAACTCTTTTTTCCTAGTGTAAGTTAAGACTTTAATTCCAGCCTTATCCATTTATCAGATTTTATTCTTGACTTTATAATCCCCTGAGTACTCTTCATTCTGGTCCCCACCCTCAGTTTCTCACTGACTTGGCAACAGGCTTTGCTCATCCTGTCATACAAATCTCATTTGTATGGTCTGGTGGCTCTGTTGCCTGCCTTCAACACTTTAGATACAGCAGCCTTGTATGCAAAACAGGAAACTGATTATTTAATTGAAAGAGTTGACTTTTTCTCGGCTTTAATCTGGGCAAAGGAATGTCTAACCCAAACAAAATAAACTCTAAGTACTAGCTTCTATATATTCAGCACAAGATTCAAGTTGAAATAATAGTATTTGATGTATTAGGGAATTTTAGCCTATTTGTCTGTCACCCAGATCTGATTAGGAAGTTTTAATTCTAAATCAGAAGGTCCCTAAAATACTTTTATTCCTTTTCATGACCCAGTCTGTCTCATTGTGAGACATATATATTATTGGTAATATTTCCCATAATTCTCTTTTAAACTTTGTTTCCTTTGTCAATGGATATTTTCTTTAATTGAATTTTACAGCAAATTATTTAAAAAATTTTTTTCAACGTTTTTTATTTATTTTTGGGACAGAGAGAGACAGAGCATGAACGGGGGAGGGGCAGAGAGAGAGGGAGAAACAGAATCAGAAACAGGCTCCAGGCTCCGAGCCATCAGCCCAGAGCCTGACGCGGGGCTTGAACTCACGGACCGCGAGATCGTGACCTGGCTGAAGTTGGACGCTTAACCGACTGTGCCACCCAGGTGCCCCTACAGCAAATTATTTAAATGAGTATAGGAAATTATTTGAGTGACAGCTAATGAATGCCAATAAATTTCCTTCTCATATTGATAGATATGCAATCTATTATTTACTTTTTTAAAAATGCCTAGTTCTTCATTTTATACTTATAATTTTTTTTTCTCACACATGTATGTTTGTCATTTTGTTCATACTGTAGTAATCCAATTGATGGGTTGACAAAGAAATTTTGCTAATTATTAAAACATGGTCACATGTTTTCCTGGGATGATTAAAGCTAGTGGCTTTAATGAGGCTTATGGGATTGAATTATACATGTAACCTTTGTTTTATTCATTTCTTTAGGAAATACAGAGTCTGCTCTACTCTCCCCTTTGCATTGCCTTCACATATCACTTCAAGGAATAGTGATTAGGCTTAAAAATTCCACGGATAATCCAAATAAATCTGTTCAATTTGGCATCTATCAACAGATAAAATTATACTTTTAATTCCTATTTTTTCTGATTATTTCCACAAACAAAAGGAAAAAGACACAACAGCTATAAGTTGTGTAAAATATTAACAGAATTGTGCACAGGAAGCTAACGAGACCATTGAGTGTGTGAATTGGATCTGACTTAATCAACTCAGGAGTTTTTTAATACCGAACAGGTTGGGGGCACCTGCATCCGACTTTGACCCAGGTCATGATCTTGTGGTTTGTGAGTTCGAGCCTCGCATCTGGCTCACTGCTGTCAGCACAGAACCCACTTGGATCCTCTGTCCCCCTTTTTCTCTGTCCCTCCCCTGCTCACGCACACGCTCTAAAACAAATAAACATTAAAAGAAATAATGAACAGGTGAAAGTGGAATATTTCAAGGGCTAATTGGTTAGGCTGTACTTTGTCATGATTTAGTTAAGAGATCATGAGATATCAATTTATATGGAAAAAACTAAACAGCTAGGAGATAAGAAAGTGAAGAGGTATAAATGGTGCCTCTCAACCTGGAGTATGTGGTTATAATTAAAATCAAGCAAATGTGCTGTAAACAGATAACAAAAGATCGCATACTAAGATAAACTGGTGAAAAAATAACAATACAAAACAAGGATTGAGGAGAAAAAATATTTCAGTCATATAATCCTTTTTTGTTAAAAATTTTTATTTTTGAGAGAGAGAGAGAGAGCACATAAGCAGGGGATGCGCAGAGAGGAAGGGAGAGAGAATCCCAAGCAGGTCCCATGCTGTCCACATGGAGCCTGACTCTGGCTTTATCCCATGAGCTGTGAGGTTATGACCTGAGCCAAAATCAAGAGCCAGATGGTTAACTGATGAGCCACCTATGCCACCTATATAATCCTTTTTTTAAGGGCCTTTAGAGCATAGATTCCTGTCTATACAATAGAAATCCTAACATCAACCTAGCTTATTAGTAAATTTCAGTATTCATATTCATAACATGATTTGAATATTAGTAAATTTCAATATTCATATTGATATAATGCTTAATTATTTAAAAGTGTATTTAAGATTATTTAGAAATGTTATTTTTGAAATGATAAAACAAATCATTCAGTTGTATTTCTGAGTGTTTACAATAGCAGATGTAATAAAAACTATAATAGTTTAAACTCATGAATTAATAATGAAAGACAGATTCTTTTATGCAAACAGGAAAATTGCAGAGAACTGCTCTACCTATTTTAGGTTTCATTTTTATCATTCTTCCTATGTGAATTTCTGAAAGCAAAGTCCTTCAGTATAACTATCGGCAGATTATAAAATTTTAGAATTTAGACTATTTTCATTCAAATCTAAATAAAAAACACATATAAAAGATCACTGAAAGTATCTCTGATGTAATCTGACATTAAAATAAAAAATCTGTCTCTGTTTTTATAGATATCTGTTTAGTTTTTTGGTAGGTTTTCTGAAAACAGGTGGCAAAATTAGTTTTTATTAATTCATTTCCAACATTATTTTACTAACAGAAAATTGCTTCTCTCTTTCCTCTGCATTGTTCACAAATAACATGTTTGTTCACAAATAACATGTTCACAAATAACATGAGAGTTGTAATAAGAAGACACTGAGAAAGGCTGGCAATTACAGCAAAAGCTAAGCAAACAGCTTTACAAAGAAACATTGATGTTAGGCAACCAAGGTGTTTTAAAGTTAACTTCAGTTGTATTAAGTATGTGTAATCATTTCTTCCACAGGAGAGTGGGTGCTATGTACCATAAAGTTAGCGGTTAAGTGTTCCTAGTCATATCCAGAGAGAAAGTCCTTTCTTTTAACAAACAATAACATGCCATTCATTTGTTTGAAAGAATTTCATTGCTATGAAAAAAATGCATAAAATATATCATTCATTAAATGGTAGCACCATTTTGAGAAGAGTGGTAATATTAATTCATTAAAACCATATAATTTCTAATGCTATGAGTCTAGAAAACAGATGCATGTGAAATATTTTTAAGGGTTCTCAATTATTAAAAGAAAAATTCTAAAATGTATCTAATGGTCTAATATTTCTACTAATTTAAAAATCTATTCTTTAAAATCTATCAGATTTAATACATGGTCCTTTAAAATTTTTTTTAATGTTTATTTGTTTTTGACAGAGAGAGAAACAGAGTGCGAGCAGGGGAGGGGCAGAGAGATAGGGAGACACAGAATCTGAAGCAGGTTCCAAGGCTCTGCGCTGTCAGCACAAAGCCTGACATGGGGCTTGAACTCAAAGACCGCGAGATCATGACCTGAGCTGAAGTTAGACGCTTGAACCAACTGACCCACCCAGTTACCCCATACATGGTCCTATTTAAACTTTGTAAAGAAAATACTAAGTATTTTGGATTAAAAATGTAATCTGGGTTTTCTTTTTAAGTTTTTATTTATTTACTTCAAGAAAGAAAGCACAAGTGGGGAAGGAACAGAGAGAGAGGGAGAGAGAGAGAGAGAGAGAGAGAGAGAGAGAGAGAGAGAGAGAATCCCAAGCAGGCTCCACAGTGTCAGCCCAGAGCCCAAAGCAGGGCTCGAACTCATGAACTGGGAGATCACCACCTGAGTGGAAATCAAGAGTCAGACACTTAACCTACTGAGCCACCTAGGACGCTTAACCAACTGAGCCACACAGGAGTCCCCAAATGTATTCTGTTTTTAAGTGATAATAGCTCTGTTTTTACTATGTTTAGAAATCAGATTGAGATAGCTTTTATTTTGGAGTTGGTACTTCAGTACAGAACTGAAACCGTTGAGTAATTTTTATTTCTGTAAGTGAATTAAATGGTTTCAACTTTTAGCCCATAGCAAAGTGACATACCTCATTCCATTTTTTTTTTGTTAATTTTCTGAGTATAAGAGTATTAAAAAGTATTCATGCAAAGTTATGTAATTGTAGCTATAACTGGAATATCCTATTTTGGTGATTATCAAGAGTAATGTATGAAAATGGAAATATGGTTTCAACTGTTATTTCATTTTCTTTAAACAGGTTATTTGAATTTCAAATAGAGGAGCAGACATGCCACCCCCAGCAGGTGCCCCACTGCATCCACCTCCTGATGGAGGATGGGGCTGGGTAGTGGTTGGAGCATCTTTTATCTCCATTGGATTTTCATATGCGTTCCCCAAAGCAGTCACGGTGTTCTTCAAAGAAATTCAGCAAATATTCAACACTACCTACAGTGAGATAGCCTGGATATCATCCATTATGCTGGCTGTTATGTATGCAGGAGGTAAGGTTTCTGGTAATAAATGGAATTGCCAATTAAGAAAACAATTCTTCCATACCACAGTGTTTTACATGTAGTGTCTTGGTGTATATATTGTCACTTAAAACCAATCAAACATATAATTCCAAATGAATTCTTAATAATTTTATTGATCCCACCTCTTGAACTATTCACCTGAATCTGAGTATTACTAGAGTATTTATTTGAACGATAATTTCTTTGAACAAACTAAGATTCACTAAATTATAGAGTTTCCAAGGGAGCTACCTTTCCATTTAATTTGGAGTGAAGTCTATACTGTAGTGTCAGTATCATTTCCTACCACTGCTACAGTTGGTAGAAATGCTTTCTTCTTAATGAGAAATAACCTACAATTGCTGACAATCTATAAGCCTAGGAAGAACTTCACTTTCAGCTGCAAAAATGGAGTGTTATCAGTACATTCTGGATCCATTCAGGTTTGTGTGATCAAAATAATTCCTTATCTCTGTAGTACTCATTAAATATGACAGGTTTTAATTTAAATGGTTGCCTGAAAATTATCTCGTTACATTCCTTGTTTAAATGAGGTAAGATTCATGAAGGATAAAAAATAAAGTACCGTATCACTTCTGAATATTTTTTAAGAAATGGAATTATTTATGCATTATTATGTAAATTATTTTCTTTAAATCAATCTCAACAGCAGACTAGACTGTCTCTAATTTTTTTAAGTCATTACTTAAAATATTTAGGTTTTCAAGTTTTCATTTTTCAACTGGATACTTGATTTTAAGATACAGATGTAGGCTTAGAATATAAGCACTAAGAGAAACCATACAAATCATTTAGCAGTTTCTTACTTGGCAGTTGAAGGTAATATGGCTCATTAGTGATAGGGAGATACCATTAGAAATAATATTCAACATTTATTAGTATTTACTTTCACATAAGTTCTCTCTAAACGCTTGTTATGTATCATATGATTTAATCCTCTTAACAATATGTGAAATAGGTATTATTTTCTCTCCATTATATAACTGAGGAAATCGAGACATAAAATAGTTTCCCAAGACAGACAGCTCATTAGTGGCAGATGGAAATTGAGGCTCAAAACATTGTCACTATGCTATTATGCCTTTCTCATTTCTTCCTCTCTGCCTCTAGAAAGTGATAGAGCCAGATCTAGGCCAGGCCTTCTACTGACCTGATTCAGTGATACCTCCACCGAGGTCATTTGTCAATGGCATATGATTATTCTGTAGGATATTGGTCTCTTTAGTGTGCTACCTAGGTGAAAATTTTATCCTCCAATAATCCTGTGTGTGTGTGTGTGTGTGTGTGTGTGTGTGTGTGTGTATGTGTGCACATGTGTGCTCATGTTGATAATGTGTTTTCCATTTTCTATATGTCACTGATTTTACATTAATCCAGTTTGCCTTTCTTAGCTTTTTAGTTAGGTTAAATTGCTGCATTTTTTGTTCTGGTACCAAAAGGAATCTTTAAAATGCTACTTGGGGGGCACCTGAGTGGCTCAGTCGGTTGAGCGTCCGACTTTGACTCAGGTCATGATCTCGCGGTCTGTGAGTTCAAGCCCCGCGTCGGGTTCTGTGCTGATGGCTTAGAGCCTGGAGCCTGCTTCGGATTCTGTGTCTCCGTCTCTCTCTGCCCTTCCCCTGCTCAGGCTCTATCTCTCTCTCTCTGTCAAAAATAAATAAACATTTAAAAAAATTAAAATGCTACTTGGGTGGATCAGTGAAAACTTCTGCTTCTAAAACACTTTCTGAGTATCTCCTTTGGACAGTTACTTTAAGGAATATAATTATAGTATTTCTGATGACTATAGAACAGTAGATACTGTGCACCCTGTCTTGTTCCTCTGGCAGAGGGTCAGGTATTCTTTAATAACACTTCACTAGAACTACACACAAATTCCTCTTGTCCTGAGCTACAAAATGTGCTAATGTTAAGATATGAATTTTTTCCCCTTCTTAAATGCAAATGAAACAGATTCCTCTAGAAGTCCGTTGAATTTGAACATCAAAATTTTTTGTTGAATAGGTAGTTGTCTAACTCACAAGCAAGACAAAAATTTGTACAACTTTTAGATTAACTCAAGTCTTGACTTTATTACTTTTAAGCAAATAACCCAAAAATCCCAGTGCCTCAAAGGAATACATGTTTATTTATTGCTCAAGCAATGTTTCATCTAGTGGCTCTGCCATCACCTGAGACTTTGTGGTGTTTCTAAAATCTGTTCCATTTGTCTGGAGAGAATGAACACAGACATCATGGAAGAACATGTGGAGATATTTTAGGGCCAGGCCTGGAAAGGATAAACAGCACTTCTGTAATATTCCACTGGTCAGAATTTGTGTGTGTGTGTGTGTGTGTGTGTGTGTGTGTGTGTGTGTATTTTTCAAAATTTTGTGTAAATCCAAGTTTGTTAACATAGTGTAATATTGGTTTCAGTAGTAGAGTTTAGTGATTCATCACTTACATATAACACTCAGTAGTCATCCCATCAAGTGCCCTCCTTAATCCCTTCACCCATTTAGCCCATCCCCCCACTCACAACCCCTTACAGCAACCCTCAGTTTGTTCTCTTTAAGAGTCTTTTATGATTGCCTCCCTCTCTATTTTATCTTATTTTTCCTTCCCTTCCCTTATGTTCATCTGTTTTGTTTCTTAAATTCCACATATGAGTGAAATCATACGATATTTTTCTGACTTATTTCACTTAGCATAATACGCTTTAGTTCCATACATATTGTTGCAAACGGCAAGATTTCATTCTTTCTAATCATTGAGTAATATTCCATCGTGTATATATATGTACCACATCTTCCTTATCCATTCGTCAGTCAATGGACATCTCGGCCTTTCCATAATTTGGCTAGTGTGGATAGTGCTGTTATAAACATTGGGGTGCATGCTCTCCTTTGAAACAGCATAAGCATATCCTTTGGATAAATACCTAGTAGTGCAATTGCTGAGTCATAGGGTAGTTCTATTTGTAACTTTTTGAAGAACCTCCATATTTCCAGAATGGCTGTAGCAGTTTGCATTCCCACTAATAGGGCAAAAGTGTTCCCCTTTCTCCACATCCTCACCCACATCTGTTGTCTGAGTTGTTCCTTTTAGCCATTCTGACAGGTTTGAGGTGGTATTTCATTGTGGGTTTGATTTGTATTTCCCTGATGCTGAGTGATATTGAGCATCTTTTCATGTGTCATTTGGCCATCTAGATGTCTTCTTCAGAAAAGTATCTCTTTGTGTCTTTTGACCATTTCTTCACTGGATTATTTGGTTTTTTGGTGTTGAGTTTGGTAAGTTCTTTATAGATTTGGATACTAACCTTTTATCAGATATGTCACTTGCATATATCTTCTCTCATTCCATAGGTTGGTTGCCTTTTAGTTTTGTTGATTGTTTCCTTTGCTGTGCAGAAGCTTTTATTCTTGATGAGGTCCCAACAGTTCATTTTTGTTTTTGTTTCCCTTGCTTCCAGAGACGTGTCTAGTAAAAATTGTTGCGGCTGAGGTCAAAGAGTTTGTTGACTGTTTTCTGTGCTAGGATTTTGCTGGTTTCCTGTCTTACATTAGGTCTTTCATCCATTTTGAATTTATTTTTGTGCACAGTGTAAGAAAGTGGTCCAGTTCATTTTTCTGCATGTCCATGTCCAGTTTGCCCAATACCATTTGCTAAAGGACTGTCTTTTTTCCATTGGTTATTCTTTCCTGTTCTGTAGAAGGTTAGTTGGCCATATATCTGTGGGTCCATTTCTGGGTTCTCTATTCTGTTCCATTGATCAATGTGTCTGTTTTTGTGCCACTACCATACTGTTTTCATAATTACAACTTTGTAATACAGCTTGATGTCCAGAATTGTGATGCTTCCAGTTTTGGTTTTCTTTTTCAGTGTTTCTTTCTTTTTTTTTAATATGAATTTATTGTCATATTGGTTTAAATACAACACCCAGTGCTCATCCCAGCAGGTGCCCTCCTCAATGCCCATCACCCACTTTCCCCTCCTTCCCACCCCCCATCAACCCTCAGTTTATTCTCAGTTTTTAAGACTCTCTTATGGTTTGCCTTCCTCCCTCTCTAACTTTTTTCCCCCTTCTCCTTCCCTATGGTCTTCTATTAAGTTTCTCAGGATCCACATAAGAGTGAAAACATATGGTATCTCTCTTTATCTGTATGACTTATTTCATTTAGCATAACACTCTTTAGTTCCATCCACGTTGCTACAAAAGGCCATATTTCATTCTTTCTCATTGCCAACTAGTATTCCATTGTGTATATAAACCACAACTTCTTTATCCATTCATCAGTTGATGGACATTTAGGGTCTTTCCACAATTTGGCTATTGTTGAAAGTGCTGCTATAAACATTGGGGTACAAGTGCCCCTATGCATCAGTACTCCTGTATCCCTTGGGTAAATTCCTAGCAGTGCTATTGCTGGGTCATAGGGTAGATCTATTTTTAATTTTTTCAGGAGCCTCCACACTGTCTTCCAGAGCAGCTGCACCAGTTTGCATTCCCACCAACAGTGCAAGAGGGTTCCTGTTACTCCACATCCTCGCCAGCATCTATAGTCTCCTGATTTGTTCATTTTAGCCACTCTGACTGGCATGAGTGTGGCTCATGCCAATCTCAGTGTGGTTTTGATTTGTATTTCCCTGATGATGAGTGACATTGAGCACCTTTTCATGTGTTTGTTGACCGTCTGTATGTCTTTAGAGAAGTGTCTATTCATGTTTTCTGCCCATTTCTTCACTGGATTATTTGTTTTTTGGGTGTGGAGTTTGGTGAGCTCTTTATAGATTTTGGATACTAGCCCTTTGTCCAATATGTCATTTGCAAATATCTTTTCCCATTCCATTTGTTGCCTTTTAGTTTTGTTGATTGTTTCCTTTGCAGTGCAGAAGATTTTCATCTTCATGAGATCCCAATAGTTCGTTTTTGCTTTTAATTCCCTTGCCTTTGGACATGTGTCAAGTAAGAAATTGCTGCGGCTGAGGTCAGAGAGGTCTTTTCCTGCTTTCTCCTCTAGGGTTTTGATGGTTTCCTGTCTCACGTTCAGGTCCTTTATCTATTGTGAGTTTATTTTTGTGAATGGTGTAAGAAAGTGGTCTAGTTTCATTCTTCTGCATGTTGCTGTCCAGTTCTCCCAGCACCATTTGTTAAAGAGGCTATCTTTTTTCCTTTGGATATTCTTTCCTGCTTTGTCAAAGATGAGTTGGCCATACTTTTGTGCGTCCAATTCTGGAGTCGCTATTCTATTCCATTGGTCTATGTGTCTGTTTTTGTGCCAATACCATGCTGGCGTGATGATTACAGCTTTGTATTAGAGGCTAAAGTCTGGGATTGTGATGCCTCCCACTTTGGTCTTCTTCTTCAATATTACTTTCGCTATTCAGGGTCTTTTGTGGTTCCATACAAATTTTAGGATTGCTTGTTCTAGCTTTGAGAAGAATGCTGGTGCAAGTTTTACTGGGATTGCATTGAATGTGTAGATAGCTTTGGGTAGTACTGACATTTTAACAATATTTATTCTTCCAATCCATGAGTACAGAATGTCTTTCCATTTCTTTGTATCTTCTTCAATTTCCTTCATAAGCTTTCTATAGCTTTCAGCATACAGATCTTTTACATCTTTGGTTAGGTTGATTCCTAGGTATTTTATGAGTCTTGGTGCAATTGTGAATGGGATCAGTTTCTTTATTTGTCTTTCTGTTGCTTCATTATTAGTGTATAAGAATGCAATTGATTTTTGTGCATTGATTTTGTATCCTGCGACTTTGCTGAATTCATGTATCAGTTCTAGCAGATTTTTGGAGTCTGTCAGGTTTTCCATGTATAATATCATGTCATCTGCAAAAAGTGAAAGCTTGACTTCATCTTTGCCAATTTTGATGCCTTTGATTTCCTTTTGTTGTCTGATTGCTGATGCTACAACTTCCAACACTATGTTAAACAACAGTGGTGAGAGTGGACTTCCCTGTCGTGTTCCTGATCTCAGGGAAAAAGCTCTCAGTTTTTCCCCATTGAGGATGATATTAGCTGTAGGCTTTTCATAAATGGCTTTTAATATGTTTAAGTATGTTCCTTCTATCCCGACTTTCTTGAGGGTTTTTATTAAGAAACAATGCTGAATTTTGTCCAATGCCTCTTCTGCTTCGAATGACAACATCATATGGTTCTTTTCTTTTATTAATGTGATGTTTCACATTGATTGATTGGCGAATACTGAACCAACGCTGCAGCCCAGGAATGAATCCCACTTGTTCATGGTAAATAATTCTTTTTATATGCTGTTGAATTCAATTTGCTAGTATCTTGTTGAGAAATTTTGCATCCATATTCTTCAGGGATATTGGCCTGTATTCTCTTTTTTTGCTGGGTCTTGGTTTGGTTTGGGAATCAACATAGTGCTGGCTTCATAGAGTGAGTCTGGCAGTTTTCCTTCCCTTTCTATTTTTTGGAACAGCTTTTGAAGGAAAAGTATTATCTCTGCTTTGAATGTCTGGTAGAATTCCACAGGGAAGCCATCTGGTCCTGGAGTCTTACGTGTTGTGAGATTTTTGACAACTGATTCAATTTCTTCGTTGGTTATGGGTCTGTTCAAATATTCTATCTCTTCCTGTTTGAGTTTTGGAAGTATGTGGGTGCTTAGGAATTTGTCCATTTCTTCCAGTTTGTCCAGTTTGTTGGCATATAATTTTTTCATAGTATTCCCTGGTAATTGCTTGTATTTCTGAGGGATTGGATGTAATAATCCCATTTTCATTCATGATTTTATCTGTTTGGGTCCTCTCCTTTTTCTTTTTGAGACGTCTGGCTAGAGGTTTATCAATTTTGTTTATTTTTTCAAAAAACCAGCTCTTGGTTTCATTGATCTGCTGTACAGTTTTTTTAGATTCTACATTGTTTATTTCTGCTCTGATATTTATTACATCTTTTCTTCTGCTGGGATTGGGGTGTCTTTGCTTTTCCACTTCTACTTCCTTTAGGTGTGCTGTTAGATTTTATATGTGGGATTTTTCTTGTTTCTTGAGATAGGCTTGGATTGCAATGTATTTTCCTCTCAGGACTGCCTTCACTGCATCCCAAAGCGTTGGGATTGTTGTATTTTCATTTTCATTTGTTTCCATATACTTTTTAATGTGTTCTTTAATTGCCTGGTTTACCAATTCATTATCTGGTAGGGTGTTCTTTAACCTCCATGCTTTTGGAGGTTTTCCAGAATTTTTCCTGTTGTTGATTTCCAGTTTCATAGCATTGTGGTCTGAAAGTGTGCATGGTATGATCTCATTTCTTTTATACTTATTACAGGCTGTTTTGTGACCCAGTATGTGATCTATCTTGGAGACTATTCCATGTGCACTCAAGAAGAAAGTATATTCTGTTGCTTTAGGATGCAGAGTTCTAAATGTGTCTGTCAAGTCCATCTGATCCAATGTATCTTTCAGAGGCCTTGTTTCTTTACTGATCCTGTGTCTAGATGATCTATCCATTGTTGTAAGTGGAGTATTAAAGTCCCCTGCATTTACTACATTCTTATCAATAGGTTGCTTATGTTTGTGATTGTTTTATATATTTGGGGGCTCCCATATTCAGCACATAGACATTTATAATTGTTAGCTCTTCCTGATGGATAGACCCTGTAATTATTATATAATGCCCTTCTTCATCTCTTGTTACAGCCTTTAATTTAAAGTCTAGTTTGTCTGATATAATTCTGGCTACTCCAGCTTTCTTTTGACTTCCAGTGGCATGATAAATAGTTCTCCATCCCCTCACTTTCAATCTGAAGGCGTCCTCAGGTCTAAAATGAATCTCTTGTAGACAGAAAGTAGATGGGTATTGTTTTTTTATCCATTCTGATACCCTATGTCTTTTGGTTGGAGCAGTTAGTCCATTACGTTCAGTGTTATTATTGAAAGATATGGGTTTAGAATTGTTGTGAAGTTTGTAGGTTTCATGCCTGTAGTGATGTCTCTGGTACTTTGTGGTCCTTGCAACATTTCACTCACAGAATCACCCTTAGGATCTCTTGTAGGGCTGGTTTCGTGGTGATGAATTCCATCAGTTTTTGTTTGTTTGGGAAGACCTTTATCTCTCCTTCTATTCTGAATGACAGAATTGCTGGATAAAGGATTCTTGGCCGCATATTTTTTCTGTTCTTCGCAGTGAAGATTTTCTGCCATTCATTTCTGGCTTGCCAAGTTTCAGTAGGTAGGTCTGCTACTACCCTTATGTGTTTACCTTTGTATCTTAGGGACCATTCATCCCTAGCTGCTTTCAGAATTTTGTATTTTGCAAGTTTCACTATGATATGTCATGTAGATCGATTCAAGTTACCACTGTAGGGAGTTCTCTGTGCCTGTTGGATTTTAATGCCTGTTTCTTTCCTCGGATCTGGGAAGTTCTCAGGTATGATTTGTACAAGTACACCTTCAGCCCCTTTCTCTCTCTCTCCCTTCTTCTTCTGGCATTTCTATGATACAGATATTTTTCTGTTTGATTGAATCACTTAGTTCTCTAATTCTCCCCTCATATTCCTGGATTTTTTTTATATCTTTTTATCAGCTTCCTCTTTTTCCATAATTTTATCTTCTAATTCACCTATTCTCTCCTTTGCCTCTTGAATTCATGCTACGCCACCTCCATTTTATTTTATACCTCATTTATAGCATTCTTTAGTTCCTCATGACTATTTCTTAGTCCCTTGATCTCTGTAGCAAAAGATTCTCTGCTGTCCTTTTTCCTTTTTTCAAGCCCAGCAATTAATTATGACTATTATTCTAAAGTTTTGTTCAGTTATATTGCTTAAATCGTTTTTGATGAATTCATTAGCAGCCTCTACTTCCTGGAGTTTCTTTTGAGGAGAATTCTTCCATTTTCTCATTTTGGATAGTCCCTGGGGTGGCTCCAAACTGTAGGGCACTTCCCCTGTGCTGTCTGGAGTAACTTGTGTTGGAGGGTGGGGTCATAGTCAGACCAGATGTCTGCCTGCAGCCCACCTCTGGGGCCACAGTCAGATGGGTGTGTACCTTATCTTCCCCTCTCCCAGGGGAAGGACTCACTGTAGAGTGGTGTATTCCCTGTCTGGGCTGCTTGCACACTGCCAGGCATGTGGTGCTGCTTTGATGGAATCTGGCCAAGGGTGTATTAGATGGGTGGATCTGCAAGGTACACAGGGGTGGGAGGGACAGGCTTAGCCTGCTTTGCAGTTGGTGGTACCCTGCAGGAAGGTCCCTGTAACACTTGATGGAGGCAGGCCCGTGGGAGGGATGGACCCACAGAAGCACAGCATTGGGCATTTGCGAGGTGCAAGCAAGTTCAGGAATGGGAACTAGTTCCTTTTTGGAATTCCAGGTGGGGGATGTGAGAGGGAAATGGCGCTTGCCAGCACCTTTGTTCTTCCCGCCGAGCTGAGCTCTGTCTTCTGGGGCTCAACAAGTCTCCCTCCTGGCATCCTCTCGCCCTCCCCGGTCTCTGAGAGTAGAGCTGTTGACTTTTAACACTCCAGATGTTAAGTCCCGCCTGCTGTCAGGACTCTTGGAGTCTGGCCTCTCCACTTTTTCAAGCCAGACTTCAGGGGCCTCTGCCTTGCCGGGCAGGCTGCCCCTCCATTGCCCTGGCTCCCTCCCGCCAGTCCGTGTAGTAGGCACTGCCTATCCACCCTTCCTACCCTCTTCATGGGCCTCTTTTCTACACTTGGCTCTGGAGAGTCCATTCTGCTAGTCTTCTGGAAGTTTTCTGGGTTATTTAGGCCGATGTGGGTGAAATTTAAGTGATCAGCAGGACATGGTGAGCCCAGAGTCCTCCTGCACTGCCATCTTCCCCACCTAATCTCTTTCAGGGTTTCTTTGGCTACTCCAGGTCTTTTCTGGTTCCATCCAAATTTTGGGATTGTTTGTTCTAGCTCTGTGAAGTATGCTGGTGTTCGTTTGATAGGGATTGCAGTGAATGTGTAGGTTGCTTTGTTTTAACATTTTTAAATATTTGTTCTTACAATCCATGAGCATGGAATGTTTTTCCATTTCTTTCTGTGTTTTTCGATTTCTTTCATAAGCTTTCTGTAGTTTTCAGTGTATAGATCTTTCACCTGTTTGGTTAGGTTTCTTCCTAGGTATTTTATAGTTTTCGGGACAATTGTAAGTGGGATCGATTTCCTTGATTGCTCTTTCTGTTGCTTCATTATTGGTATATAGAAATGCAACTGAACAACTGATTTCTGTGTGTTGATTTTATATCCTGCGACTTTGCTGAATTCATATATCAGTTCCAGCAGTTTTTTGCTGAAATCTTTTGGATTCTCCATGTAGAATATCTCGTCATCTGCGAAGAGTGAAAGTTTAACTTCTTCATTGCTGATTTGGATGCCTTTTCTTTCTTTTAGTTCTCTGATTGCTGAGGCTAGGACTTCCAATACTATGTTAAATAGCAGTGGTGAATGTGGACATCCCTGTCATGTTGCTGACCTTAGGGGGAAAGTTCTCAGTTTTTCCCCACTGAGGGTGATACTAGCTGTGAATCTTTCATATATGGCCCTTAATGATCTTGAGGTATGTTCCTTTTATCCCTACTTTCTTGAGGGTTTTTATTAAAGCATGCTGTATGTTGTCAAATGCTTTTTCTGCATCTGTTGAGAGGATCATGTTATTCTTACTCTTTCTTTTATTAATATGATGTATCACACTGATTGATTTGAGGATTTTGAACCACCCCTGCAGCCCAGGAATAAATCCCACTTGATCTTGGTGAATAATTATTTTCATGTATTCTTGGACTTGGTTTGCTAGTGGTATCTTGTTGAGAATTTTTGCATTCATGTTCATCAGGGAGATAGGTCCTTAATTCTTTTTAGTGGGGTCTTTGGTTTTGGAATCAAGGTAATGCTGGCCTTATAGAATGAGTCTGGAAGTTTTCCTTCCATTTATATTTTCTGGAGCAGTTCAAAAGAGTAAGTTTTAAATCTTCTTTAAATGTTTGGTAGAATTTCCCTGGACAGTCATCCAGCCCTGGACTGTTGTTTGCTGGGAGATTTTAGATTACAGATTCAATTTCTGGATATGGGTCTGTTCTGATTTTCTATTTCTCCCTGTTTCAGTTTTGGTAGTTTATGTTTCTAGGAACTTGTCCATTTCTTCCAGATTGCTCAATTTGTTGGCATATAATTGCTCATAATATTCTCCTATTATTGTTTGTATTTTTGTGGTATTGGTTGTGATCTCTCCTCTTTCATTCATGATTTTATTTATTTGGGTTCTTTCCTTTTTCTTTTTTATAATCTTGGTAGGAGTTTATCAATTCTGCTAATTCTTTTAAAGAACCAGCTCCTGGTTTCATTGATGTGTTCTACCGTTCTTTTGATTTGGGTATCATTGGTTTCTGTTTTAAGCTTTATTATTTCCCTTCTGCTAGTTTTGAGCTTTAATTGCTGTTCTTTTTCTAGCTACCTTATGTATAAGGTTAGGTTGTGTATTTGAGACATTTCTTCCTTCTTTAGGAAGGCCTGGATTGCTTATATACTTTCCCTTTATGACCACCTTTGCTGCTTCCCGGATGTTTTGGTCTGTTGTGTTTTCATTTTCATTGGCTTCTACGTACTTTTTAATTTCCTCTTTAATTTCTTAGTTAATCCATTCATTTTTTAGTAGGATGTTATTTAATTTCCAAGTATTCATGGTCTTTACAGTTTTTTTCTTGTAGTTGATTTCAAGTGTCATAGTGTTGTGGTCTGAAAATATGCATGTATGATATCGACTTTTTTGTACTTGTTGAGGGCTTATTTGTGACCCAGAATGTGATTTATTCTGAAGAATGTTAATTTTCCATGTGCACTCGAGATGAATTTGTATTCTGCTGCTTTAGAATGAAATGTTCTGAATATATTTGTTAAGTCTATCAAAGTATCTGTCATTCAAAGACATTGTTTCCTTGTTGATTTTTTGCTTAGATGATGTGCTCATTGTTGTATTTGGGGTGCTAAAGCCCCTTACTATTATGGTATTATTATCAATGAGTTTCTTTGTGTTTATATTAATTGATTCATAAATTTGGGTGTGCCAAGTTAGGGGCATAAATATTTAGAATTGTTAGATTTTCTTGCTGGATATACCCCTTAATTATGATATAATGCCCTTCTTCATCTCTTGTTACATCTTTATTTTAAAATATAGTCTGTCTGATAGAAGTATGGCTACTCCAGCTTTGTTTTGATAACCATTAACATGATAGATGGTTCTCCATTCCCTTACTTTCAATCTGAAGATATTTGGTTCTAAAATGAGTCTCTTCTAGGCAGCGTATAGATGAGTCTTTTTTTTTTTTTTTAATCCATTCTCATACCCTGTGCCTTTTGATTGGAGTATTTGGTCCATTTATACTTAGAGTGATTATTGAAAGAGATGAATTTCATGCCATTGTGTTGCCTCTACGGTTCATGTTTCTGGTAATATTCTCTGGGTCTTTCCAGTCTTTGTTGCTTTTGGTCTGTTTTGTTTTGTTTGTTTTGTTTTTCTCCACTCAAAGAGTCCCCCTTAAAATTTCTCGCAGGGCTGGGTTAGTGGTCATGAACTCCTTTAGTTTTTGTTTGTCTGAAACTCTTTATCTCTCTTTCTATTTTGAATGACAGATTTGCCAGGTAAAGAATTCTTGGCTGCGTATTTTTCTGATTCAGCAGGTTGAATATATCCTGGCATTCCTTTCTGGCTTGCCAAATTCCTGTGGATAGATCTGCTGTGAACCCGATCTGTTTTACCTTGTAGGTTAAGGACTTTTCTTTCCCTTGCTGATTTTAGGATTCTTT